>NC_063015.1:3495937-3813750 GCF_020509005.1 Fulvia fulva
CAATCATGGAAGTCACGCTATTTTATCACGTCGCTGTTTCATGAGAACAAGTGTCAACAGACTACTGCGCCGCTACGCTGACGAAAGATGCCCACCGGCGTGCAAACTACTGCACAGCGGCCGAAGATTGAGATCGCGCTGGAAGAGTCGTAGGGCTTGCATAAGGGCAGTACACTACTACGTAAGCCAGGCACGCCAGGCCATGTGCTACTGTCGCACGCAGGAGTCTGGGAGTTGACGTTTCTCTTGTCAGTGTGCTTGCTATTCTTGAACACGGGACGAGAAGAAGTGGCGGTTAGCTCTCGGCAGATGCAGTCCTTCATCTCAGATTGCAGGAAGGCGAAACCAGTCTGTTCTGTTGTCTCGTGCATGACGGGTGGTGGGAGGTAAGAATAGAATGGATTTCACGAGTCTTCACCATCTGAGACGTATGGCGACTAAGGTGGACAGTGCGAGGTGTGAACGAGTGTACTGTGTGAGGAATGTGTTGCGTGACCAAGCTCACCCTCTGCTCTCATCAGTTCCACGCTCAGACTTTTGCCTACACAGAATGCCAGCACACACCCAACCCCATCGTCACCACCACCCCATCTCTACCCCTTGATCTTCTCCAAATCCCTCCCCCTGTGAAAGCCCTCCATCTCCGCCCTCTGCTCCCTCCACATCGCCTTCAACACCGGATCATGACTCGGATCGCCATCCCAATACTTCGCATGAAAACTCCTCGCACCACCCCTCCAATCCTTCTCCGTCGGCCAGTTCACATTCCATCCATACCATATGACTTTCCAGGGCATATTGCCGTTTCGTCTATGCGCGTAATTCAGCAGATTCTGCTCTGGGAATGTAGGGTCGAAACGGCCGGGGAGTTTGGTGAGACTCATGTAATAGTCGAAGAGGACTAAAGAGGGCGTGAAGACGAAGAAACCGCAGTTGAGGTAGTCTAGGTCTGTGGTGGGTGGGTAAGGGTGATCGTAACCCCAGGAATCGGCGTGTGTGGCGAACATGTAGGTTCGGGGCAAGGGGCCTTCGTCGTCTTTTATGTTTTGGGGGGAGGGGAGGGTTGCTTGGGTTAGGGTTGCTTCGTCGAAGAAGACGCCGTCTAGGGGAGCTGTGATCAGGACGTCGGCGTCGATGAAGCAGATTTTGCTGTATTCGACGAGTTGGAAGAGGCGGAGTTTGGTCATTACGTCTTTCCAGCGGTCGATGCCGGATGCGACCCAGCCGGGGTCTAATCGTTCGACGAGGACGATGGTCGCGCCGTCGCGCTTGAGGCGGTCTCGTTTGCGTTTCGAGACGTCGCGGGTGCAGAGGACGAGGAAGGGGATGGAGTTGTTGGTGCCGGCACTCTTGGAGTGAAGGAGTTGGTAGGCCATTACTCTGGTGCCTAGGTAGTATCCATCGTCTTCGTCGTTCAAGGCGGCGGATTCTTCGTCTGTGTGGTCTTTTGCTGCAGTGCTACCAGCAAGGAAGGTCGCAAAGGCGACTTTGTGGGTTTGGAGGATTTGTTGTTGTTTTGTAAGGACCTCGCCTTTGTGGCCGCTGGAGCGATGGCCGGGGAGGAAGGTGCCGCCATGGTGAGTCTGTTTGAGGGAGAGCGTGATGAGGGCCGAGGCGAGGAAGAGGAAGATGCAAAGACCGACGGTCTTCGGGTTTGCCGTCATCGTGGCAACATCTTTTGGAAATGTTGCAGATGGAGGAGAGAGAGAGTAGATATTGAAACGCGAAGGGTGGTGGCATTCCAGTCGGACGCGAGCGCGTGGCCCAAAGGGATGTGAGAGAATGAGATCACGAACCTCATGCCAGGTGTTCTACTACAACCTCGCTATCAGGGTATCTCGTACTGTCACAGTGCTGAGATATGGACATCAAGGTCTTGGGGCTGCTTGCCCAGGTATTCCACAAGTTCATCTTCGAGAGATGTCGCGTGTCTTGAGCTCAAAGGCCTCTGATGCTGGCAAAGTCGTCCATTGCGGTCGTTCCTTCCAACACACCTCTTGCCATGCCTAAGTGAATGCCCTCAATGCCCAATGACTCGATTGTCAGGTGTTCAGGCACTCTCACATGCTGGTGCCTTGATGTCGTTGGACCCCGTGCATGACCTCGATGTTGGTTGGTCTTCATTGCGACACAGCCTGCTCTTCCGCGCACTTCATCTCGACAGCGCCCCTGGATGCATGCTGCCGGTCATGTTCGCAGCGAACACAACATTCTTATCCACTTGGTCCATCTACGGCAAGTTGCATAGTGAAATTGAGAGTTGTGAGGGTAGTAGCTTCATTGGCTGGGAAGTTGGAAGGGAAAGCACCACGGACCCGCACTTGAAGCCAGCCAACGCATACCGGTAGCCGCCCTTCCATCATGTCGCCCATGCTCAACTGGCCAAATGACCACGACGCAGCTCTGCCACAAACCCAATGTGCAACCAATATGGACGAGCCTCGCCGCCGTCGCAAACACGACGACCGCGACCGAGAGTCGAAGTCGTCCTCGCTGAGGGAGCATAAGCACCGATCGTCGAAGAAGAGTTCGAGCAAGCAGCTCTCTAGCGAAAGTCTGGATCGGGAGTCCCGCAGGTCAGCCACCTCCCACAGTCAGAGGGCGGCGGGTAGCAGGACGTCCCTCCGGGAGTCTGTAAGGGAATCACCTCGCAAAAGCAGTGGTCTTCCTGAAATGGACCGTCGTCCAAGCGGTGCAAGCGGTGAAGTGAGATCGCAGACGTCATATCCCTCCTTCAGCAAAGCACACAGCAGAGAGGCCGTAGGCAGCAGAGAGGATGTCAAGGCTTCACGACACACGCCAGACACAGCAGATCTGGCCGATGACATTCCCAGGCGGAGGAACTCTTCTCCTGCGAAAGCGGCACCAGCACCCTCACGAGCGCCTCCCAGCCCACCACTCACTGAAGACGACCCCGACATCAGGCGCTCTGGGAGCGGCAAGAGCATGCGAGAGACCGCGGAGGACGTGAAAGCTAGGATGGAGCATAGCAGGCGTAGCAATGACAGCCCGCGCAGCAATGGTATGCAGAGCGCGAAGTCTGGCGCGAGTCTGCGGAAAGAGGCACGCTTTCAGGAATCCGAGATCTCGAGCATGCCAGGCGCATTCCCAGAGGACGAAGGCAAATCTACACCAAACAGCAGCTATCGCAGGACAGAGTCGACAGCTGCATCTCAGCCTCCTTCCACCCTCACCGAGGATACCACAGACTCCGACGCGACATCAATCGCGCCAGATCGCAAACCCAGCCGTGCGCAAAGGCGGCCTCCGAATCTTGCAACGAACGATTCTCCTTCATCTTTCGATGATTCGCAACCAAAGACACCCGTTCAGGACTATGCGCCATTCTCGGCAGGAGCGCGGGCCACACCCATCATCGATGTTGGTATCGCGAACAAAGCTGTGCCGCATTCCATGAAGACGCCAATGACTGCGAGACAAGTACCTCTGCCACCACCTCCACCTCCACCGCCGATATCCGGACCGAAAGAGGCACCAAGAGTTGATTACCTGCTCAAGTATGGCGGTTTGCCGACTCCTGTGCCCAAGAGGTTGGTTCAGTCACCTGCGCCGATTCAGCAGTACAATGTATACCAGTCACCAGCTCTCGCTTCAGCAGCTCCACTCGAAGAGTACGCCAAGGTCTTCTCTACTGTGCATAAGAGGTTGGATGACTACCTTCATGTCATACACAGCAATGGCTCTCTGGCAGTTGCTACTGGGTACAAGTCAGTCGCCCGCAGATTGTTGGATAAGCTATCACAGGTGTTCGCGCGAGACATTTCTTCACAACGATGCGACTGCGTAGTATGCAAGACTACTCCACAACCGCACATGTCGGACGAGGAAGAGAATGGCGTGAGTTGGGGAGAAATACTTGAGTTTGTGGCTGGTCGTCGAGAGCTACCGCAATGGCCGCCATTCTCGATACAGCCTGACGAGAGTGGGTTGGGCATATCAGGCGCAACGGCTGCACCTATGCAAAAGCTCGACATTGATGTTCCCGAAGAGTACCGAGATCACTACATTCGGCAGAATCAGAAGACGAAGAGAGCCGTACAGAGTTGGCTATCACAGCAGCCGGAAGTGCCATCGAGCCCGCCCGAAGAAGCTGATGAAGACACGCTTATGTTTGCGATGATGACAAAGTTGACAGTACAGCAGAGGAATCTCTTCATCGCTCTGATGCACGGACAAAGTTTCATCTCCGAAGCAAGGGCGCCGACACCTGCAGAACGACCATCTGCTGCATCCAACGCCCTGCGGCGCGCGAAGAAAGCTCTCCAGCGGCTATACAGGCTAGAACGACCACCACGGGATTGCGAGGCTGCTATGTACTTGCTGAACAATCCTCATTTGCATGGGATGCTTGCAACTCTTGCTGAAGTGAACGAAGCAGAGTGGGACATCTTGATATCTGGCAGATTCGACGGCTTCCTCTGGTCTGGCGCAGAAGCACCGTTTCCACCTTCAGCATCACAATGGGGATCGCAAAGAGCACCTTCGCGCGGAGCTATGGGCGGTCCACAGTCACGTAACACAACACCTTTCAGCGGGTTCAACGCAGTACCCTCGCGGAATCCAACCCCTTTCAGTGGAATCAGCCCGGATGGCATACCAATGCCTTCGATGTTCCCATCTCGTGGACCTACACCTGGGCCCAACGGCATGGGAGTCGCGCCGCCTGCGCCAGTCCAGCTGGACGAGGACACTGAGATCGCAGTCGCGGCTGAGCTGGAACGAAACCTATTCCTGGATATGGAGCGTCTGGAAGATGCCTTTGAGATCTTGCACGGTCGCGCCGAGCTTGTGCGACAAATGCTGCGCGAACGATCAGCGGGTCTTTCAGCTCAGGCACAGCTTCGTCGTGGCAGTGGCTTTGGTGATCCTGTTGGTGTGAGGTTGGACACGCCTGCTAGCGGCGTTACAGACTTCGAAGAGGAAGAGGATGATGGTCTGGGCGATACTGCCAGTCTGGCTCCCGATGATTCTGCCAGCCAGATCAGTGTCAATCGAAGACATCGACATAGGAGGGAACGCAAGACCCCGAACCCGGAGACTGTGCCTGAGGAGAACGAGAGTGTTTTTGAAGAACACGAAAGGACGAGGAAGGAAAGGAGTGGGAGACGGTCGAGATATTGATCGACTTGAATTGGTGCAAGCGTTGAGCATGTTTGCAAGGCGCGCAACTGCGTAGTCGGACTCTTGACATCACAACCTTTTGATGCATAGCGATTGGCGTTATATGGGAGCTTTGCTGATGTGGATGAGGCTCACGATATGATGACGGGATGGAATGGACACGGGAAATGGTTGGATGATATATAAGACTTCTCAAGAACAAGGACTGGACTTCTTGTATGGTTGATGAGGTTGATGAGGCAATGTTACGTTGTCGTAGCTGAATGAAAGTACGAGATGGCTTTCTCGACTGTTGCCTTAATGCTCTCGTGGTACAATCTACCACGTGTATTGCTCGTAGGCGTCCAAGAGTGGCTGTGTTGGCAGGGTGATGGTCAGCACATGTCGCCAAGCTGTTCGCGTTCTCGTTTCATTGTCGGTCGGTCGGATGTCGCTGACATTCCTTTATCTTGGCTTGTACTTCTACTTCACAGCACCATTCTATGCTGCGAAGGTCCACGGGCCCTCACACTGTGTACGACACGTGAAGTCCATCATCAACGTGGCTTATGCAATCCACATGCAGCACTCGATCAACACCATCCTCCGCGGAGCCTCCCAAACCGCCCTCCGCGTCATTACAGTCAGCGAACATGCAAGAGAAACTCGGTCGTCGCTTCCCCCGCTGTCCACTATACACACAACCTGCACGTCTACATCACCTTATACAGCACCAAGACAATACGTACCTGTACCTATCGGACATAGGGATGGCAACGCGTTTGCTGCTGTGCCTCATTGTTCATTTCTTGACAACCGCTGTCTTCCGGACCGCGTGAAGTCTATCCGCCTGCCAATTTCACCAGAAACATGACGTAGGCCAGTCGTGCTTCGCGACTGCTGTTGCAAGGTTTGTCGCACTGCTGTGAGCTCATCCTGCTTGTGTGATTTTGTTTCCTTGGGTACATTGCGCAGGGCACTGCCTCGTCGACGGATTTCATTCATCAGTGCCATCACGGCTGCTGGCATTCTTCAGTCTTCACATTCCAGAAAGTTGGTCGTATCCTAGCAGGCTTTCGGTAAACCTTTCGGTTCCCGGCTCTGAGGTCGATCGATATACAGTATTATACAGCATCACATACACCACTACCACCTCGCACGAGCGAACGAGCACAGCATAGCGCTGTAGCGACGACGACGCGATGTTTGGACTCTCATATTGGTTCCTCCCGCTCTTTGCAGGATGCGTTTGGCTAGGTATGATTTCCACCGAAAACATCCTCCCGGATTGGGTAGTATGGTTGTTGACATGGGATACAAACAGGCACACTCCTCGCCATGCTAGGGCGCTGGGTCGCGATCGGTAGTCCTCATTACAGCTCTTTCAACACGGATCAACACATAGCATACATCAGTGACATTGGTGCGAGGAATTGGGGCAAGCCGTTGTTTATCGCGGGCAGTGCGGTTGCGGTGGTGGTGTTTGATGTGGCATTCGTTGCCGAGAGGTGGTTGAGGCATACGGGGAGGTTGACGCAGAATTACAACAGGACTGAGCAGATCTTGGTGCGTATACATGGGCATATGCGAACGCGTAGTGATGATGGGATCATGGCTAATGCTACTGTGCAGTCGATATTCGCGACAATCTTCGCCATAGTCGGAGCCGCCGGCCTGATCCTCCTCACAATCTTCGACACAGTCCGCTACCCGCACGTCCACGACGCCATGCTCGTCGTCTTCATCGGCGGCTATATCATCTCCGCCATCTTCATCTGCGCCGAATACCAACGCCTCGGAATCCACTACCGCGAATACTCCATCCTCGCCTACTCCTTCTGGATCAAGCTCGCCTTCATCTTCGTCGAGCTGGCCCTTGCCATTGCATTCGGCGTAATGGGCAACCAGGGACACTACAACCGCGCAGCAGTATTGGAGTGGACGATAAGCTTGATCTACATCTTCTACATCTGGAGCTTTATTATTGATTTCCTGCCGGCTGTGAAGACGAGACATAAGCACAACCGATTCCCTGCGCCGTTGAGGAAGCAGGATGATGAGATGGCGATGAATACGGAGGCGCAGGGCAATATGATGGGAGGACCGGTGTACACTTCGGGTGGACAAACCCAGGATGAAGGCGTCAATGGCAATATGCAACAGCCGGTGCGAGAAGGGCAAGACCTCTACCCTGCGAGGCTGAATGGTGGTGCGTCGCAAAACTTCTGAACTAATAGTCATGAGGACTGTGTTGGGTAGTCTTTGGATTTAGCATTGTACAGCGTGGCTTGGAGTACAGCACAAGCTCTCTAGCGGGATAGAAACGATACCATAGGAGATGTGATGATAGACGATTCTTTCGTGTGCAGACAATATTCACTACACACCCTTCTCAGTCTCATGGAAGCAATTTTCAAAAGCACTCGATCCTGGGTATCATTGGTCGCTACGCTCATCTATCTCTACTGTTGAAGTGCTCCCCTTCACTTGCCATCCCGAGGCAAAGCATTCTACAGCCCACCCACAGTGCTAGGCTTAACGCTCTCATTTTTCGCCTCCATCGCAGCCGTGAGATCAAACTTGCCACTCCCATCTTTCTCAAACACCCCAATCTCCGTAATAATCCCATCGATCAGGTCCGCTGGCGTGACATCGAAAGATGGATTCCATACATCTATCCCCTTGGCCGCAATACTGATCTGCTCCACTGAGCTAAGATCGACATTCACACCGTCGAACCTGGGCCCCTTGAGCATCGTCATTTCTACCCCTGGGCGCTCTTCAATTATGATCGCTTCGCCGGAGGGTGTGTTCAGATCGATGGTCGTCCGGGGTGCAGCGACGAGGAATTTCACACTGTGGTGCTTGGCTGTGATGGCGAGTTGGTACGTTCCGATCTTGTTGGCTGTGTCGCCGTTTGCTGCGACGCGGTCGGCGCCTACTACTATAGCCGCAATGCGGTCCTTACCACCCTTTAGACGGAGGAGAGCAGATGCCATGGAATCTGTAATGAGCGTGGCGGGGATCTTGTCGTGGACTAGTTCGAAGGCTGTGAGGCGGGAGCCTTGGTCGTAGGGTCGTGTCTCCGTGCAGAAGGCGTGGTGGAGGGAGCCGGTGGAGTGCAGGGATCGGATTACGCCGAGTGCTGTGCCGTAGCCGGCGGTCGCGAGGGAGCCGGTGTTGCAGTGGGTTAGGACTGAAATGGGGCCGGAGTAGGAGGTGTTCTTGAGGATCCAGGCTGCGCCGTGGTGGCCGATTCCTTTGTTGTCGGAGACGTCGGCAGTGAGCATAGCGGCTGCTGCGTCGATGTAGGCCTTCGAGACGGCGGCGCCATCGTTCTTGGAGGAGGCGGCGGCGGTTTGAGTGATTTTCTTGAGCTTGCCGGCTGCGTCGGCGAGGTTGACGGCTGTGGGACGGCTGGTGACGAGGTAGTTGAGTTTCTCGATGATGAAGGCGCAGACTTCTTCTGCGTTGTTGGAAGTCTTGGTGTGGGTGAGTTCGACTGCCAGGGAGAGGGCGGCGACTATTGCTATGGCTGGTGCTCCGCGAGTGCGCATGTCTTTGATGGCGTGCCAGCCATCTTCGGCGGTCTTAATCTCGTCATATTCTTCTTGGTGTGGGAGCTGGAGCTGGTTGAGGATGTAGAGACTCCCTGGCTTGTAGCGGATGGCTTCGAGGACCATTTTGATGTTGGTGGTAGTGAGTGGTTAGTGTTGAGTGAATGTTTTAAGTGGAGCTTCGGGCTAGTTCAAATTTTGAAGCCATTCGGTGGATCCCTGTAGAATAGCTTCCCGATTGAGAAGTCTTGACACCGTGGACGTGATGACGTGTAGATGCATAGAAGTTTGGTGCAGGTACTTGTCCTTTTTCACAAGCTCGTAAGTGAAGTAATTTCGACCACGGCAGACTTTTTGGTGACATTGGTAAAGATGGCAAAATCACTTTCACTTCGGTCGACCCTGAAGCTCAAGAGCGGAGCGGAGCTGCCACAACTTGGATTCGGCGTCTGGGATAGTCCAAATCATCTCACAACGAAGTCATGCCTGGAGGCATTGCAAGTTGGCTACCGTCACATAGATACCGCTCAAGTCTATGGGAACGAAGCTGAGGTTGGCGAGGCCATCAAGAAATCCGACGTTCCACGCAAGGACCTCTTCATCACAAGCAAAGTGCTTGCTGCTGAGGGAGATGAGGAGGCAACCTACCAAAAGTGCCTGGAGAGCGTCAAGAAGATCGATGGCGACAATGGCTATCTGGACCTCTTGCTCATCCACAATGGGCAGGCTCAAGGTGCGAAGGGCATCAAGGCTCTGTGGCCAGTCATGGAGAAGCTACACCAGGAAGGCAAGCTGAAGTCCATCGGTGTTAGCAATACTGGCGTCGGACTTATCGAAAGCATGAAGGAATATGCGAAGGTCTGGCCGCCGCATGTCAATCAGCTCGAAGTGAGTAGAGAACCTCTGCCGGTTGCGATCAAGCTGACAACGTTGCAGCTCCACCCATGGTGCCAGCAGCGGGAAGTGGTAGACTATTGCCACAAGAATGGCATCGCCGTCGAGGCATACTGTCCGCTCGTACGAAACAAGAGGGCCGACGACAAGACTCTCAAGTCGATCGCCGAGAAGCACGGCAAATCGACAGCGCAGGTGTTGCTGAGGTACTGCTTGCAGAAGGCTTGGGCACCGCTGCCAAAGAGCGACAACCCAGACCGCATCGCGCAGAACGCGAACATCTACGATTTTGCGCTGAGCGATGAGGATGTACAGAGTCTTGATGATGTGGGTGAGAAGGAAGCTGAGGCGTTGGTGGTGGCCGTGGACAACAAGAAGATTTCGTAGTCAGACCCCAACCGCGCTAGTATAGTCTACATAGAGCACAGTGGTCTATCTATGGTCTAAGCACAACAGACCTTCCCACGGACCCACGCTTCCATCTCCAGAAGTCGCGTCAGGTCTTCCATCAAGCCGACTGGACTTCACCAATGCATGTATCAACTTTCGTTGCTGGCCTGTATCGTCCCCATCTCAATCGTTGGCTAAACCAGGCGTCTTTGGTAAAGTGTGCTCAAAGGCAGTTTCACCCGGTCTCGTTGCCATCAGCGCCCCGGCGGCCGCGTTGGAACGCATCCGAAGATGCAGCCCTGATCACGGCTGCCAACGAAAACCAAAAATACGATGACATAGCGAAGCTCTTCCCCAACCGTACTGTCGACGGTGTGAAATGCAGAATCAAGCTTTTGCAGCGCTCAGGCGCCCTACAGCCTAAGCCAACCAAGCGCTGGAGCGCAGAAGAGGATGCGATTCTCAAGGACGCAAGACGGCGAGGATTATCTTTGCGGGAGGTGTCAGAGCTTTTACCAGGCCGCTCTCGCCGTTGCATTCGCAGCCATGTCCTTCATATGACCTATACCGACCTTGTCGACCTCGATAAGAAACACGTTCCTTATTCTCCGGAGGAAGATGCCGAATTGAAGCATTGCAGAAATGTGCTTGGCCTGAGCTATCCCACCATTGCAACTCGACTTCCTGGTAGACCGTCCCTATCACTACGCCACCGCTACCGTGCCATAACGCCAGCTGCAGAGCGCGGAAAGCCGCGACAGGAAAGATGGAGGGACGATGAAGTCCAGAAGCTGAAGCTACTCCTTGGCACTGGCATGGCTCATGCCACAATCGCAGCGGTATTAGGTCGAACTTCTCGAGCTGTCAGTCATAAGATCGACTACATGCAGTACGAGACAGAGCGACGATCCATGAATGGCAGGCTAAATCGACGTTGGTCGGTCGAGGAGAATACTCGTTTGTGCGAGCTGTACGCGGAAGGCCACAAGTCCGCACAAATAGCACGGGAGCTTCAGAGGTCTGTCGCAGCTGTCTACAGCAAAATATACGAACATGGGCTCTTGCGCCGCCCTCGTGACCGCTCTTGAGCCCCACAGCTGGAAGCCGGTCTCCAGGATCTTGCTCATCTCACTGACTGCAATAGTGCTATAAGCACCTGTTTTCCCCAGCAGCCACCAGCACAAACTTGCGATGGACAACGGAATGTGGGTTTGTTGCAAGTCTTACTCCAAGAGAGACGTGCAATTGGGCTTGATGAGGTGCTTTGACCTTCGTGGAGTGGGACAAGGTCTTTGCGGTCTGTGTGGTCGGTCAAGTCTGCCGAAGCAAGCCTTGGGCGGCAAGCATGCGATACAAGCACTCGGAGTGCACCGCCTGCTCGGACACACGTCTCTCCACCAAGGCCATCGGACTGTCCACAACACGCTGGTGAACGGTCACTCGCTTCAAACACCACGCGCCTACAGTCAATCCAGAGATACCAATCAGCATCATGCAACCTTTTCGGATCAGGACACTACCTTCTAAACGGTGCCCATATCGGAGTCTTCATTGAACATCGACCATCTCAACATATCTTTGCCCGACCAAAGCAGGATCAGGATCATTCAGTATCGACTGCGCGGTGCCATACCTCAACAACTTTCGCGCCTTCTGCCGAACAAATGTCCCAGCCTGGCACACTTTTGTCGGCCCAACTAAAACTTCACCGCCAAGTCTCCATACATCCTGGAGCCAGAACCCGAGAGATCTCTGCGTTTCACGTCAGCTGTTTGCAGAATATGCTGGAGAGCTACATGTCTTTTAGTCCAATCTTATTCTCAGTTGAAGATTCGAAGCTGCTCGGATATGGTGTACGAATATGCGTTGAGCTCATGGTCAGTGGTTTGTTTGAGCCATGACTTGGCGAGGCTGAGAAATCAATGGATAGGGGCGGTGGCCTGCTTCTGTGGTTGCTATCGGTTCGTAGGGTGGGCCGAGATTGGGCTCATGGGAGGACCGATTAGTATCATGCAACGCTATCTGTGATGTGCAACGAAACTGAATGTTCTCGAGGACACGAGAAAGGACGAGGGGTAGCATGAGCCCGGCATATGATTGCTGCTCTAAAGACTGGTTCGAGTGCCGTGTATCGGTACGGCTGCGTGCAACATGAAAGAGAGCCATGAGATTATCGTTACCTGGAGCAGCGCGCGTTCAGGTAGTGTCTCACAACTTCGATACAAGTCTCCACACCCAATTGCGACATATCGTCTAAACGAAGCTGTAACCCACGATCGGCGATTGGCATACAGTATGTCTGCTCAGTACCGTCCTGCTAGCTACCAAGTGCCAATGACTATGTCACACCACGAAGAAACCATGCGCTCAGGCTTCCCCGGCCACGACCCAGAATCCTACCAAATTCGACCCGTCCTGACTGACCTTCTCGACACCCTGAACATGGTCTCCGCCTACACAACGATCCTGACACTGGCAACAGTAGAAGGTTCAGCAGACTCCTCGTTCGAGTAGCGAAGATCTTCGTTATTTCACTGTCAGGGACACCGGGTCCGCCTCACCGAAGGAAGCCTATACCAGTCAAAACCGCTCAACCTCGACATTCAGCATTGTCGTACTGGTATGAATAGCCGCATCAAGCTAGGACTAGCGCTTCGTGCCCTCGTTTCGTCAGATGCCTGCTGGGAGACATGAGGCCATTGGTCAGCGAAATCGCCATCATTGCAGTCATGTCGATTGTTTTACCACGTTTTTGCCATTCTTCCTCACGGAGCACAGTCACTCCTGTAGAAGCATGCAGGCCTCGAGATCGTGCAGAATGCAGAATAGCAAGCACGTTGCCGGCAACGGCCTTGCCGTCTTGAGCAAAATGACTTGATGCTGACGCCCAGAGGTGAGGTCAGTGGTCAATGAGTAGCGTAAATGCACGGCATGTCGAGCCTTTTTTGTGACATTCTTGGTATCAGTTCATCTCATGTCATAAGAGCTACTGACCATACATAGCAGTGGATCTTCTGCCGCAAGATATCCTCCCGCTTAGCGTGTCCATATGCGCCTCGAACGCCCTGCCGTGCGTTGGCATGTTCATGCAATGCTCTTCTAGTGTACACTGGCTGTTTGTGCCCACCCTCTAATCTTGTCGTCCCTTCAACAGTCTCTTGGTCACCTTGTCCTTCTCGATGATGTACACGTGCGCGCCCCAACCTGATAGTGCATCGCGGTCGACTGCGTTGAGGAGTGCTTGAGAGATGGTCTCAAAGAGGTCCTCGGGGCCGAGGTCGGGCTCCCAGAGACCTTCGCAGGTTCCGAAGAGTTGATCTGAAGCTGTGCCGGAGACGATGAAGTCCTTTGCGAAGTCGATACAGCCGATTGAGTCGAAGCTAGACGAGCAGAGTAGTCAGTATCGTGTCCAACCTGCGTTTGGGATATGCTTATTCTCCAACATCTTGACTCACCCGCAAATGAACGGCTTCCCTGTTGTGTGGTTGATACCCGCCACAACTGGACCGATGAACCACGGGCCAAACCGCCTCTCGTACAAGCTACTCGACACCAAGTTCGCGAAGGTCTGTGGCGCAATGTCTCTCTCCTCCCGTAACCGGTACATGTTGACTTTGTATCGGAACAGCTCTGAGACGGAGCTGACGTCGGTCGCGAGGCCTGTGAGGCCGAGGTAGAGGCTGGGGCCGTAGTTGAAGACCTTGGGGAAGTTGTTGCTGACGGTGAGAGATTGGAGGCCGAGTCGGAGATCGCAGGCGATGGCTACGCAGTCTTTGCCCACCATTGCCACGCAGGCGCCGCCGTCTGGGAGAAGTGTTAGAAGGATCTCGAGCTATCGTGTGCTTGACGTGACATACTGATGGAGAACGGCGAGGACATGATGCTGTCCTGTGGTGTTTGAGCTGTTGTGGTGGTGTTGTTCTAGCGGTTTCGAGGGTGAAGTGTGGTATTGGAGGTAGCGAAGCTGTTGGTCGGGGATATGTGAGGTTCGCGCGGTGATGAAGTGTTGGTGAGGTGTTTAGTTGATGTGTTTCGATGGTCGATAGCTAGGCAGTTCAGTTGACGCGCGTGGAAGCTCCCATCGGGACTTGCCGACCACACCACCTCCGAGCACAGCGCCGCACCACTTCCACCATTCCCACGACATTGACACATCCAACATGGCAGCAATGGAGCAGCATATACGCCTGGCCCAGCAATTGCACCCACGGCTACTGAGATTTTTCACGAAATTCCCGCCACCACAAGTAGCCAGTGCAGCACCCTCAATATCTACACCTCAGACCAGCGAGACCATCACGATCGCCGAGAATACCTCCTCCTCAGACCCAAACGTCGGCGCATCAACCACAGAAATCCCAAGACCTACAATCTCGACGAATGCCCCAACCACACCATCGCGAAACCCCTTCCTCCCTTTCCGCAACCCGCGAACCGGCAACTGGCAATCCCCCCAAATCAGTCTCCGTCGCCAAGCCGAACTCTTCAAACTCGCACGCGCCTACGATGTCCTACCCTTGATGCCAATAAGTCCCAAGCACCCAGAAGTGAAGGAGCAGAAGCGGATCGAGAATGGTCTGAGAGTGCAGGGCACGGGTGTTGGAAAGAAGGTCAAGGGTAAGGCGTGGGAGAGGACGATGATGGGTAAATTGGAGCAGAGGAGGAGAGCAATGGAGGGTATGCCAGCGATGGTAAGGGAGTGGAAGCAGAGAGGGCATGGAAGAGGATTGCCAAAGACAAGGTGGCCGAAATGAGCGGGCGGTTCTGGTACTAGGTTTGAGATCGGGATGGGGCATCACATAAGAATGATGGCGGCGCAATGAGCTTGATGTCGGTCACTGTAAAATACCCTTGCGCGTCCAGAGAGTGACTCGTGATGGCAACGGCCTCGCCTCGACGAGATGGAGAGTGAAAGGCGACCCTGCAAACGTGCAGAATTTTGACCATTTGTACAGGCCGAGGAAGAAAGACAACCTAGATGTACCATACAACACGCGAGCACGGTATGGTTGGCCGAAGACATAGATCATAGTGGCACACTGAATGCCGCACAGAACACCCTCACCTACTCTGCCTCCCCATCCCAGTTCCCGCCCAGCTCACCAACAAGCAAGACCACCGACCCCTCAGCGCGCGAAGAGTCCGCACGGACCATCTGTCAGCAAAGCTACACATGTCGCCCACACTCTTGCCCCTCCATCAACGCAACTATAGGTCGTGATCATAAGATTACGCCGCCTTAGTGAGGTTGCGTTGAACAAGCAAGCACAAATCTGTAAATCAATGGACTGTTACTAGCGAGATAACGTCAATTGGGTTACGGTCTTGAACTTGTCATATCAATTGAGACGAGTTCGATCCGTAAAGATCACCGGTCATTGTCGGATTTTCTTCACCTTCAGTATATCTGAAGGGCTTCTTTTTGTCCAATTTTTTGTCCTGGGGATCGATCATGAATCATTTGCATCACATTGGTCGGAGAGGGTGTAGGCGGAGTCGAGTTCCATGAGGCGCTGTTCACATTCCACGGCGAAGTTGATGGCTTTGAAGAAATCGCTGAGTTTCGACGTGAGGGGCGCCATGGCGGAAGGACAGGAGCAGAGGGCGGCTGGGTTATGTAAGGGAGAGTGTATGCTCCCAAGTTCAACTGAATCGCGTCCCAGGAGCCCTATTTCGACATTTGCTTCACTTTGCTCCAAACTTGGGGTCCACAAGTCCATAGTGCTTGAATGCTACAAGTCAATGAACACGATGTTCCACCCGGGCTTTCTTGATGTACCTGCTGGCTATTCCATCAGGCAGAAGTTCTGGGTGGTAAGATTCATCGCGGAGGTGTTCTATGATCTCATGGTACTTCTTTTCAGCTCGTTGACTCAATTCATCCTCATTCATTCTCCGAATAGACTTAGGTGGCTCGTAGATGTCGTGCTGTATCACAACGTTGATCTCGTCGGCTGCATGGTCATTGGGATTTGGTAGGATGCAAATACTGCTGTCAAACCAGTCAAGCATGAGTACACCAGAGACAATGGTTTTGACGACTCTCTGGCGCGGCTCGATAGTTTCTTCCCACAGAGACTCTAGAGCTCGAGCTGAAATGGGATCGGCGTAGTTGTTTTCTTCATGACCTGCCCGGTGAAATTGCCATTGCTTGATGTCTACCGCAGCATGATACGATGACCCTGGGTTAGCTGTGAGCAGTGCAACGACAGGACCAATCTTGCCAGTATATACAGCCTCCATGATGAGTGGACGTCGGTCTGCTCCGACCTGAGATTCTGGGGCTATCCAAGTTTCGTGCACCAGCCAGTACATCACGTTCGGCGGTAGATCAAGAAGACCGGCGACTAGGCTCTCATTCCATGGTTCAGCTGGGTGAATCAGATTTGGACATAGGGCATGTACAAACGGGTGCGCCCAGACCGGGTCTTGGTGGTATCGAGGACATCTCGAGATGTATTGGCCTCTCCATTCCAAGTAGCCTAAAAGGGGGGTCTTGCCGTCAGAATCTGTTGCAAATGGATTTGCACCAAGTTGCAGCAGTATCTTTGTGGCGTGCTCATTGTACGACATGTCACTATCCGATCGTACTGCTATCGAGAGCGGCGTTCGGCCGTCCTTGTCGCTAACGTCGACTAATCTCGTGAACTCCTTGAAGGTCTTCGCAAGACACTCCAAATCTCTGTAGATATCTTCCAGGTTCTGGTGAGTTGTATTGACTTGCCCTGCTTTAGTGACGAGTCGGCTTCCTTCCTGAGCATGACAGTCTCGTACAGCGTCATGAAGGATGGTAGAGCCGTCATTGTCCAGGTATGAAATCTCTGTGCCACATGCTATCAAGCACCGGAGAGCCTTGTCACAGCGCTCACTACGAGCTCTTCTCAGAGCTTCGGAATAGCCAGGCGAAGGTTGGTCAGGCGGACAAAGGTGCGTTATCAACGGTCGCACAGCTGCGTACTGCCCTGCCTCGGCCGCGGCATACAGTGGTGTCCTTCCTGCTTCGTCAGGAGTCCATGGCCCGATGCTGCTTGTCACCGTTCTGCGAGCGTGTCGAGATCCTGACCAGAGTGCACTTCTGCCTTCTCTAGACTCAAGCTTTGAAGCATATTCGATCTTGTGCAGAAAGTATAGAATCATATTTGGATGTCCTGCTTGTGCCGCAACCAGAAGAATCGGAAGGTTGTCTGGCAGTCTGAGGTTGGCTCCCTTCTTCGTAAGTTCTCGGACAAAGTCAACATTTCCGTACCGTATGGCGTAACGCACAGTGGTCATCCCTTGCTTCTGATCAACCGCGTTAATGTCTGCGTCATGCCTGAGAAGCTTTCGAACGGCGGTCATGTTGTTTGCCTCCGCGGTGCGAAGGAGATTCTCGTCTGAAATATCAATCCCTTCTTCACATCTGTACGCATATCGCGGATAGTTGACTGGGTGTCTTGATCGCGCATCGAATACTTTGAGTCGCCGGGTAGTATCAAATAGCCAGTGAAGGAAACACTGTTGTTCCAGCTTTTCTCGGACGACCTGTCCCATCACATAAGCCCAGTGCATTACACCAGCAATGGCAAGGACCAAAGCTGCGCTCTGGCCCCACTCCTGGATGTCGCTGTGATATCGCAGGCGAGCAGCAAGGGTTTCTGTACTGGTCACAGCGACCAAGAGGCTTGGCAGCCATTCAGTCCACTTTCCGAATACAGTCGCTGGGAGGACAGCGTACTGATATTCCGACTCATCCGCCGCGTTCTTTCCGACCAACGTTTCGTCTTCTTCTTTTGCTCTTTCCATCTCTTGATCAGCGCCCGCCAAATAGGACCAATCCTTTTCCAGTCTGTGGAACAGTGGAGAATAACGAGCATCCAACCACAAACCGTGAGCAAGTATGAGACACCGGGCGGCTATGTAGAGCCATACTGCTTTCGAGGGTCCAGAATGTGAGTTGATCCGGCTCCACCACACTATATCAACGCCGGGAAGATCTGTGTAGTTATGCTTGATTCGAGCAAGCATTGCAATGATCATCACAACGGCGACGATCTGGTTCAATGCCGACACGCCCATAAACCATCGAGCTGCCAAAGTCTCCTTACTAGATGTCGTCATGTGTAGACCAGCTGCCGTAAAGTCAATGGTCATGCAGGCGACAATGACCTCGGGGAAGGTAAGTTCTTTGAAACCCGCAGTAGCAGCTTTGAAGGCATTGAAGTTGAGATAGAATAGCGCTGAACAGCTTGTCAGTATGGGCACCTATATAACACGCACAAGGATCTCTGACGTACTCAAAAGTTGCGCGCTACCGATTTCTTTTGCTCCAGTGTCGTCTCTGTGCAGATTGCCAAGACCAAGGGTCAGCAAAGCTAAGCAGACAGGAATGTAGAGACCGACTCTGATGCCAGTGCCACCAATGTCAGCGTTCACAGCCGAGGCTGGTGTCTCCTCACTGCAGATCGTCGCATTGTTCCATTCCAAAGTCGAAGCTCTGAGTAGTTCTTGGTCACCACTGGCGCTCGCGGATAAGTGCAAGGGTGGCACCACAACAGAAAGTGACCATACTGCAGCTGGGACCCAGAGAAGAAATGGCGGTACCCTTCGTTTCCACCTCACTGGCCTTTGCCAAAGTGTCGCATAATGCCCCATGCCCACTCCGTCGTCAGTCTCGACCTTTTGCCAACGCGAAAATCCTGATTCGGTGCAATGGAAAGCTTTGTTCCATCGGCGTATGATAGAGGGCCATGTCCAGATATGTTCTAGCACGGCATGCCATTCTGTGCGATACCAGATCTCCCAGGAGTAGCACACCATTGCCACCAACAGGAACACACCGAAGAACACGTATTGTGCGACGTCGAGATCGTCTGAGGGAATTGCCATGCTTACCTCTGAATCATGAAACCCCACGTTCCTGGACCGTTGAAGTATTGTCGCATGGTCACACAGAGCTGATGTGTACCAAAATACCTCTTCAAGCCTTCGCTTAAGCTGCATTTCAGCTCATGCAAGCCGAGCCCATTGCCGAATTGAAGAGCTCGAGTGTGGCCGGCATGTGGCGGTGTCGAGAAGTGTAATCCGGCAATGACTTTGTCAGCAGATACGTAGACGTGAGACAAGCTGTAGTGATGAAGCGCTGGTGGTAACAAAGAGTGTGTCTCCTGCCTGCCATCGAGCGGGCATCTTGGAGGTTTCGAAAGTCAAGAGGTATTGATGGGAGCTGCGTTAATGCTTATCGGCTTTAGTCGTTGACCGGGCGCTTCGTGCCATTAGCCTTCCCTCAACATGTCCCTAATCTGCTCAAGCACTACACACAGTCGTCAGCTTCGTGACATAACACCCTTTCCACCCATTGCATCAGACATACACTTCGCCACCGTCAACTCCTCTCTCCACCCCTCCTGCGTCAGAATTGCAATATCAATCGCGCCATTCTTATTGACCTTCGGGTGATCGACCTTGGTAACAAACGCCACCTTCGGTGGTGATGAAGGATAGTCCTTCGGCATATGCAGCATAAGATCATAATCCGGCTCGCCTGCAGGACCTGCTATCCTAGCAAGCCATTCGAACACATCTTCATCCATGATTGTAGCGACGATACCATCGCGTGGATTCTTCTCGAGCTCCTTGAGTTCCTGGTGGAAAGTTAATTAGCCACGGCGAATAATGAGGGTTCCGGGAAAGGTACCTCTGTGAGCCTTTGCTGTGCCATTGTGAAACCTGTTGGACTTCGCATGATACCTTATTGCAGCCTGGGACTGTTGTGCTGAGGTCAAAATGAGCATTGAAGTCTGACGTCGATCGATGTGCGTGTCGCGTGCTCTTGGAGCACTAGCCGTTTAGTCTGAACTCAATCGCTGCATAAAGCTGGCAAAGATGTGCTTTCCTGTTTGGGTAAGCGTCATGTCGAAGGAAATGTACGTTATGGCGTTGCGAACGGTGCTCGCACGTCTGATAACGAAGTCTGATCTCGTGTATTCTGCTTGGCGAATGTCCAGGCCTGTAACCATGGTCTCCAGTGGCCTGGGAAACGGGATGCTCATGCTGACGCCTTCCCTTCAGCAGCAACTGGCTAGACTGCCTTCGACTCCTCTGCCTTCACCTCCTCCTCCTCAGGCCTCCAAACCATCCCCCAAACCCTCACCCCCGGCCCTCCCTTCTCCACCACCCCATCCCTACTATGCGTCCCCCTCCCCAACACCACCTCCCCCGCCACCCTAAACCCACACCTCTCATAAATTCCCCTACTCCTCTCCGTCGTAGCCTCCAACCAAACCGGCACCCCATCCGCCCTCGCCCTCCCCTTCCACCCCTCCACAACCCCCGTCGCCAACCCCTTCCCCCTCGCCTCCACCACCGTAGCGATAAAGAACAAATACCAAAACCTCTCCTTCTCCAATTCCTTCTTCTTCAATGCCTCAGCTTGACCCTGGTAGTCCCAGAGCATTTTCTTGATGCCGTTGAAGCCGAGCTTGAGGACTGCTTGGAGGATGCCTGCTTGGAGGATTGTGAGGGGGTTGTCGACTTTTTTGCCGGGTGGTAGCCAGATAGCGACGCAGGTCCAGGAGGAAGCTTCTTGGAATGTGGCGTTGTTGAGCATGGCGGCTTTGGTCAAGGCGGAGAAGTATTCGTGCATGTAGGATAGGCGAGTTGTGTCATCTAGGCCAGAGAGCATGAAGCGGATGACGGGATCGGAGATGAAGATTTCGGAGAGGAGGGTTGCGGTCTTTTCTTTGTATTCTGGACCGAGGTGTTAGTAGACTTATTCCAGTGGCGGGCTGGAGGTCCATACCTAGAATATTCGTGTCGCCTTTCGTTGCTGATGTTGTTTCGAGGTCGGCCATGACGTGAGTATCTGCTTGTTGTGAGCTGTTCGATCACTAGCTATCCTTCAGACAGGTTTGATGCAAAGTTTCTCTGTGATGATGAAGAAGATGGCGTTGATGCTAGGACTAGAACGTGCCCTCGTGTGTTATGCAGTCGAGGATTACCTACAGTCCTGGGCATATTTTTACAACCCCTGTATTTACGCTAACCCCTTCCGGCTATCCATGTCCATCTCAGAAGGTGTTGCTACCTTCAATCTCATTATCCACACACTCACACACGCGCTATCTATCGCCACCATGCCGAAGGGACGCGTCTTTACCGAATCCGAGAAGGGCGAGATGTGGTCTCTTCACAAACACGCCCACTGGCCGCTGCAGCAGATTGCAGACGCCCTTCACACTAACGAAGGCTCTGTCTCTTCAGTAATCTCACGGCTTGAAAGAGCGCCACCTTCCACACCGAAGAAGAGAGGCCCACTACCTGTAATCAACACCTCCAAGCGTCAGCGACTTGTCCATCGAGCCACCACTGATGCTAACAGCCGCCGCCTGCGATACGAACAGATTGCCGCGATAGAGGGCATCTTCAGCGACGTCCGGACAGTAAGAGCTGCGTTTGAGAAGGAGGGCTCCTCACGATATGTCGCAACACGCAAGCCGTTGTTGACTGAGAAACATAAGGAGGCACGGCTTCGATGGGCAAGGGCTCATATTAAATGGACAGTGGAACAGTAGGCTCAGGTCCTTTGGACAGATGAAGCTTCATTCAGGTGTGGAATATTCGGACAGGTCTATGTGACACGCAGGGCAGATGAGGCTTATCACAAACACTGTCTTACAGCACGCTTCCGCAAGTTCTCAGCCTGTATGATATGGGGCTGTATCTCTGCAGATGGACCTATGGAAGTCCATATATTCGAGAAGGGCTCTGTCGACGGTGAGGTGTATCGCAGCCAGATTGTCCCTCTTATCCACACGGCAATTGAGAAGCAGCGAGTGTCAACAGGCTCGCAGGACTGCATTGTTATGCAAGACAACGCCTCAATCCACAAGGCGAAGGCAACGGTGAGTCTATTCAAGGAGAAGGGCCTACACCTTATGGAATGGCCAGCCAATTCACCAGATCTCAACCCTATTGAGAATCTATGGGCTCTTCTTAAGCATGGGGTAGGTGCTCATTTTCCTACAACACGAGATGAGGTAATAGCTGCTATCAAGATTGAATGGGCCAAGCTCATACCCGAGGACATACAACGTATATGCAAGAGTATGCGAGAACGCTACGAGGCAGTAATAGCCAACAATGGAGGACACACCAGGTGGTGAGCTACGCCAAGCAGTGGATACATCCTTCCTAATGAGGAAAGGTGGAAGAACAGGGGTTGTAAGAACTATGCCCAGGACTGTAGCCACCTAGCCAAGGATACCATTCCTCCTTAGCCGTTTCTGGTTCCTGCCGTCGTACGTAAGCGGTTTAGCTTGAACCAAAAGATTGGGCCCATGCATAACGAATACTTGATACTTGCCGCGTGTATGATACACCGCATCCTCGATACTTCCGTTCCCCCCAGATCGCCGCCTTCCCCCCAGCAATACCCACACTTCAGATATAGCCATATAGGCTCCTGTATCAAATGGCATTCAATATCGCATCAATTCAAGCTAATGTTATCGCGTCTAATCGCGTTGTTAGGTTGTTGTGGGCTCGCAGCGGCACTGGGAGGTGATCTCGAAATCCGCCCTCCTAGGACCTCATTTTTCGCACTTTCTCAAGCCTAATCTCATCCATTGCAACACTACCACCTCAATAGCGACATGGACGATTACGAGACGGTGTTGTTAGCATCACAGCTACCTGCTATCGACCTCACCGCCGCCGCCGAACCGCCTGTGCTGCCAGAAACACCTTGTTTTGACCGCTCCGACTCAGATGCGCGTGGGCGTCGAAGAACGCGGTCTATCACCTCTCACACCTTCATACGACCTCAATATTCGACACGCTCTGTATCACCACGGCCTCAGAAGCACGCGTTCATTATGAAGCCGGTGCCAGATGGTCCTATGCCGCGAGAAGACACGTTCTCTAGCGAGAAGGAATTGACCGATTACTACCACGCGTTTGGAAAAGAGGAGGGCTTCGAATACAGACCAGATCCGAAGGGCTCCAAGGATTGTAACCGTGCTGGACAGCGGTATCGCTATAAGGTAGTGTGTTGCTGTGCTGGCTTTGCTAAGACCGATAAGAACAAGGCGAAGAAGAAGTCTAAGCGATGTGGTTGCCCTTTCCACTTCTACGCTGTTGCTGCTATGCTAGACGAGCCTGAAGGGGAGTAGGAGATACGGCATTCGAATAAGCCTGAACACTATCGACACAATCATAAGCCGGACGATGTAATAGCGCTTGTTACATACCGCCAACGTTCAAGGACTGCTACGTTCTTAGAGGAGCTTGAACGCCTTCAGAAAACACGTATGTCGACAGCGAAGATTATGGCCTATTTCAGGGGGCGTGTGTTGCTGAAGCCTCACGACATTTATAACATTGCTTAGGCTCGTAATATCAACGCTCGGCGTAAGCATAATCAAGTAGAGAGGATGGTCAATCTGCTTAACAGTGAGTCTATATATCATGACATCTACACGGACTCCGAGACAGGCTCAATTCGAAGCATGATAGCCCTTCATCCGAAGAGCCTTAAAGCCTTCAAGAATACGCCGCATACGATCTGTATTGACTCAACCTACAGCACAAACCTGTATAACATAGAGCTTGTTGACATTGTATCTGCTGGTCCTATAAACGATACAATCGAGCTGGGCGTTGGCTTGATTCGACCTAAGCCTAACAAGTCACACTTTGTCGAATTGCTACGCTCTCTTCGTAAGGGCCTTGAACAGACTAGTTGTCCAATGCCTACGGTCTTCGGTACTGACCGTAAAGAGGCACTCATGTTCGCCGTCGACGAGGTCTTTCCAGAAAGCACGAATATTGTGTGCGATTGGCATCTATAGCAAGACATCCTTGTACGTGTGCGGAAGGAGAGAGGTGAATTCGGACAGGTTAGGCAAGACGGCTGTTGGACGGACAGTCCATCTACTGCTCAATTCTTGAAGCTATTCACTTACACCGTACGGAGTCAGTCTGAAGACGAGTTTAACAGCAACGTTACGAAGCTCGATATGGTGTATCCAATGTTTAAGCAGTACTTACACGTTAACTAGTGGCGCTTTAAGACACGTATTGTCTATTGCTGGACAAACGAGATCAAGCACTTCGGCGAGAAGACAACATTACGAGTTGAAGCATGTCACGGCCGCATTAAGGAGTGGCTCAACCACAGCAGCCGCCACGATATCTTCACACTCTTCGAGTCGATGCTGAATTGGTGGAACTAAGGCCACGACCGTCGACGTAGTGAACTCGCTGATAACCGCAAGCGTTGTCACAAGGTGTTAACCGGTCACTTCTAGCAGAGCGTAACTCGCTGTATTAGTGACTACGCACTGCTCGAAGTGCTTGAGCTTCACAAGCGCGCAGAAGCATTGCTCTATAATGACTATAGGGTTGACGATGCTGGCAATGAGATCAAGCACTCTGCGTATAGCTGCGGCTGTAAGCAGTGTCAGTGCAACGACTACACTACTAAGACTCTAGGCTGGCCATGCGTTCATGATATCATGAAGCTTCTTGAGGTGAATGGACGACGATCTGCGAAGCTGCTGCCACAGCGCTTCGACCTCCATTGGTTCGTTGAGTTCAACAAGATGAGGCTACTTGAGAAGGTGCAGCTACCACCTCGAATGCGAGAGCCTGACATCTACTTTGGCAACCGCAAGCCTATGACAGGTGGTGCAACGTTGTATTCGACGAAGCGAGCACTCACTGCTCGTGAATTAGACGACTTGAATGAGGCTGCTATTAAGAGAGCGAAGCCGGCTACAGCAACGACTGCTGCCTTCGTTCTTGAGCCTGGAGTGTCACTTACTCAATTGAAGAAGACAGTACCTAATTGTAGCTGCAAGGGCAGCCAATGCCGCACTCAGCAATGCCCTTGCCAACGAGACAATCGAGCATGTGGTCCTGCCTGTCACGCTGCTGGATACGAGTGCTACAACCTTCGGCAGGAGTCCTTACAACCAGCTCCGCCGAAGCAGCCAAGTGAGGTCGATGTGCTACGCCAACGACTCGCTGAGATGGAGGCTCGTGAGCAGCAGCGACAACATGCTGAGGAGGAGCGAGCAAGATTACAGGCTGACCACCATCGACAGCAAGCAATATTAGCTGAGCAACACCGTCGACAGGTTGCGCTACAACAACACCAATTACAGCAGTCACAGCAGCAACGGATAGTGTATCCATCGACTCAGCCGGTGAGGCCTCTACACCACAGTGTCGTCCAGCAACAGCACTTCCAACAGTCGCAGCAATGGCCAGGTGAGTATCAACATCAGCAACAGCAACAACAGGCCTATTACATCCAGCAGCAGCAACGACAGCTTGATCAGTATGAACCAGCATATATAGCGCGTGGACACAGGGCTGCAGGGCAGAAGCCAATGGGCCCTGAGTAGATAGCAGCAACAACACCTTTTCTCAGCCTCATTCTAATATGCTCCTTGCAGCGAAGTGATAATGATGCCAAGCATACGATATAGGCGCAAATACGCTGTGCTACGTATGTTATATATCGTCGGTTATTGCTGGGGGGAAGGCGGCGATCTGGGGGGAACGGAAGTATCGAGGACACCGCATGAACGGTCTTGAGCGCTGAAGGTCGGTAGTATCGGTACGTGAGTCAGAATAGTACACAAATAACAATGCTATTGTAAAGCAATCGAGCTCGCTATGCAGCAAATGCAGATCCTCCAGAACGCCATCGCTAATCATCATCAGTTGAATCGTAGTCCAGAGCAATCGTGGCTCTGCGTCGAGAATTGCGTCGTTCGCGGATCGGCAGTCTCTTCTTATTAGAGTACTTCTTGTCGACTCGAGGACACTTCGCAAGTGGTGGGGCTTCCTAAGCACCATCGTTTTCGGCACCAATGCGAGGCGGGCTCTTCGACTTTGACTGCGACACGTTCGGACTGTGGCTGCGACTAGATAGAATGTTAGCCAACCTCTTGGACAGGGCTCACATCCCACGTATGACCTACGATCTTCGTCGCTCGCCCTCCTTCCGCCTCGCGTCGATGATGCGCATCATTTCCTTCCTACCACCGTATGCATCCACCTCCTTTCCGCGCATGCTCATGGAGATCTTGTCCTGCGCATGTGCCTTAAGCAGCCGCGTGATCAGCAAGTGTTGCATGAGCAGACACACGAACACTCCACAGTCCATGCTGTTGTCCTGCCGAGGCGAGTCTTCGAGGTTGATGAACTTGAGTGGCTTGCCGAGTAATTGTGAGATCTTGTACGCGACTAGCCTGGCATCGTCGTAATTGCAGTCACCGAGTGAGTCGTAGTGAAAGGCAACCCCGTCAATGATCGAGACCAGTAAGAGGGACCAATGCGAACCACCCTCCGCGACGGCTGCGTTACGGCAGTCGTTGACTGGCAGGAACACATGTGTCGTTTTCGTGAAGTCTGGTAGTGCGGTCTTGATTGTGAGTGGATCTTGCGTCTGCTGCAGCATGAAGCTCATGGAGGGTCTGAGGAGGACGATGTGCGCTTGCGGGTAGTGAGTGAGTTTCTCGCGCTCGAGGTATTCCTGCCAGAAGGATATCGCGTTGTCTGTGAGCCAGTCGCCCTTGATCGAGTCCACGTCTTCGCGCGTCAGTCGCACATCGTAATAGCTGAGGTATGCGTCTTCTGGCGATAGCGAATCGCCGAAGTGTCTCGACACGCGGCCGCCGAAGGGGTGGAAGCCAGAGGGCGACGAGCGCGAGCTGCTGCTATTGTTGTGTTTCTGCAGAGGCATATCGATGCCGGTCGTGTGGTTATCGCGCGATGGTGGTCTTCGAGTCGCGGGGTGAAGCAGAACTCGGGAAGTGCCACTCGGAAGAGGGAAGAGGTGTTCGAAGGTGAGGCCGCTGTGAAGGATGTCGCGAATAGTATTATGTCGTCCTAAGCGACGAATGCCAGGACGCGCACCGCCGATGTTTACGTATTTCTCAGGTAAAGGCGCAATGAAGCTCGAGATGGTCGAGTCCAGGATGAGGGACAAAGTTCACGCAAGACAAGGATGACGTCGAAATTCGGTAGAACCCAGGCCGTCTTCACAAAGGGCAAGGATTTCTTTATCCATCCTTCACTCCATCACATGCACAATCACATTATTCACTGGGCTCATGTCACATCTGATCAACACAAGACCGAGCCTCCAATTAAGTATTACTAGGATGCAGATCTGACAGGGCCCCCCGATTCCCTTCCCACTCGCTGCACGCTGGACAGATTCCAGCAGCAAAATTACGGCCAGTAAAAGTCTCTCGATACCTCTGCGACATCTTCTCCGGACTCCTTCACCGTCGCCGTGGGAGTCAAGACGCGCAAGCATCACTTTCTCTTCTTGCACTTGACCAACAGCGACCTCGGCTGAGCGATATAGCTCGGAATGTCCAGGCACTTCATATCATCGTCGTTGTGCATCTCTGTCAACGCGTGTCAGCTTCCACGCGAAAGCGGTTTCTTCCCACAAGGACCTTTCACTCACCTAGCAACGGATATCCTTTGCACCTGTTCTCTGCGAATACCGTAAGTTTGCAGTTCATCATTTTGGGTTGAGGCTTATGTCGCGGCCTCTGTGCCCAATCCATGATGTGGAATGCGATCTTTTCGATCTATCACGGCCGGATGTCAGCACAGACTCGTCTGCAACAAAACTTGGTAAGTACAACTCACCGACTGCGCCACATCACTCTCCGGAAACTCCAAACACCCCTTCTCCGCAAAATGATGCGCAATCATCGTTCCCTTCCCCTATCCCAAATAAAGTCAGCACCAACTCACCCCTCCCCATCGCCTCTCACAAGTCAGAACACACCTCACTCTCCTGCACATTACTACTCGGACAAAACTCATCCCTCGGCGCACAATGATCCGCAAACCCCTTACAATCCGGTCCACTATACAACGCAACAGAAATCTTATCCGCACCAGCCATGTCGAAGGGATACCCCATCGGGCAGTAAACCACTTTATCGCCTGGATCGGAGTCGTCTCTTAGTTTGCAGGTGTCGCGCGGGGAGGTGATGTCGGGTTTTTTCATTTCGCCGCCGGGCGTGAGCCAGGGGTAGAGGCGGTGGTCGGAGTTGGGGTCGCCGTGGATGTAGCCGGGTCGGTGGCCGCGGGAGAGGAAGGGGGTTGAGGTGGAGGGGAGGGATGTTGTGTTGAAGGAAAGTGCTGTGGCGATGTGGATGGCTGCCAGGAGGGGGAGGAGGGTGGTGGGACGCATGGTGATGGCGGGATCTCCAGGGTCTGTCAGTGCTGGCGGCGGCGGTGGTGTTGAGGACTGCGAGCGCGCTCGAGTAGGAGTGGAGAATTCAAGGTGAGGTGGCGTTGTCTTGATGACTCGTGGCTAGAAGTAGACTAAAAGCTGATCTGGTAGGCTGATATCGTGAGCATGTTCCAGCTTACTCGCTCGAAATTCTTACCCCTGGGAACGACGAAATTTCCACTACATTCCCGAGTCTGTTACAGCGCTTCACCTCTCCATCACACACCTTGCGAACCTGCTACGGTGACGCATCGCCAGGCTGCGTCGCCATGCTCTTCTCCAACATCATGTCCCGCCTTCTGGCATTCATAGGCAGCACTCCCACCCCAACAACATCGTTCGAGCCCACCACCCTGGATTTTGACGACCACAGCCTCAACAACACGCTCATATCCCGCGACCGCCCCATCGGCTTCTTCGGCCCAGTGCGCGGTCGTCAATACCAACTCCGCGTGAACGCCTACCGTAACGACAAAGGAGGCTGTTCATGGCCAGATGGAATAGGTGCGTATCCTCAAAAAAAAGAATCCGCCCCAAATCCACGGCATTCGTCCAGAAGCTGAGCTGACTCTTCCTCTTCCTCCTCCTTTAGCGAAAAACTTCATGGGCGGCATAAACCTCGACATGAACGGACAATGTAAAGGCTTCAATTTCAAGCACAAGGATCTCACGGAGATGATTTCCATGTCGTTGCCTACGCGGTGGTATTTCCCGGAGGTGAAGCATTGTGAGGTGGCGTTTTATCAGCAGTATTATTGTGAGGGGTTGTTGATGGGGTGTGAGTACCTTTCTTTATCTCTTTCTCTCGCGACAAGGGCGCTCAACGATAGACGTGGCCATTCGTACGAGAGGACGAGAGTCTTTCGATCGTTGCGATGGCAATATCGCGGCGTAGAGACTGCTTGCGAAGTGGAAGCGTTCGCGCGCGCGAAGCACTCTCCGCAGGTCACGATTGCAGTCAACTTTGGAGCGGCGGCCACCTCTGCTGTCATGAGCCCTCGAGTAGAGTTATGTGCTGATATGGAGTTTAGTCTTAACAGAACGCGACGCCCGCGCGACCGAGACGAACTGCTTCGAACTCCTCGGCGCTCATTCCGCAAAAGCAGTCTGCGGCGAGACCTGGTGGGACGTATGGGACCAAGCCGGAATCCCCTGGCTAGACCCCAACTCGCCCTGGTTCCTCGACGACCACGACGAATGGCTCCTCGACGTCTCCGGCATCGTCATGGGCAACAAGAACTTCTTCAAGCACTGTCACCCCGGCGACGTAGAGTGCGTCCTCTGGGCCGCTACCACTTCAAAGCAACTGCAGATCCACGACCGCGACGGTGAAAAGAGAAGGGTATGGTTTGAGAAGATGCAAGCGAAGGGACAGAAGTTGGACTTCTCGAAGGATCAGTATAGGGAGTGTGATTGGAATGGGAGGTGTGGGATGATGTGCCCGAAAGGGAATGGATATAGGGTGCTTTGTGATGGTGATATGAGGAAGATGCCGAAGGGGGAGGAGTATCCGTACAATCAGGCTTGGGAGATTGCGAGTCCGAACTTGCCGGGGAATACGATCGGTAATCAGAGGCCGCTCGGTGCAGAGCCTCTTTCGTAGGTATCTACTACTCGAAGTGCTCGGAAAAGGTCAGACAGTATGTCTGTGAATCCATTCGTTGGCGTCTATCGTGCATCCGTCCACTCTGCCGTGCCAAACGTGCCGAATTCCTCGTGATGTCGTGGTTGACCGGCGCCTCGGGCTCCACGTTGACGACCACTTTGGTACACCAGAACTTCGGGTTCCTGGCGCGTGTCGGTGCATGTGACGCGGCACCATTCGGAGACAGTACCCATGAGCCATGCGGGCGCTCGCGCATCTTGTGACTGCTGGGTCGTGCACATAGCTCGTGCTTTTGCATCGCGCTGTTCGTCCCGGAGTGATCCACTTGATGTCCTCGTGCAGTATGAATTGCAAGTTTCTCAGGTGGTGCCTGAGACCGTGTAGTTGGAGTGCTCTTCATGCAGTCCTTCAGACCATATGACTCGGCAGCAAAAAGTTCGCAATACCCTCCTTCACGGCATACTCATGGCCACAATTCCCACACGCCAGCTTTCCACTCGCAATACTCGTCTCCATAAGCAGCGTATGCAAGTCCTTCAGCATTTGCGTCGGCTCGCCATCTTCGGCGGCGAGTTCCTCAGCGCCTGGTGTCTCTGCTGGGAGGGTTGGTAGACCGAGCTGTAAGGCTGTCAGTCACAAATCGTGATGTGGAGATGTTGATCTCTTTACTTCTTGATTCAGAGTCTTGATAGCCTCCCAATCCAGTCTCGGCAGCATGTTCGTGATGAAAAGTGGATTCAGGTCAACTTCAACTTGCTCCAGCTCTGCTTCTTTCGGATGGAGTGGAAATGCTGCAGGTGATGACTTGCAAGTCTTGCGGGCGCATGTGAGGAAATTGAGGGTGAGAAGCTTCATCTTGACAATCGATGCTTGTTATCACTTCGGTGTCGCTTCCATATACAAATGTTGTGGTTGTGATCACGCTTTCCTTTCCTCGTTGTTGGAAGAAGAATTTCGCCAAAGCTTGCCGCTGCCGGTTCTCGACTTTTCCGCCTCAGTCGAAGCCCACAACACCTCGCACTACTGGCAGCAAACAACACTGAACTCTGCGCATTCTTTGTTACCACATCGTCTCAAACACACTCTCCACATTCGTACAAACGACAACATGAGTGCGGAGCCGGAGAACGGCGGTGGCGACGGTGACGCCCGTGACCCCAGCGGCTTCCTCAGCGAGATTATCGGGGCTCCAGTTACGGTGAAGCTCAATTCAGGTGTTGTCTACAAAGGTATATCTCTCGAGACGAGCAAGCTCAATGGGATGAAGACTGACGGTCTGCCCAGGCGAACTGCAATCCGTCGATGGCTACATGAACGTCGCACTCGAAGACACGAAAGAATACGTCGATGGCAAGCACAGGCGGGACTACGGAGACGCCTTTGTTCGTGGCAACAACGGTCAGCCCTCCATTCCGCTATCTAAAGCCTCATACACTTCACTGACCGAGCAACAGTCATGTACATATCCTCCGACTCTGCATCGTCATAGAACGCAATGCAGCGTCGAATCCGCGAGGAAATCGGCATTCAGCGCGCATACCTCAACGCCATACGCGAAAGCTCGAACCATTGTAATCATCAAAGCTGCTACGATAGCGGTCTGGCGGTCCAGGAATGGATTAACCAGTCCGCCACAATCGAGATGCCGGACGATGCGGCTATTGCTCCGTGGCATGAAAATCGTGCTGTGGTGGAGGGGTTTAGTAGAGGCGAGAGGAAACATCACTGGGACAGGACTGCGATCTGGTCTATAGAGGGGGTTTTCTTGAGGGATGAGCTTGCTTGGATTGTCTGTCGAGATCATGGGGAGAGTCAGTGCCCGTACGAGCTTCCGTCGGAGTCTTCGTGGTCCAGATAGCATATGTACCGCCGCGGGATCTTACTCCTCTCGTCTTTCGACATCACCAAGGGCCTCAGTGCCTGTACGGCCTTCCGTCGGAATCTTCGTAGTCCAGACGGCATAAGTATTGCCATGAACAGTGACCTCTCCTTTCTCATTCTTCTCCACCTCGTCCGCTGAGACAATGTCCATGAAAGTCTTGCGTACACGCTCGCGATACACTCCCTCCAGCGCAGCAATGTGCCCCAAGGCGCTGTATCGATCCCACAGGCTATCAACACTCAGCGCCACCTCAAACGGCTCCTGCTGCTCCGCAATCGGTAGCGAGAACAGCTGGTCATCACTCGCAATGATAAGAGACAGCGGCGTCTTCTTCACTTGCTCATCGAAGACTTTCCGCCATTGCAAATGGCGAAATCGTGGTACCTCATCGCCAACTTCTTCTGCGACTTTCCAGGTGAGATCATGCAGTCTTGCCTCCCATGGCGTCGAAGCCTTGTGGTCGCGAGCATTGTTGTAATCCTCGACGTTCCAAACAAGACCAAGGGCAGAATGTCTCGCTAGCACGCGGTGAATCTCTTTCAGTGCGGTCATGTTACTGAACCAATGGAAACCCTGTTGGTCGAGCCATTCAGCTCGTTGTAATGAAGTACATTCCCCGGGTAAGAGAGTGTTGACATGGCCCAGCGAGCCAGAAAAACAAATGAGATCGTGATGTTCACCTACCTGTGCGACAACGACGGCATCGATACTCCCATCCTCCACAGCATCCACTTTCTCCCCCGTCCCATTCACGACTTTCACCCGCGGCAAGTTCTTGCTCTCGAGGACATTTCTCATGTCAGAATGCGGCTCAACAGCGATAATCTCAAACTCTTCCTCCCTCGCCGCGAGCGCTTCTGTGAACTTCCCAGTGCCCGCGGCGAGGTCAATGATCTTGGCATGTTTCTTCCCGGCCACTCCAACATTCTCAAGCAGGAGCTGCACAATTGAGGAAGAGTACGTCGGGCGATGTGTGTTGTAAGCAGCCGACTTGGCGAAGCCGGATTGTGCGCGTGCATTTATGCCGGAGGCTCCTCCTTGTGTAGCCATGACGATGAGCGCTGTGTGTGTTGACCTTGTTTGGTGGTTGGTGGAATGCTGGGAGGGAGGTGTGGCGCACGCAGGCACAGCAACGAGCTCTTTTTCTCGCTTGGGAAGGAAGGTTCCTGCGGGTTTCAGTTTTCTTGAGCTGGTGTGGTGTTTCAGGTTTTTGTCGCTGACACTGTGCTGCCAGCCGTTTCTGTGGCTTCAGTCCGGTCAAAGTGTATTTGTCAAGCAGTTCCTCCGCCAGCCTTTTCTCCCAGCGGTGTGAGCACGGCGGAGAGGGATGGTCGGCGGTGTGTGGCGTAGGGAGGTGGTGTGAAATTGGCGTGTTTCGGTTTACGAGGTTGTGCATGACGACGATCTGCTGGGAAGCGGTCAATGTTTGCATAAGAGACGCCAAGCTCCCCAAGGACAGATGGTTGCGGATGATGAATTTGCTGGAGTCGGAGGGCAACATGCACGGTGACCATCCGCTGCTCAACGCAGTTTGCACGACATGCTTTGGGGGATTTTCCGACGATGTGGTATAGACTGGTGCGTTATACGCGTTACGCAGTACGCTGGCACGGCAGCAGAGTCCGCACGAGGTGAGCTCGTGGTCGGGGTTGAACATGCGCAACGTTACAAGGATGCAGCCACGATTCCATCATTCAGCACATCGCACTGAACCATACAGAGCTGGAAGGCACAGCGCGAGCGTCTGCATCAACGCCGCTGCTGGGATTGATATTGCAGGCCAGCAGTGCAGTTGAGCGCTTGCCACCTGTTATCACATGTCGATTGCAGGTCGGAAGCATGACGATGCGGTCGGCCGAGCAGCTAGGCGGGTAGAAACAAGGCGGCTGGATGGGAGGAAAGGAAAATAGATGAGATAGAGAGGCGCCCGCGCAGTGTGCCTCGTGCACTGCATTACTGTATTCGCGCTGCTGGGGTAGGGTGTGGCGCCGCACAGTACCTGTACATGCTCGGTGGTGGATATTCATGCAGTCTCTGGTCTCAACGCATGCTCGGCTCCTCCGCCAGGTCGTGTGTGCTGCCTTCGTGGTGAGCGTCAGCAGGCCGCGCAATGGCTGATGACTGCCAGAGAAGCGGGCGCCGAGAGTGCATGCGCTGGATTCTCGGCTGTGTAAATTATGTAGATAATCTGATTGAAGCAACGGGCTGGATTTTATAGAGTCAAGGTGTTGCTAGCGAATCAGCACGACACGCCCCTAGCGATTCCGTACAGACGAGCTTGCCCGCATGCGGTGGAGTGAGGCAAGCCATGCATGGATCGGGCATGGCGCGAACCGTATTTCTGGACAGTGGACACAATGATGCCCTTTGACAGGGAGGACGAAGGAAGCAAGACTCCGATGTGTGGCTGGTGTCTCGCGCGAGGAATCAGATTTCACAACAACTCACGGCCACGCAGCAGCTGAGTGCAGGCCATCGAGAGAACGACCATCCACCTCGTTGCTGTGTGTTGCAGTTGTATGTCCATCTTGCAGAGAAGTTTAGCCTCGCGAGAGCCACTGGCACAACGCTGAACCATCCACATCCAGAGTTGGCCCGCACTGTCCCGTCCCGCCCCTTCATGCTTTGAGCTCCGCAGCGATTGTGTGGTGCAGGTGGTGGTCCGTAGCTGGGCGGGGATCTGCAAGCTTGCCCTTCTGCGTGCCTGGATCTTCTTCTGACGACGCAATCTCCTTAGCATTGCGCAACACATTACAGTTCTCTCATCAGCAGCACGACCACCGAGATTCTCGAATCCATCCTTACGCGTGACGTCGAACCAGCCCTTGCCCTCGCCCCAGACCGACGCCGCATTGTGTTGCGCAGCCTGGTCGCACGCCTTGAAAGATTTCACGAGTCCCGCCCAACGAACGTCGAGCGACCGATCAACGTCCGCTGTAACACGACCCACGAGGCGGCCCTGTCCTGTACATACCCAATACCGAACACGCTCGAGCAGACGATAGTCTTCATACATGGGACGACAGGACCAGCAATAGGCTTGACTTCCAAAGTCGCGCTGAGTAGCTTCTTTGCCGCCCAGTGCTCCGCAAAGCATAACAGCCATTCAACCACAAACCGGATACATGCCGAAGGGACTCAATCTGAAGGGTTTCGGACGGCGCAAGTCCTCCGCTAACATCCTCGAGGGACACTCCGAGGCTTCTGCCTCCGCGCAACCTGCTGCATCTGCATCTGCATCTGCATCGTCTTCCTTCCGCGTGCTTGAGAGAAAAGACGGAAAGCCAACATATGGCGCGCCGGTAACAAGACCAGAGAGGACCAGCAGCCGGCCATTCGTCTCGCCGCTGCACGCACTGCGAGGCAAGTCGGCGGACCAGCTGGATCCCTACCCGAACACGTCGGTGCACACGTCTCGAAACAATACCAGACCGGGGTGGCGGTTAAACGACAACGCTAGGGGAAGTGGTGGGACCACCAACTCAGGCTCCTCCGGCCACTACGACAGTTCTTCGGCGTCGGCCCGCTACAGCTCGACCTCGACGCTGCCCTCGTCTGTTGACCAGGATCACCACCACGAGCAACAGGACGACCTGCACTCTGTGCGCAAGGAGGCCACTACGGGCATGTACCGCACCGTGGCAGCAGATGCAGACGAGCCTCCTCCACCGCCGCCCTCCTTCTCTTCGCGTGCAGCACGCGCATTCTCCTTTGGTAACAGACAGCCCAGAAATTCCAAAGAGACTCCACCACTGGTGCCGGTGCATACGAGCAGCAGGCCTCCAACACAGCCGCAGCAAAATCAGAGCCCACCCCGAGAACGAGCAATGACCACGAGCAGCTATGCCAGCACGGCCGTCACAGCGATTCCCATCAAGCGCGAGCTGACGCTGACTTCACCCGATTTTGGCAACGATGACTTTAGCAACATGTTCGACAGCCTGCACAAAGATGCTCCAGCCCTGCCACCGCCCACGGCGAGTGCCTTTCACCGTACCGTATGTCATTTAATCCGTGTTCCTATGGTTCGCTGCTGACATTCCCGCAGGAGTCGGAACCTATGTATCCACCCAGAACACTTTCTCGGAACGCTCTGACCCCTTCGCCGAACCCGCTGAAGCTGACATCCTCACGCGATGACTACGACGCCTCGCCATACGCCCAAGACAGTGACCGACTCATGCACAGTCCTGCGCTTAGCTCGCCGCACACACTAGACGGTACCGCGCCGGGGCCAGCCGATGGGAATGGAATTACCCGAGCTTTCCTTGGCGGATCCAAGTCAGGTTACTCGCGCGTTCCTGAACGCTACACGTCTCCTGGACCAGAGAGGGCATCTATCTCCAGCTACAGCTCAGTGATGGATGATGGTGTCGACGGCAGTAAAGAGAACGGACACTACCCTAACCGACAGACGCAGGTCGATGATGAAGATCGATGGGTCAAGAGGGTGGAGCTGCGCGACGAGCCCATGACCAGTCCAGTCTCGAGCAGAACCACCACCCAAGCCTTGTCGAGCGCCTCGCGGCTAGGAGCGACCAGCCCTAGCAGCAATGCCGACGACTCTCTGTTCAGCGGCGAGTCCAATGCCACGACACCCCGAGCGACGAGACTCGATGTGCGCGACACCTCACTGTACGGGGCGTCACCCAACGGTCCTCCGTCGCGCGCCGTGCGACCGGCGGCGCACCAGCGCACCGAGAGCGGTAACCTCAAGAAGATGACACCGGCGCAGTTCAAGGCTTTACAAAGGAATGGCCACAGCGCCAATGCTGAGCACAGCGAAGAAGAGGATCTTTCAGACAACGACTACGATGACGAGGACGAGCATGAGCGCGTGAAGCATCTGGCTAACCAGCGTAGGAAGCAAGAGGCCAACATGTCGGTATACAGGCAAAAAATGAAGAAGGTCACCGGAGGTGGGCCATCAGACCTACCATCATCCGGAGCTTCCACAATACGGCCTTCTGTGGATCGTGACTCGAGCGCTCCCGGCGGAATGGGCATACATTTCGGGGGCATCAGCGGTCGACCACCACCAGATGCTGTCCGGGGCTCGCAGCTCAATGAAGAGGAAGACGAGGATGTACCTCTTGGTATCTTGCAGGCGCATGGTTTTCCAAGTGCCTCAAGACCTCCTACTCGACAGGACGGTGACGCACATGGACGACGCAGCTCTATGGCTGGATCCGCCATTAATGGCGGCGGCGCAGGTCAAGGCGCCCTGCCAGCCTTCGCCAGGAGGCTACCCCAGGATCCGTACTTCGGTTCTTCTCTTGTCAATCCAAGCACAAGGGAGTCCTTGGCCATGAACGGTCACGCATCCATGATGATGGGACAACCTATGATGCCACAGCCACCCGCACCTCAAGGTCACCCAGGAGGTTTGGTTGGTGTCATTGCTGGAGAGGAGCGAGCAAAGGCGGCGAGGCGCGCAAACCCCAACATGGCTGCTGGTGGCTTCAGCACGATGGGACAGATGCCGCTGCCATCGAACATGAATATGCCACCACCAATGCCGCGTGCCAACTCGACGGGCAATCTCGCTCCGCCCTCTGTATACGCACCTTCCGGAACTCCACCGATGCCCATGATGCCGCCACAGTTTGCACAGATGATGCCACAAATGCAACAACCTGCGGGTGGCGTAAGCCCGGAGGTCATGAAAATGATGGAGATGCAAATGCAAATGATGCAGAACATGATCCAGATGCAGAATATGCAGATGGGAGGTCCACAAACGCCAGGCACACCGCAGCAACAACCCGGCCAACAAAGGACCAGTGACTACCTGGGCGTCAACTTTGGCGGTGAGCGACCAATGTCCATGGCAAGCCAGTACGGACCTCCTGGACCGCATAGTCAAGGTGGTGGCGCGATGACCATGATGAATCCTCCCACCGGCTGGGCACAACCCCCGCAACCTAGAGGCCCAAGACCGAATAGCGCAATGCCACTCCAGGGAAGCACTTACGCACCATCTGTGCAAGGCCTCAACATGAATGGCGGTGGAGCAAATGGATACGCACCGTCCATGGCACCCAGTGAGCGCAGCAATATTGGGATGCCTTCTCGATACCGGCCTGTTACCGCGAATGGAGATACCTCGCGAACTCAGAGCATGACATCTGGGTTTGCTCTAAACGCTTTTGCAAACCAGCAGACGTCGCCCGACTTCCCGGTAACACCATACAACGGCCAACAAGTGCAGACACCCAAGCCCACCATCCGGGTCGTTGATAAGCCCAAAGGCGGACCGAAGACACAGACACGGCCAGTCGCCGACGAAGAGGACGACGGCTGGGCTGACATGAAGAAGAAGCGTGATGAGAAGAAGAGATTTAAGTGGGGCAAGAAGTCGACTTCCCAGGCCACTGCTGAGCCATCTCTCAACGATCTTTATACGGGCATGGATTAGATGTTCCGACATCCTCGAGGACATGTTGTTCGTACAGGTGATTTCTGGCCCCATTAGGAGGAGCTCGAGCGATGCGACGCAGGATGTAATGTTTCAGCAGAATCCGGCTGGCTTGGATTGCGACCCGAGCGTTGGATGTGATTGACACGAGGTCGACAAAGCGTCGCTGGGGTAACGATCGATAGAGGCGTCCGCCGCCATTGTGTGGGATTTTTGGTGTTCGACTGTTCATATTGCATCGCGATCGGGATACAAAGGGGCGGCTTTTCACTGGCCAGGCGAGGCGGAGAAAGGGAAAGGATTTCATTCACGCCGTCGGCACTGCAGAGATGTGCGCGGTGGATGTATTGTTTTGGGCATGCAAGGACTTGGAAAATGTGTGTGTGTGTGTGTGTGTTGACCGGTGGATTGTGTGGTGCATTGCTTTTGAGCGATGGGTAAATGGAAAAGGGGGGGGGGCGGAGATGGGGTCTCATCAGTGGACCGGGCCTGCTGTGAGGTAAGCGGAATTGGATATATGTCTTAATACCGTAATATCGATCTTGGATCTGTCAGGTCTTCTCGAGACTCCCGGGAGACGTGCATCGGCTGCGCGGAGTTGGCATGTTTGAAGGGTATTGAAGCGGACGCAACCGAGGGGAGACTTCCTGACGACAGCGTCTCGAGGAAGAATAAGGTGGTCAAGGCGACTGGTCACAGGACGAACGAGCGTGAACAATGAAGCATGGCAACGGCATTCAGCGACCGGCATCTCTTAAGATCCCTCTCTGACCTTCTTCCTCTTCTCCTCACAACCACCATCCGCTCCGAATCTCCAACCGAAACTACTCACACTCAAGCGCAACGCCCAATTGAACCCAAACTTCTTTCAACAACTCCAACAATTCCCACAATGGCCAACTACCCGCGTCACTGGAACGTGCACCACGACTTGCCAGTTGGTGTAGGCTTCGATCCTCGGCTGGGTCTGCCATACTACATGTCGCGCTACCCAGTGAGCATCAGCTACGAGCCTACAGAGATCCTGCACGAGAACCTTTCACACATCCACCTGCCACCAGGCATGGGCTTCGTACCTGGCATTGCTGGCCCACCGCCGGGTCCCATCAGCTTTGATGAGGACGGCTTTATGTATCTCTATGATCTGCCTAGCTTTCCTGCTAGTCATACGGCTCGAGCTTGGCGCCAGCGTGAGCGCTACCGTCGTCGTCAGCAGCGCGAGGCAGCCAGAAAGGACGATGCCGCCTCGCAGACCGACTCCGAGTCAAACACAGATTCCGATGCCACAGTCGTCCCGGGCAACAACCTTGCGAACTGGCCCTACGGCTGGTCGTGGGGTAGCTGGCAACATGTTCCCTTCCAGCAACTCCAGGAGGTTACGGCGTTCATCGATAGCCCCGACCGTGAGTCCTTCGGCGATGTTTTCAACAAGGCACTTTGGGATGGTCCACGTTTCCCTGGCGACGACCTCATGACCTGTGTACGTGAACTGTATGCAGCTTGGGAGAGGCACCAGTCGGCAACGAAGGCTGCTGAGCAGAAGAGGGCAAGGACTGGTGAGGCAGGACCATCTGCTACCCACAACGAGACTTCCTCAGCTGAGACGAGCCCATCCGTGGCAAGCGTCACAAGCGCTGAGAGCGAAGCTGGGACTGAGGTTAAGAGCAATGATGGCTTGTCGACACCGGAGTAGTCGTAGTAGCGGCTGACTCTCGTAGCGCTTAGCGCTTTCCTGTATCTACGCTCTCAACGCTGGCAACTGCCACAGTGCTGCGATGGAGGTGTTTACAACTTCGTTTCCACGCTCGACTCAGTCTTCTTCTCCCCCAAAACCGCCTCTTGCACCACAATGTCGTCTGCGTTTGCTAACGCATTCGCTACCCTCCTCCCCCTCCTCCTCGACGCGATTCTTGATATGGTCGCCAAGCTCCTGGTCAATTCGCAGAAAGACAAAGTGAAAAGCTGGGTTGCATAGTCGATTCGTATTTCGCACCATCGTCTACATTATTGTGGGATGCACCACACGCCGGACTTGTTGTTGATCGTGGAACGCTGCAACAGCACCACAAAGCCGGACTCAATGGCCAGGCAACCGCGACTCAGCCTGCCGGTACTAAACATTCGTCGCGCAGTGTTGCTGGACTGTCGTGATATAACACAACCGGGAGGTTCAAGAGCGCTCGGGCACTGAGAATAGTCCAGACGGGCATGCGGTCTGCATCATTGAATGGCTTCAGCCAAGATCTTTCGGTGGAGCGTGATGGCAGGTATTGGAGATGCAAAAAAGTGTATGACGGCGTACAGGCTCGGTGGGTGGCAGGCCTGTGGGAGGAAGAGTCGCCGACACACCTCGTGTGTCACTTCATGGGTAGCAACAGCCTTAGATGGAATGCAAGAGATCGGAGTGGATCATTCAAGTTTATTTCCACCCACGCTCAACTAACACATCGCTTCGACTATCTTGTCCTACCTCGTCTCGCTTCCAGTCCTTCAGTCATCGCACTTCCACCGATTGACTCACCGAATTGATCAGCCTCTCCTGCACTCTGCATACGGTACCTGGGGGTCCGGCAGTCCCAAGCCGTCTCCCTGATGACTGCAGCACTTCCTCAGTGCTACTTCGTACTTGGTGTCCATTCATCGCGCACCGCCATCTAATCCTCGTGTGCATGCTCCCTGTCTGCATCGCCTGGCCCCGTCATGCGCTCGACCCACTGGTCAAAGTGAAAAAGACCGACGAGCGCGAGCCAAACCCCAAAATAGGGCAGAAGCATCAGGAATTATTTCGGTTCGGAATGTCTGATGTGCTGCCACCCACGTCGGCCCATAACTCGCTGAACATACCCCAAAGCTCCATCCCTGATACAAGGCCAAGAATCTGGCTCGAGATGATACAGCTCGGGGGTACATTGATTCGGGAGGACTGGGTGCACGATGGTGAAGCCGATGTTGGTGCTGGGGATCGTGTATCGCAGGCCTGCTGATGCGATGGCGAATGCTAGGGTGTAGCCCGTGATGGCCACCAGAGAGGAAAATACCATCAGCGGTGCATGAGATTGTCTTGGTGGGTGTCTTCCGTAGAGACAGTGGCGGATCGCCTTGTAGAGAGGGTAGCTGAGGGCACACGCGATGTACCATGTGATGTCCGCGTATCTTTCCGCAACTTTGAGCCCGTCTTGGATGGCCTCTGTGGTCCAGGCGTGTTGCGACATGATGGGAGTTCTTGCGGGCGACACACGTGTCGGTATTCAGAAGGATATATTTTCTGGTGACTGACAACTATTCTCCCGGCGTCAAATGCGAGGCAGATCTGTCTGCCTTTGATAATAAAATGGTGCTATTATCAATCCTCAAGATTCGACGGCAAGCTTCCTTTAGCGACACTGTGGTAGGCGGATCATGCCCAGACAAACGCCAAGCATCACAAACCTTCGACGAACAACGACCACGGCCAGGGTAACATCCGTAGAGGGTCCTGCTGACTATCTTGCTGTTGCGCTCGACTGCTCTCTCATCGTTCGCGCATTACAAGCGGTGTCTGCGCTGCAGTGTTGCTGTCGTTGCTAACGAGGGATACCTCTATTCTCGAGTGCCTTGGTTGATTCGCCGCAGGATCTGTGTATTTCAGCTCATTCTTCGTGCGGCGTCAGACTGCGCATGGATGGGGGCTGTGGTATAGTGTGTTTCATTGTACATTATCTACAGCCCCAATGGCCTAAAACCGAGCGCGTACACTCCCCTGCTCGATGTGTCCAATGATACCTCCTCCTGCCAACGTCCATTTCTCGCTCACCAGACCGGCGGTCACTGTGCTCCGCAGCATGCCAGAGTGCGCGTAGTATTCCATCACTCCTCGTGCCTCCTGTTTGCTCAGTCCTTCGACTTTCTGGGCACCGACCGACTGCATTGCGTCTTGCACCCACTTGTCGTAGGTGACGTATGGATCCCACTCTGGCAGTACCAGCTTCTTCCAGTATGCAAGTTCCTGCTGGAACAGTTCTCGCTCTTCCAGACTGCGTTTTATGCCTTTGCCTTTTAACAGCCTCTTTACCTCTTGGGCCGGCTGTTCGGGATCAATGTCCATCCGCTGCAGCATCTGGATGTGGTTGTTCCTGGTGAGAGCAGTGTCGAGAGTTTGAGCGGCCGCGCGATTCGATTGCGATATAGCTGCGAGGACCATGCCTCCATTGGGCATCGGGGTCTTGCCGGACAGAAGTGAGATGAAGTGCTGCACAAGAACCAACTCGTGGGCGTGGATCAGCTCGGATTCGGAGTTGAGGTAGGCGGATAGGCGCATGATGTGGTCAACACCATCGCAGGTGACCATGACCGGTGGTCGTTGCGGACCTTTGCCGTTCTGCGATGGTGCCAGAAGTTCACTCCAAAGTGCTTGCCAGATGGGCCATGCCAGGTCTGGATCTTTTGCGCCAACGGCAGCCAAGTGAGCGAGAGAGGTGTCGAGTTTCAGCTGGATTGGCAGGTCGTGTTGCTGCGTCACGGACATGTTGCTGAGGAGGTCCTGGTTGGCTTTGCCCAAGTTCTCCAGCAGTTTCGCCGTGTAATGCGGCTGCTCGTAGAAGGAGCCATTGGGCGTCTCGATGGGCTGGTAGGAGGTATGCGCATCGGCCATGTCTTTGGCCTCTGGGATATGCACCACAACCCACTTCTTCAGCTGTGCCACCGCGAGTGCTTGAAGCTGGAGCACACTCTTGCCACTGCCACGCTCACCATACAGCACTTTGCGCACCACTCTGCCCTCACCATTCTCGGCGACCCACGCGATGTCGCCCGCCAGCTCTACGGAGTCCTTCCTGATCAAGCTCGCCGGCCGTCTGAACAAACTCCATGCTTGCGTCGGCTTGAACGCTTCCAGTGCTCGCAGCGCATCCACAGTGGCATCTGGAAGACCGAGCACTTTGCCCTCGGCTGCCTGTATGTCTGCATATGCACCGGTCAAGTCCTGGAGACCAGCCACGTCCAGCGCATTGGTGTTGCTGAGTACCACGCGTTTCTTGATCGCTTTCCGTTCGCCAACGGCCGGCGGTCTCGTCGTCCCTACGCGCGTGTTCTTGGTCAGGCGCAGCGTCCTTCCCGCTCGCGTTGCTGGTTTCGCAACGACGGCCTTCTTCTTGAGCACCACCGAGTTCCTGCACAGGGGCGATGAGGTCGAGAAGGCAGCCCGCTGGACGGCATTACTGGGTAATGAGGATTCGACGTCGATTAGAGAGCGCTTCAGGCATCGCAGGCACATCGGCGACGCCATGGCTGATGGCTGATGCTGTCACATGGACGCTGATGCTCATCGACTGCCAGCGCCATTGAGTGTGGGCGTCGGCCGCGGAAGAGACAGACACGTGACCGGATAGAAGTAGCGTATCAGTCTATCGCCGGCTCAAAGTTATCCGACGCACAAGCTGCCATCATGGAGAAGACGACTGCAACTTCCCGTGGCCCGACTGAAAACCCCCCTGCCCGGCCCCCTGCCCGGCCCCCTGCCCGGCCCCCTGCCCGGCCCAACACCTTCCATGCACGACGAGACTCGACTTCGAGCGACGATGCCTTCGAAACGATGCACAAAACCTCTTTCGTTAGGCGGGGATATAACACGCCCGCTACCAACACTCTACCCTCTCGTGGGAATCATTCGCCCAGCTACAACAATAATGCTTTCGAGCTTGTGACCGCAAGCACGGCAACGGGTGGCATACATCCAGCAGTGCATCCCGCTCCCATCACCACTCCCGAGTCCACGCGAAAGCCTGTCGCTGCTCCCGACAAGCCTGCAGGTCAATGTGGCAAGAAAGGCCATCTCGGGGAGACATGCTGGCGGACACACCCTGAACTCCGTCAAGCTCGCAAAGAAGAAGTTGCCGAGAAGCAAAGTATCAGAAATGCCACCGCACACATCTCGGTCAAAGCTTCCTGGAGATTGAGACCTTCGGAAGTACCGTTGTCGTGCAAGAAGATCTATTGCGTTCTGAAACGAGTCAAGCCTGGCTTCTACTACGAGTACTACGGACCGGACGGAGCCGAAGCGCAGGTAAGAGGTGTTCAGGACAGTCTCCACAAATCTCTCCCCCAAGGCACTGGTAAGAAGATTACTAGAGACAGGGTCGGTGAGTATGTTACTGCCGCGGTGAAGTACATGAATCATGATTCTACTGCCTGCGACTACGGATGTGGCGGGCAGTGCGCAGTTGCACGACCCGAAGTGCCAGCAGATTCGACAACTCGGTCTGCTGATGCTACACCTGCTGCCGTCGCAGGCATCAAAGTGACCAACCGATCGCGCAACTGTACTCGGAATCATCTCATTTGCAGAGATTGTGGCCACCGTCCTCCCATGGAGAAGGGTAGAGTCTGTCAGGAATGCTTCGACTCCGATGAAACCTCGACTCGTCTGACTTCAGCAGTGACGCAGTACAGTCTGTCCGAGGAGCAATACGAAGTGCTGAAGCTTGCTGCTCAAGGTCGAAACGTCTTCTTCACTGGCGCTGCTGGCACAGGAAAATCTCGGGTGCTTGAGGCCATCGTGCGCTATCTTAACAAGAGCGGACTGTCGCCTCAAGTTGTCGCTCCTACTGGCATGGCAGCATTGCAAGTGTACGGATCAACCATACACACTTTTGCAGGCTGGACCGTGAAACTGGCCAAGGGCTCACCAGAGGAGCTCAGCAAGGCCGCGAAGATGCCCAAAAACTATCGACGCTTCTACCGAATTGATGTTTTGATCATCGATGAGATCAGTATGGTGGAGAATGACATGCTCAGTCGGCTCTCATACGTTCTGCAGGAAGCTTTGCAGCGGGCACAGCCAGACCGCCCTCCTTTCGGAGACATGCAGGTCATCATCACCGGAGACTTTTACCAACTGCCGCCCGTTCTGCCATTCGAGACCTGTTTGAAATGCGGCGAACAACTTGAAGGATGGAAGAGCCAAAAGGAAGACGTCTACCGGTGTAAGCACCATGGCGAGTTCCGAGATGAAGACAAGTACGCGTTCGCAAGTCCTGTCTGGCAAGCTTGCAACTTTGCCAACGTCGAGCTGCTTCAGGTGCATCGTCAATCGGATGTGTATTTCACCAGGCTGCTTCACAAGATGCGGAAAGGAATTGATTGGACGTCGGACCAGGAGAAGGAATTGTTGAACCACGAGAACGATGTTGTCTTTGACGAAGCTGTCAAGCTGTGCCCGCTGAGGCGAGAAGCAGAAGCTATCAACGACGCACACATGGAAGCGCTGAACACGCCTTCCCATACTTACAGCAGCGTGGATGACTTGACCTGGGTCAGACAACATCCAGAATTCTTGGACGCACGACGACCCGATGGCATGACAACGGCTCCGCTGCATGCGCTCTTCCGACACCGCTATCAAGACAGTCTAGAGCTCAAAGAAGGAATGCTCGTGATTTTGACCCGAAACATTAGCACCAAGGAGAAGTTGGTCAACGGCAGTACCGGCAAGATCATCGGCTTCACAGATATGAATGACGAGACCATGCCTCGTGCCAAGAAGAACAACAAGGATGAAACCAGGAACGGCGAAGAGCTCATCACTGGTGTACATCGTCGCTATGCCGAAGACAAGATCCGATACTTCAAAGATCAAGCTGAAGACAAGCTTTGGCCGATTGTGCGGTTCAAAGACGGACGAGAGATACCAATATACGCCGACTGCTGCGTCACTGAGCTCGGAAGAGATGAACCATACAGTCTGCTGTCGCGCACACAGATTCCGCTTATCGCTGGCTGGGCGCTTTCTATCCACAAGTCACAAGGCATGACACTGGACAATGTGGTCACGAGCTTGGACAAGTGCTTCGCGCCAGGTCAGGCATACGTGGCCATGTCGAGAGCTAGATCGTTGCGGAATATGCTGATACAGTCTTTGCCGCCGAAGTCGATGCTGCTGCCAGATCAGACTGTGCATGACTTCATGGAGAGGACTTTCGGCGGTATCAAGCTCGAAGAGCTTGTGGGTGGTGAAGAGGATGACCGGATGCAGGACGTGAAGGCGGAGAGTGATGCGGAAGAATTCCACGACGCGATGGACTATGTCGAGGTTATACCGCCGGACATGCTGTCTGATCGCGAAGGTGATGATGACAGTGACGATTTTGGTGAGCTCGACGAGGAGTATGTTGAGTTGCTGGACCTTTAGGAGTTGGCACGTTCGTGGCTGCTTACATGTTTCTTGCTTACAGTGATACCCATACAGCGTGACTTCCTTTAATAATGAAGGATCCCAGTGTGCGATGAGAATTACGCACGAAGCTGAAGGCGTAAGAACATTGAGCATTGCCTAATGACTATCTACATTTGGAAAACAGAAAGCACTACCTACTAAAACGCAGTATTAACGCCTTAATCGCATAAAGATCTGTCACCAGCACAAGACCAATGGCCAGGGAACTCTGCCAGCCATCACTCGCTCCCATAAAAAGAAGCATCACTCGACGATATGACATCGTCATGATCGCTTGCCTTCCATTTGCTCTTCGATGAGGACGCGATAGTAACCGTCTCCCCCCCCCCCCGATCCAGAAGATCCAGCAACGCTGCTCGCAGCAGATGGACTACCCCGTGCGTCGGATGGAGCAGCCTCAGCGTGGGAGCACTTTGAACGGGCAGTCTCTGCCTCAGGTACCTGCTGCGGTGGTGGGTTTGCTGAAGCATTCAGCTTATTGAGGTGCTCCTGGAGGCTCGAGAGCAGGACTGCGAGACGTTCTCTCCCTGCCTCGCTATTCGGCCCTTTGAGGTGGATGTGTTCGAAGAGCTCGTCGATTTTGTCGAGGATATTGGCTTCGGAGTCGGAGTCGGAGTCGGAGTCAGAATTGCTTTCCTGCTCGGCCTCGCAGGCCGGACAGTCTGGGTGGTATTCCAGGTAGGGGGCTACATGGACCGGTGCAGGATCTGCTGTGAGTAGGTACGGCGATGCAGAGACCGCTGCTCGATCTATCGTTGCCAGAGCTACCACATGTGGATGTCCAGGCATGTCGATGGCGTTCGCGCGTGTAGGTTCGTCCATGTGTCTACAGCAGGCGCAGTGGACTGGGATAGAACCGGTGCCGTCGTCGGCTTCGACTGGTAAGCCGAAGCGGCTGCAGCAGAAGCAGTGCCAGGCGAGGGGCATGCCGGTGCAGGAGGTGACGACGGTGTTGCCGGACATGGCGGCGGGTGGATGAGGGCTGGAGGATTGGTGTGGAAGGGCTTGGTTCCGATGGTTAGGTTGTTGGAAGTGTGGTCAGCTTGGGTGATGGGTGGAGAGGTGGGTTCGGGAGGGTTGGTGAGAGAAGGAAGGGGGAACAGGCTGGTGTTTTGATGTGTGCGCTGCTGAAAGTCTCGTCGTTCACGATTGCGATGCTGCGGCGGCAAAGTGGCGGGCGCTATATCGATACGCGCGCCGAGAGGCATGAAACAACAGTGAAGCATGCTCCAAAGTCAAGCAAGGCAATGATCACCCTAGTGTATAGCCGTATACTGAATTGCTCGTGGGAAGTTGTAGGATACCACGTCAAGCGTAAATTGAGCATGTCCGTGGCTCGAAGATATCATTTTATAAAGACAAGAGATCGCGAGTCATCATGAGTCCGTCTTCTCGTGATGCAAACGTGCAAAGGTCACCGGACACGATCGATCGATCGCTAGCTAAACAAACGCCAAGAACCACAGAACTGTGGCAAACAATACGATCATGTGAAACATGTACATGAGCTACTCATCCCACCTCACCTTTTCGTCTCCCAATCCCTCTCCATCGCCATACCCCCAAAGTCTAACCTCGCTCAATCGCCGTTCTTCCAGTCTGCCCCGACAGGGCCTCCACCCATCGACTCCCGCCTTTCCCGCGCCGTCTCGCCCCTTATGCCACGCCACTCGACCTTCTGTGGGAACGCTTGCATATTCCAGAACGCGAGGACTGAGAGGTAGGTCTCACAGTGTGCCGCCAGGTTCTCCGCGGGACTGGTGTGAAACAGATGCTCGAGGGAGTCTTCGAGACCACCTGGAACGCCAGGGCGATAGTTGTAGGTGTTGCAGTCACTGCGTTTGCCGGTGAGGATGAGGGGTGGAAATATGTACTCGTTTCCGCGGCGCTGTGAGGTAGAGAAGTCAGATGTGGAATTGTGTTGGCTCAGCCGGATGGCTGATGGTGGTATCGCGGGCGTTGCAGATCGCAGTAATTTGTCCGAAGATAGACGTACCTTCTCTTCGTATGATGCGATGCGCTTGATCACTTGATCGGAGATGGCCTCGATGTTGTGTTCTTGGTGGTTGCGGCCAAAGCGCATGTTTTTGGTGAAGAGGGCTACGAGGGAATATGCGCCTCCTTGTTCTAGGATCTGGCCGTCCGGGTCGGACTCTTGGAGTATTTGTGTACCCATGTTGCAAGTGTGGTAGCTTGGTGGCGATGTGAGGAATACATGATGGTACTTGTGAACGCCTTCAGTGGAGTTGCTTGCCAAGCGTCACATGTGAGAAGCCTCCGCGCGACTTCAGGAAAGCACTGGAGGGTCTGGGGCAAGTGAGATAGTTTTGAAGCTGCAAAAAGTTAAAGTCTAGCAATAGACTAGTGGAACGTGTGGTCAGGTAACTTCTAAGTATATTCAAAAGATTAGAGTCGACAGACCGCTCGGAATGGAAATGACAAAGGTTCCAGAAGTCTTACAGATTCATGAAATGGGCTGAGTCAGCCTAGACCTACTCAAATTGATCATCACGTACAACAAGCTGCTGCGCAAGGTGTAGCCCTGGGCTGAGTTGGAACAGCTTTGTTTTGCACGTGCAAGTCTCGACATCGACATCTATGCTCATCTGCTCGTTACAGTGCCCTGGTTGCTCAGATCATCGCCCTTATGTACAGTTTCACCCGACTACGTGTCACTCTCGTTGATGGAACGAAGCTCTCCCTGCATTATACTTGGATGATGAGGAAAGGCGTGCGCACAGCAAACTCATAGGAGCACCATCTTGAGTGAGCACAAACCACTTCTCCGCTCGCACAGCCTCCACCGCCCCAGTCGCTGCTATGGATGCTGGTAGGGCTGAAATTCTGTCTCTTAAGGTCCTGTATGCCCTGAGCATATCAATGTCCTATCGAAGCCACCAAGTTGCAAAGGAAGTTGCGCACCACCTGCACTACCTTCCTGTATCACAAGAGCTTACACGAATGTCTCATCCCACGTTGATACAGTCTGAGACCTGATAACATGAGGCTGTAGCCTCACTGGTCAACCGCCGATCCGCCACATCTTCGGCACGATTTCCCCACGGCACAAGCGCGATCTAGTCTCACGACTTGCCCTATCGCAGCACCGAAATGAAGACGAGACCGCACAACGTGGACCTCCTCCGTAGACTTTGGGAATCAGCAATATATCCCGAGTCGTAATACAGCACGTGGTGAACACACTATTCGTGTTCCGCCTGGCGCTTGTATCACAATGGAACGAGATAGCGGATGACCAATGCATTGACGTCGAGGTATAAGGGCTACCTTCTCTTGTACTGGATCGCTCGCCAGTGTCATTCTCAAAAATCTCTCACAACTCACCTTTTAACTCAATCAGCCAACTCATAATCCAAGGTCTCTGTCAAAATCAGCCAATATGCGCACCACTCTTTTCACCGCCCTCTTCCTCACCATCCTTGGCAGCGCTTTCGCATCAGAGAACTGCAAATGTCAGGACCCATCCGGCACAGGACCACAGCGTAACGACCTGACCGGCCAATGCTGCTCAGGCAGCGCCGTCTCAAGCTGTGAGAAGCACGACTTCCCTGGCCCGAACCACCAGTGCACAGGCGGTTCAACGACGTGTTTGAATGACGATGCATTTGATAAGTGTTGTAAGGATGCCGGTGGTAAGTGGAATCAACGCGTGGTATGATGTTGGCATGATTGCTAAGTTGAGGTAGCGCCGGGTGCGTACTGCTGGTAAACCAAATGCAGGGACAGTGGGGTGGAATGACTTTTATGAGGATGGGATGATGTAAGAATAAGGAATGAAGGACAGACCTGTAAAGATATACTCGATGGAGCTTCTCGATGGTAGTAGGATCAGACCAGAGGCCAGTGCCACTGGCTTGGAATGAACATAATATTAAAGATCGACAGTGCGAAGGCAGCGCCGTACACTCGAGCTGAATATCGTGAAGAGTGACTCGAGATGAAGACAATATTCCGTCATCAGCGAAGAGCGATCCGCTCGATCATAACGCAGCTGTGTCAGTATAATTATACTTTCCATCCTCACTGTCAATGCCCCACATCAACACCAAAATGTGCCCAAACAAAAGGCGGCGCGCAGCGTACAGCCGAAGAGGTCAAGGATGCTCTTCCACATAGCATGGGCAACGAGCGAGCAGTGGAGCGTGATATCGAACGCACGCTACAAGAGAAAAGTCGTCGCAAGGGAGACCGGCCAAGCCTGAAGCAAGAGTTCATAGGTGGCCGTGGCCAGGAGCACATCCCGGGCAACAGGGACTTGATCTCACAGACGAACGCGCAGAAGGTTGCGTATCGCGATCGCTATAGTCACCCACAGCCCGCTTTGAATGGACAATCTGAGGAAGTCAGTTCAGCGCGCTCGAAGTCAAAGGTCTGTGTGTGCTAGATGGTGGCCATGGCGCAGGTCTGGGGCGTAGTATAGGATGGTCCGCGAGATGTGTAAGCACTGTGAGTTCTGCAGTGTCTACAAAGGGCCGGTATGGCTGGATCTCTGGCAGATTTGTAGCTGATATATCGAGCTTTCTTCGTTTGGAGATCCGCCATGCCGTATTTAGTATGGTCATGAGCATCGTGAGCAGTCCTGACACGCCAGCCACACGTGTGTCGTTCGTAGGGTGGTATCTCGTGGGGCTTCAGGGTCATTTGTTACGGCTGCTGATGTTCTGGTTGATGTTTGATGGTTGGCCGTTGATGTCTGCGTTCGTTCCTTCCTCTTGCAATGGAAAACTGCTGCAGGGTCCAATCGGACGGCGCCACCCATGCAACCATGTTTGCCGAGTGTGCCCGTGCGCACTTGTCCCGCGAATTCGACGGGGATGCTCGACTTCTTTGCTTTGGTGAGCGTGAGAGCATCGCGGCCACGACCACTACGCAACACGTACCACACCCTGACACCTCCACCGCCGACCGACATCTGCCAATCTCTTCTTGACAAATCGACCTCTTCTCTCCTCTGTTTGACTCAAGCCACACGACAGCAACCATGGATCAGATCAAGAAGGTATGCTTGACCGCTCACCCTGCCTGCCCCTCAATACTGTATGGAAACACCCATGTGTGCGTCTCCGAAGCACATATTGCTGCTGCAAAGCTACCACCATACTCGTCCACGTCGCTACGTTCATCGTATCACCCTCCGACAGCATGCTGACGATCATGCTGTTGGCAGCGTATGAACGCCCTCCGCATTGAGGCCGACGAATCAGCAGCCAAGGTCGAGGAGCTCTCCTCCAAGGTCAAGACACTTGAGCAAGAGAACCTCCAGAAAGAACAAGAGATCACTTCCCTTCAACACAAGAACAGCGTGCTCGAGCAAGAGGTCGAGAAGTTCGAGAAGTTGCACGGCGAAGCTAAGGCTGCAGCGGACGAGAGCGCTCAACATGGCTCCCAGAACGATGCACTGCAGAGGAAGCTGCAACTGCTCGAGGAGGAGGCAGAGGAGAACGACAAGCAATTGAGAGAAACCAACGAGAAGTCAGTACCCTTGAAACCGGACAAAGCCACGAAGCTGTTGAAGCCGAGCGGCCTGCAGAAGATGGTCGATGCTGACAATGTGGAACTCTACAGGCTCCGCCAAACCGACGTCAAGGCTGGTCACTACGAGCGTAAAGTCCAGGCTCTCGAGGCGTCACGCGACCAGTGGGAGACCAAGTACGAGGAGATGGCCAAGAAATATGCCGACACCAAGAAGGAGCTGGACGACTTTGTTGCTGAGATTGGTAACATCTGAGCGACATGCGCTGCATCACGTCCTATGTACCGCTACCTACGACGTGCTAATGTGGGTGCCTAATCTCAAGGGTGCTACGCGATCGAGCTATCGGATCCTTCGGCGGTGAACTTCTCGAGGCCGCTGAAAAGGCAGGTGCTCTAGCAGAGACGCTGAAGTGTGATAAAGCATGACTATGGATGGAGTCAATGCCATTTGCTGCTGTTTGGAGTCATAAGGCTTGCCGGCAGAGAAAGGCCATGCACAGAAGTAGCGATATTGAAAGGTCCCCTCATAGACATGCACAATACCCATCCTTTGAAACTTCATCAACCGAACCACATCAACTTAACCTCCACGATAATGATGCCCAAAGTCTCCCACTTCCTGCACTTTTGAACGGGGAGCAAGAGAAACGATACAGATCAAGCCTCCCGCCGGGCTTTGGCAAACTTCTTATTCTGCGATTTCTGCTTCTGCCGAGTCACGGCCCTCTCCGCCTTACTCTCATACCTAAACTTCTTCTTCTTGACCTTCTCCTTGTCATCCCAAGGCCGCTTCTTCCTTTGCGGTTTCTTGTCCGTCTCTGCCTTTGCCGCGTACTTTGCTTTCTCAGGCTCCTTATCCACTTCTTCATCGTCTTCGTCACCCATGGCTTCTACTGTGACGGTTGTGTACTTGTCTTCGTCAATATATTCTGCATCGTCTGGTAGGAGTTCCTCCTCGGGTTCTTTCGTCACTGGAGTAGTTGTAGTTGTGTCGTCGAAGCCGGAGAAGGCATCTTCATCTTCGTCTTCCTCGCCGTTTAGGATGGCGTTTTGTTTTCGGAGTTCGTCGTTCACAGCTGCGACGTGGGATTCGAGGTCTTCTTTGCGTTGTTCTCGTAGCTTTTTGAAAATTGTCAGTCCAGAATTTGAAGATGATATGCTCACTTCACGATCCATCATACCTGCTTTCGCTCGCGCACTTTCTCCTCCTTATCGCGCTTTATCGCTGCTTCCTTTGCGGCTTCTTTCCGTGCTGCTTTGCGCTTGGAGAAGCCTGTGAGGTATTCGTCGCGGGCGGAGGAGTCGAATTTTAGCTCCTCCACGGGGCGGTCGACGAGTTTGCGTTTCTTGGTGAAGGGGGCCATTGTCTTAGGCCTGTGGATATGTTGTATGCGATTGTGGTAGAGGTTGTCGCGAAATTTAGATGGAGGTGATCGCGTTCGGATCTTGCCGAGAGCTTCATCATTGAGGCGCATCTCGAAGGCGGCGACATTTATTGCTACACACCAACACATTAACACGATGAAGAGCTCAATACTCCCGCTTCTCCTCGCCGCGAGAACTGCATACGGTCTCCGCGATGCGAGTCCTTTCTTCCTGCTCTCGACTGAGCCGTAAGCTCCATCATCACCTCCAACCACACCCCAGCTAACACCACTTCACAGCATCGATCAAACCACTCTCCAATCGCAACAACTAAGCACATCATCCTCCCTCGAAGACTCCCTCATCGCCTCAATCCCCTGCGATGTCTCCCGCCACATCTTCCTCGAGCAAGCCGGCGTCCGCTCCCACGATCTCACAAAGGGTAGCATGCCACATATGCAGCGCAGGATAGCGGATGGCAAAACGTACAAAAGCGTTGTAGAGATCCCTGAGGTAATGGGCGAGGTCGACGTCCGCAGGATCGCAGCTGGAGTCCGCGAGAGGTGTGAGCGTGATCAGGCGGGCGAGGAGGTTATCTTGAGGTTCCAGACGCTGGTAGGGGAGGAGAAGGTAGAGCAGAGGAGGGATGTGATGAAGGAAGCGGATGATATGATTCAGACGGCACTGCATGGGATGTCAAATTATACTAGTCACGTTCTAGTCTATATTGGTGGATCGATCAGGGAAAGTGAAGGAGAGGGGTACGAGATGGATGAGCCGCCGTTCCATGAGAACATGCACACCGACTTGAAGCGAGACATCGAGCATGGTGCGAGGAGGCGGCAGACGAACGAGCAGGATGATTTCCAGAAGGACCTGCCGTTGTTTGAGAAGTATCAGTTCTTGTCGCCTGGTAAGTCTGCGAGCTCGACGAGGACTTCGTCGTACACATGCTAACGAAGGGGACACAGGTATCTTCATGGGTCTGACAGTGGCTTTGCTGCTCTTCATGATTCTGTACGTGGGCATCTCGGCAATTGCAGGACTTGAGGTGTCGTATATGGCTTTCAGCAAGGAGATGGGACCGCAGGCTCAGAAGAAGCAGCAATAGATGCGGTGCTGCATTGCATGTCACGACAGGGAGAGGCGTTCACAAGTCTGTATTGTGTATAAGAGTTTGTATCAAGGATGGAGTATCTCAGAGCTCAAGCCATTCTCTCTAGAGCGTCATCATCCTGAATCACAGTCAGGCGTGTTTTGTCCACAACTATCCTTCAGGCAAGGTTATGCGCGGTATGTATCGCTTCACGCGATATTCAGGTATGGTCAGTTTCTGAGCTATATACTGGGGTTTGCAGCTGACTACTGATTATACACCATAGGCATGGCGCCGATGCCTAATGCGATGCCCTATCATCTGCCATTCTAGGCCACTCCAACAGCAGACTGCATGGTGGTTTCCGTGTCATCCTTCTGGTCCCTCGTCCGCATCAGTGCTGAGTCGCTTTGCCTCTTCGTGCGTAGCTTCCTCCTCTCACGGACACACATCCCCACCAAAAGGAGCCAGACTGCCAGCAGGATCGACAGATGGAAGACATGCCTTGCTCCAGGATCCGAGATATGCTGCCAGCCACGGTCTCCACTGCTCAATTACTGGATGAATTGATTCACGTCGTCGCTTACACAGGGCCAAGCAATTACCTCCAGCGTGCGGAGCTCCGTGGTGCGTTAACTTGGGAGCACAGGCTCGAGAATCGTGGGGCTCATGTTGCCCGGCGCGATCGTAAAGGGCAAGCCTGTAGATGCGACGATTACCACAAGGAGGCAGTACGTGGTCCTCGGCCGCAGTTGCCCAAACAAATGCCAAGCACTCCGGGTCATTGCATGGCAAGTGGCTTGTACCATGGTATCTGTTTGCAATCATGATGACAACATTTAGAAGTCGCGGAGATCTTGATTTGATAGGTACATGTACGAGCTCGGTACAGATATTGCAAGGTATCCATGGATGTCCTGTTGAGACGTGCATGGCATGTCAATCAATATTACATGTATCATCGAAGGCCGTTCATGGAAGGACCCCCCGGGCCATGCCATGGTCGCGTGGTTGGGGCTGAAACCTTCTTCGTTCGCGTGTTAGTCAGCGCAACAGTGGTCATACCTTACTCCCATCTTGCCTCTTGTTTCCCTCCTGTAACACCGGAGTTGTATGTTCAGATTGGCTCCATGGCGACCGTCGCAAAGCCACTGCACCCGGGCGCGCTGGACGATCCCATGGCCTCTTCACAACCAGCGGTCTCCCGGCAGTCCTCGACATCCGAACACCTCGCACAGATCTCTGGTGCCATCATCGAGGCACATATGGCATCCGACTTTGCGGTCCCAGGTTCGGCAGCCTGGCAACTCATCCACGCGTATCTCGATGAGGATTTCGTAATGGTCAATGCAGCGGTCCACGAATGCCCAATCCCATCGGCAAGAAGTCTGGCAGAACACACGAAGAATGTGAAAGCCTTCAAGCGGCAGAACCCTCACTGGAGCATTCAGTGCTATAACCCGACAGCCATGATTCAAAGGGGCAGCGAACATGGCGCGGTCCTGCTCACCGTTCGAGAATCAGGGTGTGAGGGCAAGACTGTGTTTTCGCGCGACAGTGTATCCATGATGCATTGGAAGCGCAACTCCAATGGTGCCTGGATCTGCTACCGTCATTCAGCCCTTCGAGGGGGCGCCTACTCTTTCCTGTGAGCGTGGCACTTGACCATCACGGATGGTGTTCGCGACCAGGCTTTGTTCTGCAAAGTTATGCCATTCTATCCACTTGTGCAAAATCGTGATGGGTCCTTTATCTCCGCGCGGCTATCTGCATTTGCCACGTGCTGCCAACCCAGCTTTGTCGGTGGCCAAGTTACTGAAATTGTCGTTAAAACGGCACCACGGCTTTCTTGAGATGAGATGTGTTAGTGCATCTCAAGGGTCATATCTAGGAACGCCACGACACGATGGAAGCGGCTTGCGATTGAGCTGAGATCTCACACGAGAAGATCTCTTGACAAGTGAGGTGGAGAGAAAACAAGCACAAAAGCCAATTGGCTGACATATCCACCAAACTCCGGTAATCCCTGTCGACACTATCGTATGAATCTGGTCCATGACTGGGGGATGTTTCGAATGGTCACACCGGATATCAAGCGAAAAAGGAGTGCAGAATCCGAAGTGCAACGACAACAGCGTTCGTCCTCCATCAGTCGGAGTGAGACAAACTACTTCAAGACTTCTCTACAGCATATCGCATACCAAGCCGATGCAGTATAAGGCCTCACATCCCTGTACGAAGCTGACTCGGCAGAACAATGGAACAAGAGCCGCCGATCGTCACGCTCAAGCCAGATCCAGAACCGCACATTTACACATTGTTCGAGATATCGACCGGGACGTGGCAATGGGTGGTAGCAGACCCTATCACCAAGAATGCTGTAATCATAGACGGAGTCTTAGACAAAGTGCACTCTTCGAAAGGCATATGCACCACCGCAGCTGACCGCCTTCTTGAGAACGTGCGACACCACGGATATCGTGTCAAACGCATACTCGAAACACATGCCATGCGAGACCAGCAGATCAGGACAGCGGCTTGGTACCTCAGGAATCAGCTCCGGGAGGAGAAAGGCAACATGCCACGAATTTGTACTGGCAAAAGCATTGCGGGAGTACAGCGTATGTTTGCACGACAGTATCGCCAGAACCCACAATGGGCCAATCACTTCGACTCCACTTTCAGGCATGGCGAAATGTTCAACATTGGCGAGCTAAACTGTAAGGTACTGCAGCTCAGCACAGACACATTCGCCTTTGTCATTGGCCACAATGTCATTATTGGCGATGTTCCAAACGAACAGGCAATGCAACGCCTGGCTGGTCTGACCAAAGGATACACATGGCATCCTGGAGGTGGCGATTCTCCAGCAAGTTCACGGCCTCAGACTGCAACCACAGCCTCGTCAGACTGGCCTACACCACGACCTTCGTTGTCGTTACCAGCTCAATCGTACTCCCCACTGGCGCAAACGAGTCCACCCCCTCGATCAAGTAGGAATGATGGCAGGCCGGCGAGCTACATATGTGAGTACTAGTGATGTTATCATACTCGACGATGCTGACGCTGCGCAGATGAGATGTCGGCATGAGTGCCAGCGACAGCGCATTTTGGGATTTCCTTTGGTATGAGCGGCAGGGCAGGTAAGATGATGTTCGACGAAGTAAAGTAGATGTGACGGCGCAACGGATACAGCAGCAGCATTGTAAGATAAGACGACTTTAGCAGACAGCGATGGGCCACCAGAGGGCCTGGCCAGGCAGACAAATCTTGAGAGTTTATTCACAGCTTTGGCGCATGGTCTGTCATTCTACAGAAGCTGTCACTATTGAGAGCACAGCCACCGAAGGCGAGAGCCCGCGGCCCCATCCGATGGCCTAACTTCTGTTGTGAGGATACTCACTTCTTAGCTGACCACCAGTCGAACCACTCTTGGATGCCCTGAAAGCTCATCTCCTTGCAGTGTTTCTGCCAGTCATCACTTAGATCAGCACGCAGCGCGAAGCCGTGCGAGACTTCTTGGAAGAGCTGCAGGGAGTAGCGCTTCTTGTGCTCGTCCATAATGTCAATTGCTCTGCGGCGGAACTCTTTCGGGAAGGTCTGGTCGATCTCTGAACACGACAGGAAAAGCGGCTCTAAGTTTGAAGGTCAGTGGATGCTTTCTAACAGCAGGTGCTGGGACCTACTCGTCAAATTCTCGAAATGCGATTCCTTAAGGAATGCTGGATGCGCGAATGCGCCAGCTGAGCAGATGCCCTTGTCGGAGAGCTGGTCCATCACGTATGGAGCGCCGTAGCTGGAGTGGTGTCAGTATTCTGGAACGGTTGGCTGAAGCCGACTCCGGCTCTACTCACCAGTATCCAACACAAGTATACTTAGTGTCACTCTTACCATACTTCGACTTAACCTCCTCAACGAACTTCGGCACAAACGGATCCGAAAACGCCCGATGCTTCGCCAACCAGCCAGGAAAATCAAAATCTGGATTGTCGTTCGTATCACTTAGATCTTTCTTATGCTTCCAGACAGGATCCTGCACCGCATCAGCTCAACCCTCAAACACAAATCATGCACCCACTTACACCTCTGAAATAATCCGGCGCCAGAGTCAAATACCCAGCAGCAGCAAACGCATCGACCAGAAGATTGTTATTGATCCACAGTCCGAACACATCCGGGAAGAACAACACAATATTACCATTCGCATTCTCCGCTGACGGTTCGGCGATGTAAGTCTCCACATCGACGATCTTCTCGATGCGGCCTTTGGCTTCGCCTTCGTGGATTGTGCCACGCAGGCAGCAGCCTGAGGAGGGCTTTGCGATGACTTTGTCGGACATGGTGGTGCTGAGATTGAGTTAGGGTGATGTTGTGTTACACAAGATCAGCATGCATTTCAGCTGTATGCGATGTGCTGCTGTATGGGGATGACGCTCTAGCTGCCCGCTGCTCCTCGAGCTCGAAGTGGGTCGTGGGGGAACTCTGACTAGGAAGCTGTGAAGGTGTGGATAGCCGAGGATGGGTTATGGAGCTGCTGTGGGTCAATAGAGCTTGCGATTAGTGTTGTTGATCCACGGCTGGATGAGACATAGCCAGCTGGCCAGGGTGTGGCTATAAAACGGTATTGGATTAGCTGTGGTCGAGACAGGGGTGTTCCGGCCCCTAACCTGCTCGAAGGTCGTCTTTTAGGTAATTTGAATGCCTTATTACCCCTATAGATGCCTAATCTGCTCTAATTTTAGGGTCTCTTTTAGGATGCAACGACAAAGCCATAATGGACGAAATATAGCTAGTCGGCCACAGCGTGGCCACGTAGTATTGAATTAGTGGGTGGATGTGGACCAACAACACTACTTGTGATATGGCTTCACCTTTAATTGCCCATGGAGTATTTACAACAGTCACATTAAAGATGGAAGCCAAGAATTCGGAGCCAGGTGTGGGCAGTCTGCATCGACAGCCATGCCAATCATCAACCTCGACTGATACCTCACAACGCCGAAACAGCGAGATTTCATTCACAGCTATTCTGATCCTCCACTTCCACCAAAACAAGTACGGCAATACACCTCTGCTCAATCACCACTGATCCAGTCGCCATCGTACATCCGAAAATGCCACTCACGGTCATCCGAGCCATCAGCAATCGAAAGATCGTCCTCTCCACCTTGACTGTCCCAACCCCAATCAGATGGCAACTCTTGGCCAATGTCGTTATACTTCAGCTTGTTCTCCAGACACCACTCCCAATTAACATACTCCTTAGGCTTTCCTCTGAAAAATTGAATGTCCCTGGTGTGAGGCTGAGCCAGAAAGCCTTGTGCGTGTCTCACTGGAATATCATCACCGAAGAAGGCTCGCAGGCCATCGATGATGTCGTCGCCGACCATTGTCAATCCCCAGGCCTCCTTTCGATGCTCGCAACAAATTGCGATGTCGCCTTTCGCGAATTTGTGATTTGGCGCCCTGAAGCCTCGTAGCTCGTCGACCGTCTCCAGCTTGCGGATCACAGCTTTCTTCAGCAGCTCGCCTTGTTTTTCATCGAGCCGCCAGGGCTCGAAGAGCCCGGTGTCGTCGACGAAAGGGTGCAAGTCGGCAGCGATGTGGGCTACGAAGCAGCTAGTGTCGCTCAGGCGCACGTAGAGTCCGACACAGGTGAAGCACTTAGCAGTGCCGACTGTGTCTACGGTGTGAGTGTTGCCATCGTGGCATTGGAGGGCAAGCGGGAGGTTGAGGACGAAACTTTGGCCTTGCTTGCAGTGCTTGTACCACTGCTCTCCTGTCCTGGATTCGAGACGATGGGTTCCGTGTCCCTTCACCGCCTCGTCTTGCTGGCTTCGGGTCAATTTGTGGAACTCTGTCATTGTTGTTGAGTTATGATTCTCCAGCTTGCGAGACACACGAGCGATGGTACGGTTATGAAGGATCTGGTTGTTTGCTACTTGTCTCTGATGGAGTAAATAGGAGTGGTGGAAATGGCACCAAACATTGCCAGAGATATCGCTCCTTTATTTCGCTGCATCTAATGTTCCAGAGGCAAGCATTGGACATTACAGGAAGACCAACAGCGAGTGTGGAAGCTACTTGACTTTCATAGAGAGATTTCCACTCGTATCTTCAGAACAGGTCTTGCAAGTTCGAACTCCAAAGATACTAAGGGAACTATACCCTGACCCAGTCGCCCTCCTCATATATCCACACAAAGTGCCAGTCTTCGCTGCCCATGCCCTCCTCAATGACATAATCATCCTCTTTCTGGCTATGCCATCCATGATCGCTCGGTATCGCTTCCCTGGAAGCTTCCGCTGTTGTAGTAAGCCAGTCAATGTCACGCTTTGCATGATCCACAATGAAACCGCAAGCCTTCCTTACTTCCATCTTGCCAAAGAAGTCGTGGAGACCTTGAATGATGTATTTGCCCACCGAAGGCTTGCCCTTGAATGTATCGCTGTGGCATGAGCAGACGGCGTACTCTCCTTTTTGAAGCTTGTAATCCTTGGCATTGACGAGTATAGTCAGCTGTGAATGTGATCGCAGCCTCTTTTCGATGGCCTGGCTAAGCAGTGCACCTTGCTCCTCATCAGGTCGCCACTTCTCAACCTCGTCCTCGGTACCAGTTTCGGCTGCTATGTGTGCTATGAAGCAGCTGTCGTCGCTCAGTCGGACGTAAATGCAGACGCAGGTGCGACAGCCACTAGTGCCGATGGTGCAGAGCTCACGTTTTCTACCATCATGGCAGACTAACTCGATCGGAAATGTCTCGAAGAAAGCTTCACCCTGGCGACAGTGCTTGTACCACTTTTTCTCTTCCATGCTGTGAGAATGCGACATTCGGCGCAGCAAGTCCAATGACAAGCCATAGAGACTGCAAGAAGTTTCTCCTATGGCGACGTTCTGCAGCTGTGACCGAGTGCATTCGATGGTCTGAGTTCAGTCGCTATGCCGTCGTAGACGACACGCCTGGAGCCGAATTGAATTCTGACTGCTTCGCCATCTATGCCCACTCACCTCCAAGCCATTCGTCGTTAAGTCAGCTATCGTCATCACTTGTAGTAGCGTTGCCCTTGATGGTCGTGCATCTCTGAAGTATCTTCAAGCATCGATCGCACCTGGAGTATATACCCCTGGGCGCGCCGCGCTGCCTTTCCCGTTCACTAGCGAAAGAGAGCGCAGTAACATAGTGGTGACAGTTACTTCTTACCTGGCATGAGAAGACCTACAGAGAGCGTGATGGCTCGTTTGTGTTGTGCCATCACCCGGCTAGCGGCTCGAGAATGTCAGTCAGAAGTGTACACCTTCCACATTAGTCGTGCCAAACGCCTCAGATCAGCACGTTTTGCAAGGTCGAGCGCATACCAAGAGGCGTTTTACATGCATTACTGGAACGATGTTGCCTGCTCTTCTCGGCAGCCCACTCCGATTGCGATGTCGTAGACTTGGCTGCCTGCAAGCGTCCATGCTGTCTGTGGCCCTGCGGATGGAGGTATGGGCTTTATTGCGGTCTCGTCGTGGTAAGTGAGGCAGCAGCGTATCGCCAGGGACTTTCGTGCTGCCACATGGATGCGGAAGATGAAGGCAGAGGGCGCCAAGGCTGCGCGGCGCAGCATGATTGCGCGAGATGCCAGATGAACTTCGCGCATCCCAGAATGAACCATGTCTTCGTGCTGTCATTGACTCGGTGTGTCGCGTTGAGACCATTATCTTGCTTCGAGGTAGCGCAGCGTTGCCGCGGCGAAGTGATCGAGGAGACACGCCAACACGCACGCACTGTTACGAGAGCAATATCGTGTACTCGCTGGAGGGCAGGATGCCAAGTTCAGATGTTGATGAGTGAAAGACGTGTCGGATCTTGGTGGCAGGCGCCGATGTCGGAGCGCCGCGGTCACCAAACTCATCGTTATCTGTCGTGGATGCTCCTCTACCATCAATGGATGCGATGTTTGAGGGATCAAATGCTATCAGGACGATGTTAAGGGCACATAGCGACAGACGAAACGCGATGATCGTCCCTTCCTCGTGCTCCACCGGAGCTTCCTGCCAAGTCGTACCTCGCATCCTTCCCAGGCAGCTGCAGCTGTAGGATGGGGCAAAGCACATCAAGGTAGGTACCTCGTCCTGTACTGTTCTGTGATCTCTTCACTTCACCCCCAATTCACCATACGTTGTAGAAAGAGCCTTTAGCATGACAGACACCGAGCCATTCACGCTCATCGAAGAGCAGAACCACAACGCTCCATACCGCCTCTGGGACGACGTCCTTGACCTCAACTCCGCCAAATCAGCAGATCACGACCTGCAATATGCAGAGCATCTCCGTAGGGCGTTTCCAGGCTACATCGTGACTGGTATTCCTGCTGGCAACATTAACCTCCTCGGCTTTGCGGCAAGTGGTTTCGCATCGGCTGAGCGAGACAAGGACACTGATATGTTCTGGAGCTGGAAAGGATATACTGGACCAGCTGCTGGGTCACGTAATGGCCAACTCGCCGAAGCAGTGCACTTTGCGAAGTATCACTACAAGTGGGGTAATGAGGACTTCATTCTCTACACTGTTGGCGGTGTGCAGTATGTGCTCAAAGAGCGCAAATGGCAGGAGCACCCACTGGGTCCATCGAAGGTACGTTTCGGACTGTATTGGGCACTGAGCTGCTCAAAGAAAGCTAGGGCGATTGAGTTGCAACTGACAACTTTCGACAGGTAACGGACGCACTCATTACAGCTATCGGTCAATACATCCTCAGCGATGTTGTCTGGGTCTTCGATAGTTACTGGTACCAGTCCAAACCTCTGTTCCAAGAGATCAAGAAAGCGTCCTGGGACAAAGTAATTCTCGACGAGAAGATGAAAAAGGAGCTAGTGTCAGTCGCATCAAAGTTCTTCGACTCGAAAGACGTCTACGATGACCTTGGCGTGCCCTGGAAACGCGGTCTCATCTTCCACGGACCGCCAGGCAATGGCAAGACCATCAGCATCAAAGCATTGATGCATACGCTCCTGATGAGAAAACACTCAGTTCCAACGCTTTATGTCAAGAACGCTCCACAAGCGTACCAGCTTAATTCGGTGTTCTCGCAAGCACGGAGGCTGAGCCCTTGCATGCTGGTACTGGAAGACATTGAGACAATCGTCCGACCACAGACTAGATCATACTTCTTCAATCAGATGGACGGTCTGGAGCACAATGATGGCATCTTCGTTGTGGCATCCACGAACTTCCTTGAGAAGCTCGACCCGGGTCTTACATCTCGCCCGAGTCGCTTCGATCGGAAGTATCTGTTTCCTCTGCCGAACGAACACGAGCGAACTCTCTACTGTCAGTACTGGCGTGGAAAGGTTTCTCACAAAAAAGACATAGCATTTCCTGAAAAGCTTTGCCCAGCAATGGCACGCATCACGCCAGGCTTCTCGTTCGCCTTCCTCCAGGAGTGCTTTGTGGCCTCCCTTTTGACTCTTGCTCGCCAGAATACGCTTGAGGATGACGATGGTGGCCTCGAAAAGTATGAGCTGTGGCGTGTGTTCAAGGAGACTGCAGATGTCTTACGAAAAGAGATCGACCCGGAGAAGACCGCCCCATAACAGACTCCAATATCTATGGCCAAGTATGCCAGTGCTTGGGGACAAAGCATGCCAGTCGGTCGGAGACGCGAGTCAATGAGACGACCTGTGGATGTACCAGCTCACGAGGACTTCACTTCTACTGCACCCGGAAAGCAATCATTCAAGGACTTCAACACCACGCCATGGGGCAATCCCAACATCTTCAACCCCATCACCATCGACCTCCACGATCGCATCTTCAGCAGAGCAGCGGCCAGGCCAACAGTACCAGATCCCTTGATGCAGCAATCAGCTCCAATGGAGTGGGATACTGTCTGGGGTTCCAGTCTGCAGCGAGAGGCATATCCAGCCAGCAATGAGACAGAGTTCTTGCCAGAACCATCGCGGCTATCGTCTGGAGCTTCGCCACCAGGACCGGCAGATAGTGAGAGGGTGGCGGAGATGCCGTACACGGGCGTGAAGCGTAATTACATTAATCCAGCTGCTTATGAGTTGAAGTAGGAGCTCGGTTGATTGTGGCGGTGGATGCTATGGAGGATGGAGATGGATGTGCAATGGGAAGGTTGAATGAGGTTGCTCGTGTCTATGATGGGCTGTTAGTGGAAGGTGACCCTGGTGTGGACGTTGTGTGTTGCAGCATCAATTATAATGCGGGTGAACCTCGGCCATTTGAAACCGACGCGTCGCCACGCATTCGCGTCGTACAGGCTGTCAGTGTCAGCGGTCAGCCTATACCTTGTTCAATTTCGAGCCACATCCGCAAAGCTCCAATCGACGGGCCAGAGACGTATGCTTGACGGGATTTCTTGCATGGAGGGCCTGTGGTCTGATACTGAGGTGCAGTTCCTGCGTTACCCTCAAGCGGAGATGATCTGAGAGTGGTGATTCGAGGTCAAGTCAAGAGCTGGACGGTAGAAGCCAACTTATGACATAGTTTAGACGACGAGCTCGTATGCCACGTAACACGAGGTGGAAAGAGCCTGAGCATGGCACTATCCTGGAACAGCTGGGTATCGGAACTTGGCAGCCACCGCAGATGTGAGTACCCGGCTCTCAGCCACGAGGAAGCGACTCTCCCATCCCTTTGCAAACTCGTACACAAAAGTCTCTACCCTGGTTACAGGGCTTTAAGCTGAATTGCGTTCACAGAATTGCCTGTGCAAGCCATGCAGCGACAGACCGGACCAGTAAGACTCTGTCGTTGTTAAGCAACGTTCAAAACTTAGACAGGGCCTCCGCACAGATTTGGACCGACAGAGTGTGTAAAGGGATGACTGTTGTGCTTCAGCTCAGCTGCTGCAAGTACCGTACCGACGAGAGAGCAGGTAGGTCAGTCAGACGGAGGTAAGTATCGGAGCCAGAGGCGTAATATAAGCACCTCAAGCTTTCGTCCTCCTTGTGCACTCTACTACCTCAAACTTGCTCAGTCCTACTATTGCTGACCATGGGTCTCCTCAACTCATACTGGGAAGCTCTGCTGCAGCTTGCTACAACTGCCAACCTACTAGACGGGTACCACTCCTCGTATCCTCAGCAGCCGCTGAACATACCAAAGCACACTGCCGGTCTTTCAGATGTCTCTGCGGCAGGTGTCTCCTTCCAGGTTCCTGGAACGGGGTTCACCTGCTCGTACCCTAGCATGACTCGACATCAAGCTTGCAATAGTGCGAAGGATAGGAGTTGCTGGTTGAAGCCTTTGAATCGCAAGGATACGAGATATGACATCCACACACAATGTAAGCTTTCTTGACACCCACCCGGACTGCTGGGTCGCTAATGGCGAATGCAGATGATATGCCTGGAGACGAATTCTCTCCTCCTGGCATTACACGAGAAGTCCTTCAACCTCAGACCTTTTCATGATTCGTCACTGACTGCTGCAGTACTGGCTTGAAGTTAGCGTCGACCCTGTATGTCTTGAACAATGTGCTTCACAGAGCTAGCAACACGAGCTAAGCAATGTATAGATCGCGCCCGACGGGTACCTGAAGCCGCTGGGCCAAGTCTTCAACCACACATATCCTGGTCCCCACCTCCAGGCTTGCTGGGGGGATCAGATCGTAAGTCTGTCCCACGCTGTAACATAGTGCCGCTGCTGACTGACTGGGCTTCAGGTCGTGCATGTCACCAACAAGATTGTGAATTTGGGCACCACGATCCATTGGCATGGTATCAGGCAGCTCAATACTACGGAGCATGATGGGGTTAATGGTGTCACACAATGCCCCATTGCATTCGGTGATACCTACACCTACAACTTTACCGCTGATCAGTACGGTCATACCTGGTACCACAGCCACTACCAGACGCAGTACTCCGATGGCGTTGCCGGCCCGCTCACAATCTATGGACCCAGTAGCTCGAATTGGGATGAGACTTTCACGCCGATCATGATGCAAGACTGGGTGCACGAGAACACTTCGATTGCCTTTCAACAGGACTTGGCTGGTGCGATACCGATCGGAGACAGCCTCTTACTTGGTGGCACTTCCAGCTACAAGTGCTCTGCCCTCGATCCATATTGCTGCAGTAGCTGCAATAGCACCAGAACAGCATGCAAGGCTGGCATGGACCCCGCCTTCTGTTGTGACCCTGACGATCGTTGCTTCAAGAGTGTCACGAACGCTGACGGATCCGTCAGTACAGTACGGCAGTCAGGTGGCATCTACGCCAAGACATTTGAAGCAGGCAAGCGGTATTTATTCCAGCTCATCAACGCTTCGGCAGATGCCATGTTCATCTTTGCGATCGATGATCACGAGCTTGAAGTCATCGAGGCCGACTTGGTACCTATCAAGCCGTACAAGACTGATTCTGTCTTTATCGCTATTGGTAAGTACCCAGTCTCTCCAGTGATGGATCTACTGACCATACCCAGGCCAACGCTATCAAGTCATCGTGCACGCAAAACCTCTCGGCAACCAAGACTCTCCTTCCAAAGACTACTGGATCCGCACCCGCATCGCCAACGGCTGCGGTAATGTGGCTCAAGATAATGAAGAAACAGGCATAATACGCTACAACGCCTCGAGCCGCGCCACGCCCTCGACAGAAGCACACACAGACCGCGAGGTCTGCGCGGATGAGCCTATGGCTAGTCTCAGTCCCATCGTACCCTGGAACGCCTCTGACCTGCGCAACTCTCGGGATGAGTACACCTTCGTCGCATCTCTCGATACTAAGGCGACCCACGGAGCGTATAGATGGGAAATCAAAGACGATCCCCTGTTCCTCAATTACTCGAGTCCAAGTATCCTCAACGTCAACAACCCAGCGCATTTCGAGGATGTCTTTCAAGCCACTGTAAACTACACCAACAACGCTTGGAATGGAGGGTTCGTGTACCTTGTCATTGATGGCAGCAATATTCAGAAGATTCCAGGCAAACAAGGCGTTCCTGCTGCACATCCTATTCACCTTCACGGCCACGACTTTGTGATTCTCGCGCAGGTTGATTCAGCTTTTAATGGGACGATCCCACCGAACCGAGTGCAGAATCCGACCAGACGGGATACGGCGTTGTTGTATGGTGGTGGGTACCTGGCGCTTGCTTTCAAGTTAGATAATCCAGGCATATGGCTTGTGTAAGTGGTGCAAGAGTATGTGTTTCATGAGGATGTATGCTGACTGTCGGGTAGGCATTGTCACATCGCTTGGCATGCTTCTTCGGGGCTTGCATTGCAGATTGTGGAGAGGCAGGATGAGATTTTGAGTAGTATTGGGCCTCTGGATGCTACGCAGAAAACTTGCGATGGGTGGCACCAAATGGGACTGCAGTTCCATCAGGAGGATTCGGGGATTTGAGACTGTTGTCTCGAGGCGAGGCTGTCTGGTACGGTTTGTGGTGAATCTACCACCTTGAAGATGAATGGAAAGAGTATGGGTGGACGGATTGGGCAGTGTTGATGAACTGACGTGGCGGAGAAGAAGCATGTGACTATGCACGGACTCAGCATCATCCAACTTTGTGCTCCAAGATCTTCCCTCTCTTGAACTCCGAACTCACGTTGCAGAGTTTCCTACCAAACACGAGGGCCCTCAACCACCACCACCACCACCACCAACACCACCATCACCAACACCACCATCACCACCATCACCAAGCACCACCTGCGCAAGATGGTCCTACCAACTCGCGAAGACTACTTCGCACAGCTTGAGCCGGAGACATGCCCAATCTGCTACGAGGCAAGTGATATCGCGCAATCTCTCTTTTGACACATGCTAACTCGCGGTAGGTCATGGCAAGCCCGACCAAGACCGCCTGCAACCACTACTTCTGCCACGAATGTCTCAAGACCTGGCTCGGCTCAGCACATACCTGCCCTACATGTCGCAGCGAGTTGTTCAGACTAACTCGGCGAAGAATCGGGATCGACGGCGCTTTCTTAGAGCAACTACGACAAGAGAACACAGCACTTCAACACCACTTCCATACTCTACGCTCACCGCCTCCGAACGCATCCGCAGGGTGGTTCGCCGACATGGACAGGAGACTGGACGATCTTCTCGACTCAATGGACAGGAGACGCCAAGGCATGTACGGTACTGTCTCGAACACGCCGCGACTGAATGTTGAGGATGGACCACAAGACGACAATGCTCCGACGACTCCAGCTGCAGCGGACCAGAGCACGCGAGACTTTCCAAGACCACGTTCAGGTGCTCTGGAAAGGGCAGACGCGGTTCTCCGAGCAGCGGAACTAGCACGTCAACGCTGGAATTTTGCCGAGTCCAGCATGCCGAGCAGGTCGAGACAGGCTGGGGAGAACGTACCACAACGCGAGAATGCTCAGATTTCAGCTACAGCTGACCAGACCGCGCAAGCGTTCTTGAACCACGGACGTATCGCATCGAGGGCCGAACGCACTGATCGTCCTGCGAGAGTCGTTTTGCCTCCTCGAGAACGTGCTCTTCTGCCGAGCGAGCGGCCTTTCTGGCGGCGGGCCCCGGCTCACTCGCGAATCATCACAAACCCTTTTGCTGCGGCGGCTCCAGCCACACGCCGCACAGTTTCTCCAGACGTGATGGGCGAGGGCCTCCAGACGATGCCTGGACTGCAGTTGGGCGGTCCAGAGTCTCGAAATCCACGAAGAGCAGAACTCAGAACTTTGCCGATCCCGCGGCGTGGCATCTCGCCGCCAGATTGGCTACGCGATGGGGAATGATGCACATGGTACAGGTTTCCGTTGCCTTCGTACCGCAAGACAGTCGAGCCAAGTAGTTGTGGACAAGTCGCAGGGACGTTGAAGTGTCTTGCTCACGCATCTAAGACATAAGGCGGATTGAGCAGGCTGGGAATTCAGATCCTCGTTGCTACTGCGCTGAGGAGGCGATCGTGTGGAAGTTTCAAGGCGTACGAGGACTTCATGTGTACTGTAGCTCAGGATGTACAGGGTACAGCAGATGGCTTGTAAGAAGACGAATGTGACTTTACTCGCACTACGTCACTCACAAGGCTGTTACTTTTTGTGTCCTAACGAGAGGCATGGCCTGGCGTCTTCATTGAAAGAAGAGAATGCTCCTGGCAAGATAAGAGTGCTTCATATAGCTAGACACGAACGTAGGACTTCGATGTTGCCATCTTGAACTGACCGTCTGGCAAAACAAGGACATCGCTAGGATTGCTCATCTTGGTTCATGTCCCATACAGATTTCCTCCTGAGTGTTAATGAGATAGCTGCCTGTGAATCCAACAAAGGAATGCAGGGTAGTACTGTGGTCTATGGTCGTGAGCATGCATGTGTCGCAAATGGAATCAGCAAACTCGACTATGGATATGTAAAGCGCAGCAACCATGATCGCTGAGTTGAGTAAGATACCGTGATCCAACTGCACGCGAAGCACCACCATCACCACCATTACCACGACCACGACAGCTTACTCACACAATGTCGCAACCCAACAAGCAACCCAACAAGCAACCTTCCAATACCGAGCATAATGATCCCAAGCTAGAGAGATGCGCGCTGTGCAACGGCGTGAGTCATATACTCGTGGTAACATCTATTCGCCTTGTTAACACCCATCTTAGCCTATGAACGAGCCCATCAATCTAGCTTGTGGCCATCGTTTCTGCTTTCAGTGCATCAGCTACTACCGCAAGTCATTCAACAATTGTCCCACCTGTACTCCGGTGGTCCACCAGAACATGCCTGCTCCGACTCCACAACAAGCCATTTACCCACAGAATTTCACCAATGCGCAAACACTTCCACAGTGGATGCTTCCTGGAGCCTCATGGGGTAGTCTTAGGATCGCACAACCACCACCGCAACCTATGTACACAGGTGACCCAAACATACATCTCAGCCGCGACCAGCTTCCTGTTCAGCACTTCAATGCGGTGCCGACACCTTTCCAGTACGGCGGCATGCACAATGGACCGCAAGGCACTATCACACCAGCGCAGCAGATCTATCCATTCAGCTTTGCTCCCAACATGGGTCCTGCAGCGGGAGAAGATCAGTCAAGAGCACAGCAGCAAGGAGGTCTCGTGGCTGTTGCGCCACGCCCGCGGGGATCTTCTTCAGAACGACCTGCACAGACTCGCTCTCAGGAGCCAGAACAACAGATCGATGAGGAGCAGAGCGAGCGAACAGGATCTATATCGAAGTAGTTTACAAGCCTCGACGTTGCTACATGTACTACAGCCAGCATAGCGAAGGGTCCGACTTTCACCAGCGTGGCAGCATATGGCATGCTCTGGAGATACTCCGAAGCGTCTTCAGCATAGCTACTACGTACTCGTCAAAACTATATATACGCCACGACTAATCCTTGCCTATATAACATCGTCCTCTCTGCTCGCGAACTTTTGCGACATGAGTCTCACATGCCTGGACCTGCGGAGTGAATGACCAGCACGGGAGTTTCCGATATTCCGCTTAGCGCACACTGCAAGCGAGCACACAGCTCTTTCGATCTCAGCCTTTTCAACTGGAATAACACACCAGATAAATTCTCCAGCCGACAGCATCACGACCACTTCGACAAGATGTCGCAACCCACGAAGCAAGGATTCGTTCCCCAGGTCGGCCAGCAAAAGTGCGCGATCTGCGACAACGTGAGACACTTCTTCGAGTGACGTGCATCAACAATTCGCTGACATTTCTACCAGATCCTGGCAAACCCCACCGACACTCGCTGCGGCCACCACTGCTGTCTCCACTGCCTGAGAGGCTACGCAGCCGCCGACGGTACCTGCCCTGTATGCGGCTCGGAGCTGTACGATGGTAACAGAACTACTGCGCGACCCACCGCCTCCGCCGCTACCCAAGACCACGTTCAGACCGCCCCAGCCTTGGCACCAGCCTTTCCACAAGGCCAGCTCACCGGCGACCCAACACTTCCGCAGTACATGCAGCCTGGCGCATCTTGGGGTAGCCTAACCATCGCACCCGCACTGCCAGTGGTTCCGAGACTCGACGGCGAGGGTGTTCGTCAATCACGCAACCGGAACCAAGTACAACAGTTTCGGGTCAGCATCGCAAGGCCAGCGCAACGAGACAGGCGATGACCAGGCCAACCAGGACAGCCAAGAGCCAGAGGAAGACGCTCGAGAGGCTCAGCACAAGGAGGAAGATCAACTCTAGAAGCAACGCGACGAAGGAAGTGTACAGAGGGCCAGGGATGAACAAGGCAGAGTAAACAGGCTGGTGTGGGATTCAAGCGTAGCGCCACCGGAGCGCTGGCGCATGGGAAGAAGATAGGAAGTTTGCAACGCTCACTATGGCTTGCTGTACATTGTTCTATAGCCTGGACCTACTAGTACTACCCTCAGCAATTCCAATCGGTCTTGCTTCCCGCAAAGTATTGACGTACTCGTCTTCCCATTGTGTGCTTTTCTCCCGCTCTGTGGCTCATCCACACGTTCCGTTCGCTTATGTGCCTCGGCAGTCTTCCATGTAGCTTGCGCTGTATAACGATCAAACGAGTGCTGTCTCATAGAACGACTCAAAAAGCAGCGTCATTTGCTAAGGTCATGGTTGCTTTGATGGAGAGCGGTGCGTTCCTATCAAAGGCTAGCAAACCCGATCGTAGATATAGGCGGCTGTGGCGTACTTAAGTGACTCCAAATGACAGTTTAACACGGATATTGATATAACATTTGCTATACTGACTTGAGGATATATACGGCTATCTGTTACCTCTAGAGTGGTGTTCGTATAATGGACGGGCTTATCGTGGTAGTCGCACATGCGCGGCTTGCGCGCAGTGAATGACCAGCGTGCGGGATTTTCCGATTGCTGTCTTAGCGTACTACGGCAATCGAGAGAAATGCTCTCTTCATCCTGCATCACAAGAAACCCTTCTTCGCTACAGACACCAACACGACAAGTCGTCACGGATTTTGAAAGCAGCCTTCTTCCCTCAAATGGCTGAATCAATGAAGTGCGCACTGTGTGGCGAGGTAAGGACAACTTCTCGAGTCTATCGCTAGTATCTACTAATATCTGGCCCAGGATATGAAGTCTTCGACCAGACTACCCTGTCACCACTTCCTTTGCGACGGTTGCGCGAACAGATACCTAGCGACATCGAACACCTGCCCTACGTGCAATACCTTGGTGTACGAGCGCTCAACCGCACCCACACTCCAGTCCTTCAACTCGCCAACAACTTTTCCGCCAAACCTATACCCAGTCCCTGCAGGTTTACCACTGTACATGCGTCCTGGAGCATCTTTCGGGGGGATGACTATCGCCGACCCAATACCAGAACGTCCATCCAAGCTAAGCAACCAACAAGTCGACAACTATCGCGCAGATCCTGTCCTCACCTCGCAGGGCGGCTCACAACACAATGCACCTGCTGGAGACTCACCAATGCAGCAGAGCGGCCCCTCCAAGGACACAGCTGCTCAGGTGGCTCGAAACCCAGATCAAGGCGTCGAAAAGGGTGATCAGCTCACGAAGAAGTACACTGGAGGAGGGGATGGATCATAGGTATGAGCATGGTGTGTAAATGAGCCTGGTGCGAGCAGGGACATAGAAAGTCCAGAACATCAGTACAGTCTACTACACATCGTCAACTTGAGCGTGCAGTCTGGAGCCACTCTTAGTATGTTTGTACCACTTCGTGTCTTGTCTGCGTGTTCTGCATTGCTCATGTGTCTTGGCGTAAACCCACACGTCTCGTGCTGTAAGGCTAACAAAAGGGTGCATCTCCGCGAACAAAGGGACACAAGGAAGTATTACACACTAGGGATCTAATCTTTACCCGCTATGTAGTGGGCAATCATTTTCAAGAAAAGACTAGCAAACACGGCCGAAGATATAACACACGTGCCGCAGCTGGTGAATCCAGACAGACGTTTGACCATAGACCCTAACATGGAGACTGGTATACTGATTCGAGAATGTACACAGCCAGCTGTTGCGACCAACTGGCATTATGGTGAACGTACTCGTTGAGGTGACTCCACATGCGCGGCTTTCGGTTCAGTGAATGACAAGCGCACAAGATGGTCCGGCTACCAGCTCGAGAACAACCACATTTTTAAAGACATCCTACACTTCAATGTATACACAAACATACAAATCACCACCACCGCGAAGACAAGTTCGACATCCATCAACACACAAAGATCTACCTCACACCACCGCAAATTACCTGAACACCCTCAACACCCTCTACACCCTCTACACCATGTCGAATGCCAACAGTCAAGGACTCACTGGCACCATGGCCTGCGGACTCGGCCCACACGTAAGTTGGCTCTTCGAGTCCACTACCCGCACGCATCTGCTAATACTGCTATCAGGTCTTGGTCTCTCCAGCCGTGACCCCATGCGGTCACCACTTCTGCACAGCGTGCCTGCAGCGGTACATCGAGACTGCAGACATCTGTCCTATCTGCAACGCCATCCTGGTCCACCGAGAGACTGTGGCCTTTCAACAAGCTCCTCACGCACCAGCCACGTCGCTGCAGAACGACCGTGCAAGGGTGGCCAACCTCCAGCAGCACCTGCTTCCTGAGGCGACTTGGGGTAGCCTTGGTGTAGTCCGGTCAACAGCTCCACCTACCCAGCAAAGCAGTGCAGCCGAGGACACCACCGCACTGGACACATTGGCTGAGGTCGCGAGCGCCGCTCCACCTGTCGATACTGCTCGAAGCGCTTCTCAGGGGAGCCCGAAACCAGAAGAGCGCTCACCAGGGAACGGCCAGCGCAAGAAGAAGGAGAACTGAGGAAGTCCATAGGCCAGCGCAAGAAGGAGCATAGCACGAAGGAAGATAGTATGAGCATCGAAATAGCGCCGTCGAGGTGAAGCATGAAACGTCTATCAAGAAAGACTAGGGAAGTGCATAGGCCATCGAGGAGGAGCATGGCATGAGGACGAGGCTGGCATGAAAATGTACTTAGCGCGACGGAAGCGCTCAAGTATGTGACGATGACAAGGAAAGCTATGGTGCCAGGAAGGACTTCTAATAAGTCCACCGCCGAGGTGCTATGAAAAGAGTCGTCGCGCGCAGAGACCGCGTGGTCAAGGAAAGCTACGACGTATTGACTAAAAGCTATACAGTCATTACAAACTCTAGCTCCCCAACCTCCTCATGTCATCTTCGTAACCTCATAGCTGTTCGTGCTAGCTTTTAAAACGCCATGGCCATGCGAGTATGCAAAGCTGTATCCCATTCTAGGTATCATATCCTGTGACCATCATTCATCATCCTTCCTTCACATACGCCTGCTCAGGCTGCTGAAACATAGCACTCTGCGTGCGTTCAAGAGCCGGACTCTCCGCTCCAAACCTTGCCTCCTCACTATTGAAGAAATCTTGCCTCCTAATCCCACTGCGGTCGCACATACTCCTGAATATACCGCCCTGGTCGTAGAGACTGATGGGACTATCCAGCTCCGCGACGTTACCTTGGTCCATGACCAAGATGCGATCGTAGCCGATGATGGTCTTGAGTCGATGCGCGATACAGAGCAGCGTCTTGCCCTGGAAACCACGCACGATCGTCTTCTGGATCTTCTGATCAGTCTCGAAGTCCACGGATGAGGTAGCTTCATCGCAGATGATGATCTGGGACCCTCGAACAAGAGCTCGTGCGAGAGCGAGGAGTTGTCGTTGACCAAGGGAGAAGTTGAGACCTTCGTCCTCGACTGGCGTGTCGAGGTGGATGCGACCTGCTTCGTCTTCGATTGTCTGCTCGGCGCCGACGAGATCTGCTTGGCGAAGGGCGTTCCATAGTTCGAGGTCTGTATGTTCGTTGAAGGGATCGAGGTTGCTGCGGATTGTGCCGCGGAAAAGGGTGGGGTCTTGTGGGATGATTGCGAGACGGGAGCGCAGATCGTGGAGACCGATCTTGGCGATGTTGACGCCGTCGATGGTGATGCTGCCGCCAGAGAGCTCGACGAGGCGGAAGAGAGTGGAGAGGATTGTGCTCTTGCCGGCGCCGGTGCGGCCGACGATACCGATGCGTTCTCCGGCGCGGACTTTCATCGTCAGGCCCTTGAGCACGAGTGGTAGGCCGTCGCGGTATCGCATCTGCACATTGTCGAAGTCGATCCCTCCCTTCTCTGGCCAGGTTGGTCTGACATCGCCGAGGTGAAGTGGTGCTTCCTCTTCGAGCTGGGTGCCGTAGTAGTGGATGCGCTCTGTTGAGTTCATGTTGTTCTCGACTTCAGCTAGCTGTCGCACGGTGAACTGGATCATCTGTACGATGGACAGGATATACGACAGCACCAAACCACCGGTGCTGGGATTGATGGTGAATCGTGAGGTGACGACCAGGATGCCGACAGTGAACACCAGAAGATTTCCGAGGACATCCAGACGTGTTGACAGCCACCTTTGGTTAGCGAAGGTGAGGAAGTACGCGCCGTCCATGGAGTCGACGGCCTCGTCCACATTATCGGCGAAGCGTTTCTGGACACCATAAGCCCTGATCGTAGCCTGTCCGTTGACAGCCTCACTGAAGCGCGAGAACACAACACTTCGCAAGACAGCTTCATGTCTCTTCAGCTCTCGTGCTGAAGCTCGATAGTACCCGGCAGCAAGGACGAAGCAGATCGTCAGTGGTATCAGAGCGATAACAAAGTAGTAGTAGTAAGCGATGATGAGGATGAAGACCGAAACGATCATAGCCATGGTCAGGAAGAACATTCGCATCGAGTCCGTGAGCGTGTTATCCATCGTGTCGACATCCTTGGAGAAGCGGTTCGTGATCCGGCCCATTGGCGTAGTGTCGAAGAAGGACATGGGCGCGCGCAGCACTCTGTACATTGCGCGGTCCAGCATCGTTTTCGAAGCCCTAGTACCGTACACGGTGAGGGTCACCGAGAAGGCGAACATCAACAAGGCTTGTACAACGCCGAGAGTGGCGTACACACCAATGTATATTCCCAAGCTGAGTCCGAACCTGCCAGACGTCCAGTAAGACAGCCAAAGACTGGTCATGATGTTGGCACCTTGTGAGATGATCAGTAGGAAGAGGATCAAAGGCGCGATCATGATCGACCCGCTGGCTTTGATGTAGGCAACGTAGACTCCCCATCCGACGCTCTTGACGGCTCGTTCTTCGTTTTGCATGAGTGCCGCTGCTGGCTTCTTGCCCTTCTTCTTCTTGGCGTTCGTCTTCTCGTCCTCGATTTCGTCCTCAAGCACTTCCTCGACATCCTCTTTGGTTTCTTCTGCAGCCGTAGTCTTCATGAGCTCTTGGAATTCTTGGTCAGATTCCATCAGCTGTGGGAAGGTGGCGATCTTGTTGATAGCGCCGTCCTTCATCCATACAATGCGGTCAACGCGGTGCAAGACGTGCAGCTGATGGGTAGCCAGCACTCGGGCCTTGCCCTTAAGAAGCCCACAGATGGCATTGTCCATGATATGACGTCCTACGTGTGCATCGACAGCAGACAGCGGGTCATCCATAATAATAATGTCGGCGTCGAAATAGATAGCCCGTGCGATGTTCAGACGCTGCTTTTGACCTCCGGAAACTGTGATACCGCGCTCACCAATCTCGGTCATATCGCCAGCGGGCAGCATATCCAAGTCAGGTCGAAGTGCACAAGCGTCTACGACATCGTTGTACCACTTCTTGTTGTAGTCTCTGCCGAACGTGATGTTGTCCTTGACAGTAGCGTTCTGAATCCAGGCAGACTGTGGGCAAAATGCACGTCGGTTTGCACCAAAGGTGACAGAACCACTCGTCTTGCGCATGTCACCAGCCAAAGCGGCTAGGAACGAGCTCTTCCCAGAACCAACAGATCCTATCACAGCCACAAGCTCATCTCTCCCTACGTTGAGATCGATGTCCCTTATCCGGAATGGCCTGGCCTCCTCAGCAAGTGAAGTCGTGCTGCTCGGAGTGGGCAGAGCATCAAGCTCACCCTTTTCGATCAGTTTCGAGCGCCACTTGTCTTCCTTCGCTTCTGCTTCTGCATCCTTCTTAGCTTGTTTCGCTTCCAGCTTCCTCTGCTTTTCGCCTTTCGGGTTCTGGCCTGGCGCACCATCGGATTCGTTCTTGGTGTTCCTCTCCCAAGTGAACTCGGCATGCTCGATTGAGATCGCGTTCTCAGCATCGTTATCCCAGTTGGAATCATCGTTTGCTTCTTCGGCTGCCAGAAACTCGGAAATACGAGTGATCGATTCGTTGGCGTCCACGACCTGACCAAGTACCATTGGGAGTAAATTGAGCGGAATTCGAAGGGCATTGAACAGAGCCAAGGAGGAGAAGACGGGTGCCGGGTTGAGCACATGCTGCGTTGTCGAGTAAGTGATAAAGGCCAACATGCTCGAGAAGATAGGCAGTGACATCGAGACAGCCATGATACCGTTTCTGATGGACAGCAAAAACGAGACTTTGTTGATCTCCCGTGTCCTGATCTCGTTCAGTCGTTCCAGAAAGCTCGTCTCCCAGCCAAAATACTTGACGAAGCGTACAGAAGACACGATCTCCTGTGTGAGACTGACTCGCTGATCGGTGATCTTGTTGATGAACTTTCGGCGAGCCATCAAGCTGCGAATGGCTCGTGCAAGCAAAGGCATCATGACACAGATGAAGGCGAATCCGGCGAGCGCGCTGTATGTCAGGTTGATACACAGAAGTGCCAGGGTGAGCAGGATCTGGATTGGGCTGGTCCAGATCATGTGGCCCATGCCGCAAGCCTGGTCGATGCGGTATGTGTCAACGGACATGAGATTGACAATTCTGCCATTGCCCCATCCTTGACCGTCGCCGCTGACACCCTTCTTGCCGCTTCCGAGCTGCTTCTTGTACCATGCCTTTTCTTCCTTGCTTCCAGGCGCAAAATCTGGCTTGAGATCTTCTTCCGAAGCATGAGCCTTGCCGCCTGCCTTTGCACGTCCAGATAAGATCATGGCCTTCTCGAAGATCACACTGATCAAGACCGATCGACACTGTCCACCCACTATCATACCTCGATAGATGAAGTGGTTGATACATGACGACTGACATATTTGCATGGCAGTGATGCCCAGAACAAGACCAATACCTTCGCCGACGTGGGGCGCAGGGATTTGACCAAGTTGCGCTCGATATGCGCGACCCGCGAAAGCAATGAGATACTTCATGACGAACGGAGACAGAACTTGCAGCAGTGCTCCAAACAGGTTGGTAATGCCTCCTATCCAGAACTCCTTCTTGAATGTGTCGTAAAGAGCCATAACGAGAGGATTGATCCGGCCAGGTTGAGCTCTTCGCTTCTCTAGGTTCGTATACAATCTCGCTTTCATAACTTCAACGCTGCGGTCTGGATTGACAGCCCAGATATCGTTCGTCTCCAGCGGCCGTTGATACCCGACCGACATTAAAGGTGAAATCCATTGGAAAGTGTAGACACTGAACCATCCTGCTTCGTGCTCGCGGGATGGCAATCGTTCCTTGGGTACCGGTGGCGGCGGCTTGCGCTTCAGTGGATTGAGCCTCTGACTCCATGTTCGTTTTCGAGGTGATTCTTCTTCCGGATCGGGTGCAAGTGAAGTGGCAACGCTGGTTTCTGTCCCGGCGGTCCAATTACTTTGACTGCTTTCTACTTCAGGCCGCCTGTGCTTCTTGCCGAGGTCGCTGTCACTATTCGAACTCGTCTCCTCAAGTGCCTCAAAGTCAAGGACCTTTTCCTCAGATAGGTCTTTCTCATGGGTGACGCGCTCCAGAGGTTCCTCGGCCAAAGGGTCGGCATGATTTGTGTCATAAGGGCCGGGAGTGTCAGTATTGGCAGTCCATGGCCGCTCCGCGTCAGGCGCAGACATGTTTGGCCAGGTTATTGTTGTTGAAGAGTCCGATGCATAGACAGCGACGGTAGCTGCATGGAAGAAAAGACTGCTCCGAAGGTACATAAAGCAGTCGACGCATCATTCTCGAACGATCGGCGGGAAACACTGGGGTTAAGGTCCGATGCCCGTCAAGCGTTTCTAATCAGGGGAAGTGATTGGAGCGGGTAGGGCATGGAGAACGGCAAGTAGTGAAGGCTTGTTTACTTTGCCTGTACAGGCTGTACTCCCGGACTCTAGCGGCGAAATCAACGACACTGATGTGTGATGTCGCGTCGATGTACTCCAGCCATCAGCAGCGTTTACAGAGCCTTCTGCAGCAAAGTGGAGTGCTTTGACGACTGAGTGACCGGCATTTGTGGCTAAGTCCGACAAAGAGACGATTCCGGTAGCCCAGCTGTTGACAATCCTGTCACGACTGCATGGGTGGCCACTGGCGTATCAAAGACGGCACCGGCAGAATGGGGAGCAGTCCCCGCTGGAGTCACCTTGACAGTCTGTCTGGCCATGCCTTCTGACCGAACGTCTTCACCGCGTGACAGCGTCCAGAATGCATCGGTCAAGGCGCATCTAGCGTGCCGAAAGCCGACTTCATGCCTTCTCCCTGCCAAAGATGCCGCCTGGCACACAACTCCGACTCTTCAAGCACTGTATGCATGTACATGCCCATCAGCGAGGGCTACATGCTTCGACAAGAGCTTCCTGTTGTCCCCCTGCGTTGCCCACATCAAATGGCGCGCAGTGCGGAAGAAGTGGGCGCGGTGAAAGCTTCGCCGAGGGATGCGTGAAGGCCTCTTCTCGCCTCATCAGTTCTACCACGGACAATATTCCCCAGAGCTCCTCTTCCACCACGCAGCAAGTCGCCCGTAGAAGCGGCTGTTGCGTGCATCGCTTGTGCAATGGTTACGTAGAGCTTCACTAGCTCGTCGGATTTTCCTGCCTACCGACTTGTTGCTCGCCACAGCTGCTGTCACGTCTCGTGTTCTCGCTTTGACAGTCAGTCGTGCCTTTGCACCCTTGGCTGAGTACGGCATAGGCGACAGCATTCGACGTCGTCCTCGTCCCGCATCTCGCAGGATCGCCAGCCCACCATCACACTGCTACAACAGCTGAAGTCGAGCCAAACCTGGTCCTTGTCAGCAGTAGAGAATCTCGCAAAACCCTAGTCGACGCGTGTTTCTGCTCGGCCGAGATCGAAGCTGTTTGACCCGAGGCTCCTGAGCTTCGGATTGGCTGCGGTGTGATTACTAGACTATCCCAGATGATCTGCTGAAGCTTAACTTGCCGCGACGGAGCGTCGTTTGCGAACAGCTTGTAGCGATGATTAATCGTCTCACTTATGTCATAGCCGAGTGAATGAATGAGTTGCGCCGACCAGGATCTAGCAAGAAGGCAAAGGCCAAACATTACGCGGAGAGGTGTCGAACGGGCCCGAAAAGGTCGCAAGGTATGACAGTATCATATGTGAAACACAGAACAGCGACAGCCGCGTCATCAATAACACGGAAGGCGTACACGCGCAAATCCACACATATCACGAGGTATAGTGATTCATCGCATATCAAGAACCCTTCCCATTCCGCATGGAAAAAAAACTACGAATATCAAGCTGAATATTCTGCGCAGTGGTCCTCTCTCTCTCCTTACCTTGCCTTGTCCTAACCTTGACACCATGCCGCCGTCTCATATGCCTCTCATACGTATCCCGTCTCGAGAAGCCAGACTTGGAGAGCTCGCAATCGCGATACGGACGGGCGTGGGTCCCGCTGCGGTGATGCGTGCTGGCTGCGTGGCGACAGAGGTCTTTGCCTAGCTTGAAGCTCCATGGACACTGGTCGCAGTGCTTGGATCGAGAGTGGGAGGTGTCGTTGTGAGTCCTGAGCTCGCTGATGTCGGCGAAGGAGACAGGGCAAGATTTGCAGACCGGGTTCTTGGGTTTGGTTGCTGCTGAGATATCTGGCTCTGTTCTAGAGGTGGCTCGGATAGCAAGAGGCTCAGCGCGAGGTGGTGGGCCTCCCGTCGTGCAGGGCGCCATATGATCGCTTTCTGGCGGGATGATAGATTGCACGGTCGATTGTGTGCTGGTCTCAGCCAAGGAGAAGTTGAGCGCAGCGTTTACAGTCTGACAAAGGCTGGTCCAGTCACTGGTGTCCTCTCTCAAAGGAGCGAGGTTCATCATATCAGCTTGTGCTGTATCCAAGTAATCCGATGCCGTGAATGCGTTCCATGTGGGAATATCGGTTAGGAAGAGATCAGAGGAGTCGTACGAGTCAAATGAAAAGTGAGTCGTATCGAGACCTGCGAATATATGGTCGAGACCGTCAGAGTCGTTGGGTTCCAGGTAGTCCATAATGTCGTCGTGGCACGAGTTTCCCTTTGGCCGTAGGGTATGAAGGTGTTCCAAACGAGATGCTTTTAAAGCCATTCACGAGTGGACACTTGACATGCTTGGAGCACCCTCTTGGACACTAAAGAGTTCTCATCGCGCCGTTGGGTCTTTCTGGTCGTTCAGCGGGTTCTATGTCTATGCTCGTCAGGGCGTCGACCGGAATTTGAATCTGGCGTGGCCAGCTGCGTGTCGACGAAATCACGAAGTCCTGTACCCCGCGACAGGACAGATGAAGTCATGATGCGGATGGAGCAGAAGATCCGTACCCCCCCGAGATGGAGAGATGTAGTGGTGATGCGGCTGGAGCAGAGGATCCCAAGAGTCCCCGACATTAATTGATTTAGTGGTGGTGGTAGTAGTAGTAGTAGTAGTAGTAGTAGTAGTAGTAGTAGTAGTAGTAGTAGTAGTAGTAGTAGTAGTAGTAGTAGTAGTAGTAGTAGTAGTAGTAGTAGTAGTAGTAGTAGTAGTAGTAGTAGTAGTAGTAGTAGTAGTAGTAGTAGTAGTAGTAGTAGTAGTAGTAGTAGTAGTAGTAGTAGTAGTATTAGAAACATTTATATATATATCTCGTTTCAAACCCGCTATAGAAACTAAAGGAGACCTTAAAGCCTCGGAATCGAAAGAGAGATACCTCTACTCTTTAAGCCTAGCTTAAAAAGTCTTAAGACGCTTAACTACCTTAGGTACGCGGACTCCTAAGTAGCCGTAGTTAACTATACGCTCTACGCGCTCCTAATCGAGTCGGGCTAATAACGACTCCGGAAGGGGACGGCCGTAAATAGTATATATAAGTAAGGTATAATAATCTTAGCGACTCTCGCCTTCTACGGTATCGACCGAGTCCTACGATTACCCTAAACGATCTAATGCCCAATTCTATATTAAGCGGCGCTATTAGCTATATTATTAAGGTATATTAAACAGGTACGAGTTACGTAGTAGTAGAAGACGGCGGATTATACGAAAGACGAAGAAGGACCTAATAGGATAGCGTATATCTATATATAGTATCGCTAGTATTAGTATAGGTGTTTTAGGAGGGATAGCTATACTTAGGACTTGACTAGTAAGCCCTAATTACTAACCCCCCTAAGTACCTAATATTGACCCTATAACCTATATATTCTTAATAAGGTATATTACTTACGAATCGATAGGTAGTGTCGATATAGCTAATAAAAGATAATGCCTACGCGAATGTCGAGGTCGACTAGAGTACCTACTTCTCTTAATATATTAAGAGAATCTATCTACTTATTCTAGTAGCCTTCGGTATTATAGAAGTACCTATATAGCTCCTACTTCCCTACTACGTACTTAGAGAGGTATTACGAGGCTATAGTAGGCGAGTATAGTAGTGATTTATTAATGAAGTCGATAGCTAAAGAGAGAAGGTAGTTCTAAGAGAGAGAGGGCTTCTTAAGGGAAGCCGAGGTCGCGCTCGGGCCGAGCTTAGTTATCGATGTCACGTGATTACGAGTCACGTAACCCGATCCGAATCCTCTACTTACGGAGCTACCGTGACACTACCCCCCCTTAAGACACGTTTATCTTGAAGTATATATCCTTAAAACTTCCTTAATACGTGCGCTAAGGCTTTATTATCCTCTATATCTATTATATCCTCTAGTAGCTTAACTATATAAACTTACGTCGTTTAATCTAGTCCTCTGCGGTTAGCGCTATTAGCCTATCCCTTACTATAGCTAATATAGCCGGTACGAGTATATAAAGGTATAGCCGAGCTAGTATTCTCGCTTAGATAATTACTAGAAGTAGGTACTAGTATATCCCCCCTATTATAGCCTATGCCTATACGTAGTATCGGCTACGAAGCTCTCGTCTTACTACGAGAGAGCTAAGTATTCTTACGCTAGAGCGTCGTAGGCGCGACGTACGCGTAACGTAGGCGAAGCCGCGGTAAATAGAGGACTACTAGTAAAACGGGTATAAAAACTATCCGACGAGTATATACTTATATCGGGAGCGAGTCCCTCTTATTTCTATATATAAGAAGGGCGCGGAACCGTAGCCTATACGCTCGATAGGACACCTCTAGTATAAGTATAGAATTTTTACCTCCGGAGACCGTAAACCGAGCGGGCTAAGCGACAAATATTAGACGAGCGGACTATAGAGCAATAACTAAGCGGACTATACGACGGCGTCGAGCGGACTACAAAACAATCTAGTGTTTACTAGCGGGTAATACGGTAGGTAGGTAGACACGCGACGAAGCCTACCTATAAGGGCCTATTAAATACCCGGTATAGGAACGAGGGTTTTACCTAAGGTACTACCTATCCCGCTACATAACGTACCTAGTCTAATATAGTAGATTACGACGAGGAAAAGACGATAGCCTAAGCAAGGAAAAGACGGCTATTAGGACGGGGGAAAGATGTATTATACGAGTAGATTAGTTCTATAATCGGGGAGGATCGAGGGTAGGGTAATAAGGAACTTTATATTAGTTAGTAGGAAGAAACGTAAGGAGTACGCTACCCGGCGTAGTATATGCCCCGAGTAAACCTACGAGGTATAGACGGCCGCTTTCTAGAGATAGGCTACGGTAACGCGAAGGGCGTTAAAACCTAGGGCGTAGTATATACTAGTAGCGACGGCTAATACTATCTATATAGCCCGAGATGACGGATACGTATATCGGTTAATAGAGAGTACTAAAGGGCTTAGGCCTATAGAGGTGGATATTAGCTTAAGGAGTAAATAGGGAGAGAGGGCGTAGAGGGAAGCTTTTGCTCCGGGCTAACCTCTCGAAACGAGGCTATATAGTAGTACTAGATAAGTAGGAAAGCGCGGTTAAGACTTATTACCTTATCTCGTAGCTAGCTTACTAAATACGATTCCTTCCTTATTAAGAGACAAGGGTGCTATATTGTAGTAGGAGACTTTAATATATACTAACGTACTTTACTACCGAGCGGGCTATACTACCGAGCGGGCTAATTTTACTAAGAACTATACTACTTCTACTTTAATTATGACGGTATCTTAACACGACAACATCCTATAGAATCGTTACTAGGAGGACAATTCCTCTTTAGATTCTTCGCTATCTAGCGAGTCTACTTAATAGGTACGTACGTTATGCCCCGACTCGCTATATCGCTTATAGCGTCGTAGCCTTAGTACTAGCCGAATACTATCTAGCGACTCTCTACTCACTTCCTACCTCCTAGTATCCTCTAGAGGTATCAATTACGACGCCTTATCGAAGGTTAGAGACCCTCTAGACTAAATGTACTTACGTTTTCGTGCTTTCCGCTATATAAGGGCCTCGTTAGACTTACGTAGCTTACTAATCTCGCTTCGTATAAGAGCTATCTAATACGCTATCTCTCTACTCCCTCTCTATTGCCCTATTAAACGGCCTTCCTCTTTCTACTACGCCTTTCTAAACCCGTAACGACGCTCTAAGACGTAATGATACCTATTATAAACTCTATCTCGTCGAAGTTGTAGGTATCCTAGTTAAGGATACTATACTTCTCCTTTATATTAGGTATAAGTAAGAACCACTTCTTAATAACGTCTAGATCTTCTATTAGGGCTCGCTAACGATCGTATCTACGTATTATACGAACCTTTAGCTCACGATACCGCCTAATAAACCTATCTGTCTAATTAAGACTAGCGGGCTTAAGACCCTTCTCTTATAGTAATAAATCGGCTATTGCTCGTATACTAGCCTTTAATAGCGGGAAACCTCTAAGATCTAGCTCGAGTATATACTCAAGTGTTACCCACTCTTCTAGCTCTATAAGCTTCTTCGAATCGGGCTCGTAGTCACCCCGAGGAGGTCGTCTATTCAATCGATACCCTAGTATAATTCGAGACGCGTCGTATACCTTTATAGTAAGTCGATTCGTAATTATCGCGTCGCGTTTCGTAGCCTAGATAGCTAAGGTCAGTTTGGCCTCGTTTAAAGACAATATACGCTATAATAGTAGTTATATAGCTATATCTATAGAAGTAGTATAGTTCTTAGTAAAAGTAGCCCGCTTAGTAGTATAGCCCGCTCGGTAGTAAAGCACGTTACCCTTCCTAGGAAAGCCTTATATAGCCGTACCCTATAGCCGACGAAGTACTCAACTTGATAGCGAGCAACGTAATTGCCCTTAATACCCTGAAGGACCTAGGTACCTAGAAGAGAGGGGGACTCTAAGGCACGATCGACCCCTCCTAGATCTTAGATAGCTACTACTATATAGTAACCTACTATAGGATCGAATATAAACTCGAGCCGTCGTTAGACTATATACTAGTTAGGACCTCTATTACGACATAGATATAATATATACTAGCAAGAACCCCTAAGCTTAACTAGGGAAAGGCCTACTAGGCTAATATCTAGGCGTACCTCGACGACTCCGAGAGGCTAGTCTAGATCGCGTAGTAGTAATACAATAGTAAAGACGAGATAGACGAGGCAGTCTAAGGGTTAATAGACGAAATAAGAAAAGCGACCTTACTTTACATTCCGCTTACCTAACTAACGATATAGTCTAAACTATACTAGACGCCGAAGTATACTACGGTAGTAAGAGAAGTAAGGAGAGCCCGCCGGATATAGACGAGCAGCTATAGCGAGGAGGCCTAGAACGTATATAGGGAGGTATACTAACAAAAGAAAGCTATAATACGGAGGGAGAAAGTAGTCGGCTAGAGAGCTATAGTAGAAGAAATTGCCGGTAAGCTAGCGAGGATATAGAAGCTAGCAAAATAGGCCTAATAGGACCCTATATAGGGCCCCTCCCTCTCTATCCTAGCGCTATAATTGCCTGGTAGCCCGGTTAGTAAACCCGAGGCTAAGGCGCGTCTACTAGCTAGTAAGTTCTTCCCGCCCTTAGTCGAGGCTAATCTAAGCAATATAAATAGCTCTACTGTTAAACAGGTATAGTATGTGTATACACGGAAGTCAGGACACGTAATAGGGAAGGAGAAAGGACTAATGTAGTATACGTAGGTATATAGTAGAATAGTATTTAGTACTAAAGGTCTCTCTACTATCGGTATAGAGACTACGTCTCTTATACCTATATAGAGGGATATTGCTCTAGTCCTAGTTCTGTTTCACTACGCCTTATCGGTTTTACCTATATCTTATCCTACGACGGCAGTTCCTCTAAGTCGCTCCTACTATTCGTACGGTGTTATAATAGTATTGCCGTACTATTGTCTCGACTAGCTTAGTATATACTAAGTTAGTCTTAGTACCGTACGACATACCTACTAACCTATATTCGTAACATTCCTACTTAGGTCGTAAGGTAAGGAACGATTGTTCCTACTATACTAGCTATAGCTATCGTACGAAGGTCTAGAACTAGAGACCGGCTAGCGGTTTAGTTAAACTATCTACTACTATCTCCTTAGTATAGTAGTACTCTACTTTAATCTTCCTCTACTACTAGAGGTGCCTAATATAGTTGTAGGTAACATTAATATGCTTAGATCTTTCGTAGATATAGGCGTCCTTAACTAAGGTTAGAGCCGCCTAGTTATCCCCTATAAGGCGCACTAGTCTCAGTTCGTCGACAGTACTCTTGTCGGCCAGGACTATTAGTTAGAAAGAGCAGTCTCCTACTAGCCCCGGGCAGTTCATCTCTCGGAGGATAGCCGCTAGGAACTAGGATTGTTTTACGGCGGCGTTTATCGCTATAAACTCTACCTCTATAGTAGAGGTTGCTATAGACTTTTACTTCTTACTTATCTAGGATATAGGCGTACCGTATACTAGCTAGACATGTCCTAGAATTAAGACCCTATCTACTCGATCTATCGCGTAGTCGGAGTCTAAGTATCCGGTTAGGGCACCGCTACTACGTCTAAACATTAACCCTAGGTCGGGGAACGACCTTAGGTATCTCGAGACCTTCTTTAGTACTTTTATATACCGCTTTGTTAGATCCGCGACATATGTGCTAGTTCTCCCGAGTAGGAAGGCTAGGTCCGGTCTCGTTATAGTCATTAGCTATATCTAGGTCCTATTATCGCTCTAGTAGTCATCCTTACTATATCTCTCGTCGTTTGGGGCTATAGGATAGAGATCATCGTAACTATCTATTAGCGAGAGTATTAGGCTTGCCTTTTCTTTTACTATGTCTATTTTAGTAAGGGCCTTACGGATATAATAGCCCTAGTCGAGTTTTAGGGTACCGTTACGCCTATCGCGAGTGATCTTTAGTCCTAGTAGTTTCTCCGGTTCCCCGAGATCCTTAATCTTAAAGTATTACGCGAACTGCTTCTTAAACTATTAGATATCGGCTAACCTTAGTACTATAATAGGTATGTCGTCTATATAGATAAGTAGTATAATATCTCTCTTAGTATAAGTTAGGAGACATAGGTCTACCTCGGACTAGTAGAATCCTATTTTGACTAACGTAGTAATATAGAGCTTGTTCTAGTCTCTAGCTACCTACTTTAGGCCGTAGAGACTCCGGAGTACCTTAAGGACCGTATTCGGTAGGGTTTCGACTCCTAGTAGGGGTTTTATATAGATGTCTTCGGCTAGGTAGCTTTAGGTAAACGCATTGTTAACGTCGACCTAGTACATCTCGAGATCCCGCTCGTAAACTACTACTATAAAGACCCTTAGGGTGTTATAGCGTACTATAGGTACGAATGTCTCTTCGAAGTTAACGCCGAATTTCTATAAAAACCCTCTTACGACAAGTCTTGCCTTGAACTTTTCGATTGCTCCGCTAATAAGTCTCTTTACGTTAAAGACCTACTTAGAGGTGACTATATTCGCCCCCCTTAGAGCGACAGCCGTTTCCTAGGTATTATTACTTAATAACGAGAGCAGCTCGGTATCGATAGCGTCCTTCTATAAGTAGCCCTATTTAGGATCCCTTACCGTAGCCTTATATATCTTCGGGATAGGTACTTCCTATTAGTAGGCGATACCGGGTCCGAATATAGTAAAGGCGTGTTCTTAGACTTCGTTAAACAGTTCCTCTACCGTAGCTATAAATATACGTTCGTCGGTATCGGTAAGTCTATTGTTTACCTATAGTAGTTAGTAGAACAAAGCTATTATAGCTTTGTAGTGCTTAGCCTTATAGTCCTAGTCCTAGCCGTAGTTATCGTTAGGATCCCTAGTCCTTTTCCTCCGGACGATTAGTTCCGGTAGCTCCGGGGTTTCCTCGATCTTCTTATAGTCCGCGATATTATCTAGTCTACCGGGAAGTTAGATATAGAGCGGTCTTAAGACAGTTAGTCCTTTGTCCTTAGCCGTAGCGGGTTCGGTCTCTACGAAGGGAGCGGGAATTAGCTAGGTCGGTTCTTCTATAGAGGAGTTACTCTCGTTAGGCCTAGGTATTATACTACCCGAGGATCGTAAGATTGCTATCGGGGCATCCGCTAGTCGCTATAGTAGTGGTCGCGAGACCGCCGGTAGTCGACCGACTAGCCTTCGTTCGGGTGCCTTACTAGGTTAGTTCGTAAAGGAGATACCTAAGTCTAGATCTCCCCCCTTCTCGTTTTTGAACCAATCTACTTGGCTATACTGCCTAATAGCTCGTATATCTAGCTCCTAGAACAACTATTGCTTAGTCGATTAACCGTATCTAACGAAAACAGCTTCCTTACCCCGGTTTATTAACTTATCCTATCGTAGCCCTTTTAGATATAATTTTGGTTCTACGTAAACTACTACCCTATAACCCTATACTCTTAGGTGATCTACCGTCGGTACTTTGCTAGTAAATGCTTCTTCCGGCGAAAGTTAGACACCGTTAAGTAACGGTCCGTTCGGTAGTAGGTTACGTATAACCGCCTATACCTCTAGCGCTTTAGGCTAGAATTCTACCGGTATCCCCAATTCCTCGAGTATTACGCGGATCGCGTTCTCCGATGCCTAGATTGACCTTTCTACTACTCCGTTTTGTATAGAGTTATAAGTATCCGTCGTATCGTATTAAACCCCCGATTCTTTCTCCTATTCTTTTAGAACTATTAGTAGCTTTAGTATATTGTTACTCCGTACTACTCTTACGTAGTATTTAGATACTTTCTCTATAGTTAGCCGCTATTATCGTAGTACTTACGGTACGTCGGATTTGTTCTTAAGCGGGATTACCTACTTCTTTCTTAAGAAGTTATCTACGATCTCTAGCTAGTATTTAAAACCTAGCCTAGATATCGTATTTTCGAAGGGTCCGTAGATGTCGATAGATATAAGCGCAAGTCTTTCGTTCTTTCGTTCTATAATAGCGCCTTTTAACTTCCGTATATTTGCGATAGAGTATACCTTATAGTTATGCTCGTCCGGGATAGGAATCGGGTCCTTCTTATTACTTACCCTATAGACGTTCCGGAGTAACCCTTTTCCTAGGTGTACGAATCTTCTATACTAAAGCTCCTACTAATCCTCGGTAGTTACCGCGGCTAGAGCTTCCTCGTATAGCACCTCCGGTAGTCTATTATCTACCTAGTTTAGGGAGTCGGATATCGAAGATACTACCGGTACCCCCCCTCGTAGTACTATTCGTACGATAGGCTTTCCGCTCTTATACTTAAGTATAAAGTTTAGAGGTTCGACATCGAATTGCTCACTAAACTACCTCTATAAAACTAGATTAACTCCGAGATTAGGAACAAACAAGACTTTCTCTAGCGCAATTTGTTTCCCTATTAGTCCTCCTATAGTTACTATTCCTTTATAGAATATATCTAGGTACCCCCTACTAACTTTAATCACTTTCCTTCTCGCTAGTTTTCTAAGCGATCTAAATAGAGACTTATTATTAGTTATGTATAAGGAGGTATAGGAGTCTAGTAACTATTCGGAGGCGGGAAACTTGCCTTTTACTTCGGTAGTAGAATAGGCGACTTCGTCGTCGTATATTTCCTCGCTATCGCTTTCTCGTAAGGTATAGGCTCGTATCGCCTTTGCCTTTATCTTGTTGTCGGATTGGCTTCTCCTATCCTTCTACTGTTTCTTAGACTTCTTAAGGGCGTTTTAGGCCTTCTCTAGATCCCGGACTAGCTCTTCGTAGGACTTCTTTTCCGGTTGCTTCTAGGTGTTCTTCTTTTTAATAAACTCCTTTACGGAATCTAGTTCCGGGCACGATATAACTACGTAGTTACTATCGTAGATAAAGTAGCCGCTCTTGCCCCCTTACCTCTAGGAGTATAGAGCGGTCTCGCCCTTGATCTCTTAGATCCGTGATTTATAGGATTTAAGTAAGGTTATAGCGGATTCCTAGCCTAGGTTTAGCTAGGCTAGGATAGTGTCCCTAGTACTAGCGTAGACGTCCGGGAGGCTGCTTAGTAGGTGCTTAAACGTCCGGATAGGGTCCTTATAGTAGGTCTCTTTACTATCTATTTCGGCAATCTATATAGATAGGTTACCTAGATATATCTACCCTTGTCTAATTGTCTAATCGTCCGGTAGCTTAAACGATACTAGCTGTTTTATAAGCGCTACTACGTATACCTTATAGACCTTACTATACTTCTTCTATAGAAGTTTCTAGATTTCTTGCCTATCTCGTATGTCTAAGATTTCTTAGTTGTCCTCCTCGGACAAATATACTAAGATAGTATATCTCGCTATACCGTTCGCCTTCGAAGTGATCTTAGGCGTAACGGATTCTAGGAGATCAGCCGACGAGTCGTCGATAACCTAGAATACCTCCTAGCTTTCGAGATAGTCTCGTAGTATAACGAACTAGCGCTTCTAGTTCTTACGAGTAAGGGTAGAGCCGACCTTCCGGGGCCCTCGTAACTCGTTAAGTCTTCTATAGCGAAGGTAGCCTTAGATATGTAGCAAGCTCTACTTAACTACGGTAGTTAGAATAAGCTTAGACTCCTCGAGTCTATTAGTACGTTACCGTACGGATTCCGGGTATAGGGTATAATACCCTACGTCGTACTTCCTTAGTATATCGATGTCCTATTAAGCAAACCCGGGCTTGTAACCTGTTAGACAGGTATAGTATATATATATACGGAAGTTAGGACACGTAATAGAGAAGGAGGAAGGACTAATGTAGTATATAAAGGTGTATAGTAGAATAGTATTTAGTACTAAAGGTCTCTCTACTATCGGTATAGAGACTACGTCTCTTATACCTATATAGAGGGATATTGCTCTAGTCCTAGTTCTGTTTCACTACGCCTTATCGGTTTTACCTATGTCTTATCCTACGACGGCAGTTCCTCTAAGTCGCTCCTACTATTCGTACGGTATTATAATAGTATTACCGTACTATTGTCTCGACTAGCTTAGTATATACTAAGTTAGTCTTAGTACCGTACGACATACCTACTAACATATATTCGTAACATCTACTCCCCTAGCCCCTAGTATCGCGGTCTAATAGGATATGTCCGAGGGAGATACTACCGCTATACTTAGGAGGTTACCGGCGAAGAAAGTACCGGGGCCGGATAGAATCCTAAACGAGCTACTAAAGAAGTATAGAGATTAACTAGCCCTAGTAGTCGTAGCGATCTTTAACGCCTACCTATAGACCGGATACTACCTAATAGCATTTAAAAAATCGACGATAGTAGTCCTATATAAGCCGTAAAAGGAAGACTATACGTAGGTAAAGTCGTACCGCCTAATTACGCTCCTTAATACTCTTAGGAAGGCGCTTAAGAAGCTAGTTATAACGAGACTCTCTAAGGCGGTAGAGGAGTACTCCCTACTCCCGGATACCTAAATAGGTACGCGCCTATAGCGATCGACGCTATCCGCGATAGAACTTATTACCTCTTAGGTAAAGGCTATCTAGTATAAGAATAGGGACAAGGTAGTATCCTTACTTAGTCTAGATATATCGGGAGCCTTTGACTACGTATTATACCCGCGGCTACTCTATATCCTAAGGTCGAAAGGACTCCCTAAGTAGCTTGTTAACTTCGTACGGTCCTACCTCTAAAACCGTAGTACGTCGATCCTAGTCGGTTAGTATAAAAGCCTATTTTAAGTAGTCTATACTAGAATCCCGTAAGGCTTAACGCTAGTACCTATCCTATTCCTCTTCTTTATAGCGAAGCTACTCCTAGCCCTAGAATCCTAGAACACCGCTACGAGCGGCTTTATAGACGATATAAATATCCTAGCGTAGTCGTCCTCGACTAAGGAGAACTATAGGCTACTAGAAGAGAAGTATAAGATCTACGAGGACTAGGCTAGGAGATATAGGGCTCGGTTTACCCTAGAAAAGTACAATCTAATATAGATAGATAGATAGATGATTCATTTACCCGTTATGGTGCCCTCCGGCCTATGCGGGTTTATGTCTATATATGTTACTGCATAAGGTAGGAAACCTATTCCTAGGTAAAAACCTCCTCTCCTTCTCTAATAGCTTCCTTGCTATGAGTTCTCAGTTTTCCTTCTATTAGGGTGCACTAGTGTCATGGTGGTTAGCCTCTGACTACCTTGTCTGCAACCCTAGAGTTGTCCCCCTCTTCCTGCTCTCCTCCTCCTTCTTTCTCTCCTCAATCCATCTCTCTGTTTCCCTAGTAAGAGAGAACTGCTTAAAAAATCCTTAGTGGATGATCCACCTTGTAATTCTCTGGAGGTCTCCCTTATTGCTGATCATGGCTTGGAAGTTTCTGTTCCTTGCCCTTGCCCTCCATTCACCTCTCCCTGTACTCCATTCTTTGCAAACCAGAAGTCTATGTTCGACATTCTGGGACAGGTAGCCGCATGGGCAACTCTTGTCTTCGATACCTGGGACTTTTCTCTGATGCAGGTATGCCCTGACTCCGATGTGTTCAGAGCGGATTTGTATTGCTATGCTTGCTTCTGACCTGGTCAGGTCTGAGTACAGTAGGTAGTTGTGGCTACCAAACTGTTGGAGTGCCTTTGGGGTTCCTGGCCTCTGTGGGGTTCTTGTCCATTCAGTCTTCCAGAGGAGTCCTGCCATCCTTTCAGCTAGAGACTGTTGCTTCTTCCCTTGGCTGGCTGCTGATCCTCTCCCTTGAGCCCTTCTGTCCTGTTCCTGCTGGGCTAGGTGCAGCTGTTCTGTTAGTTCTTTGAACTTCTGCAGGTCCTGCTGCTTCTGTGGGGCTGGATTGGGTCTTGCTTGTCTGTGCCTTCTTGTGCACTGGCTCCTGATTTTGTTGACTGCCTTCTGGATTACTAGCTGGGCTGGGTATGCAGACGTCTTTCCTGCATACTGGTATCTCAACCCTTGAAGGTAGAGCTTGGCTGGTGGGGAGCCAGACTCCATTTCGACCACCCTTGTTGGAGTTGACTTGTATGCTCCAAGCACCTTTTTCAGACAGGAGGCTTGGGCCCTGCTGATGGGATCTGCAATTCTCTTTGGGATCTTGTCTTGGGCTGACCAGATCTGGGCTCCATATAGCATGGCTGGCTTCACAATGGCCTTGTACATAACCTTTGCTTTCGCAAATGTGGCTCCCCATGTGGAGGCTGTAAGCCTGTCAATTGATTGCCTGTTGTTGTCTGCTCTTGCCTGTGCTTTCTTGACCTGTGGTCCCTAGCTGAGCTTTGGATCCATCCATATTCCTAGCACCCTTAATTCACTTGAGGGTTCTGTTGTGTGTCCCTGAATAGTGATTGGGGCTTGCATATTGTGTCTGTTTCTGGCTCTACTGAAGTGGATGAGTTGATACTTCTCTGGGGCAAATCTGGCTCCATGTTTCCTGGCCCATTCCTCACATTCCTTGTGTTTCTTCTGCAAGATTCTGCAGTTCTCTTCTGTGCTGTCTGACCAGGCTAGGATGTTTGTGTCATCTACAAACCCTGAGGCTGATGTGTTTCTGGAGTTTAGCTTTGCTGGCAGGTCTGCCATAAAGAGGAGAAACAGGATTGGAGACATTGTTGATCCCTGTGGGATTCCTGTCTCTGTAGGCATGCTGTCAGATTTGTATCTGCCCAGTCTTAGTCTTGTGGTTCTGCCTCTGAGGAAGGACTGGATAAACTGGACTGTCCAGTTAGGGATAGCCTTCTGTTTCAGGATGTGGATCAGCCTCTGGTGTGAGACATTGTCAAAGGCTCCTGATATGTCTAGTGAGAGGAGTGTGGCTGCTTTGTTGTTCCCAAAATGCCATAGGGTCTTGATCTGCTCTGTGATAAGTTCCACAGCTGTTAGTGTTGATCTTTGTTTCCTGCCTCCCATCTGTTCTTCAGGAAGGATTCCATGTTCTTCAGCTAGGTTTGTCAGCCTTTCTGCTATGATCTTTTCCAGGAGTTTGCCTAGTGTGTTGAGCAAGGCAATAGGTCTGTATACCTTTAGCTTTGTGTAGTCCTCTTTCTGTGGTTTTCTCAAGACCACAGTCAGTGACTCCTTGAAGTGTTTAGGACAGTGTCCTTGGGCCATGCACTGTGAAAAGATGTTTGACAGTGCAGGGGAGATCTGGTCCTTGCATGTCTTAATGAACAAGTTTGGAATCCCATCTGGTCCTGGGGCCTTGTTTCCTGAGAGTCTCTTAATGATGCTCTTGATCTCTCCCTCTCCCACTGTGCAGGATTGCTCTAGTGGTGTTGGATACACACTGCCCTCCAGATCCTGCAGGTCAGCTTCTACCTGTGTGCCAAAGAAATGTTTCCCCAATGCCTGTGCCTTTCCTGGGAGAGTGTGTTGGATTACTCCTTCCTGGTCTTCAATGTTTGGAAACTGGGGCAGCATGTTTCTGTCCTGTGTGGGTTGTCTTGCCCACTTTGCTAGTTTCCACATCTTCTCAGGATTCTGGGTAATGGATCCAACTGTTGACCTCCACTCCAGCATCTTGTCCCTCTTGATCTGGGCCTTCTTGTCTCTGGTTGCCTGGTTGTATCTGTCCCATGCTTCCTGGGAGTGACTCTGGGTAAGGGCTCTCCTGGCCTGCCTGGCTGCCTTGACCTTCTCTGAGCATTCCTTTGTCCAGAATGGCTTCTGGTACAGTGACTGTTTCTTTTCTCTAGTGTGGGCTGCTGCAGTTTCCTGCATTGTTCTAACCAGTTCTGCCACTGCTTGGTCTATGTCTAAGGCTGTTTCCAGTCTCCTGGTCTCTAGTCCAGCTAGCTTCTGTTCCAGGTCTTGTCTGATCTGTTCCCAGTTGGCTGCCTTCCAGGCCAGCTGAGGTTCTAGGTCTCCTTCCTGCTGTGTCTGTGTTTCAAACTCCACCTGAATTGGGAGGTGATCTGATGAGGACTCCAAGTCCTGGTTAACCCAGCATCTGGTGACCTTCTGCTGCAGGTCATGTGATGCAAAGCACAGGTCAATGGTGCTTGAGCTTGCTCTCTGTGACCAGGTAGTTAGGCCCTTTGGGGTAACTAGGTGCATGTTGTTGCTTCGGGTAGTGGAGAGGAGTCTGTTAGCTAGGAAGTGATGGGCAGGTGCAAAGTCTGATCCCCATGTAGGATGGTGCAAGTTGAAGTCTCCCAGCACGATGTGTTGGGAGTCACTCTGCAGGATGTCTGGCAGCTGTTGTAGTGTGCCCAGCTGGGTGCTGCTTCTGGAGCTGGGGGGTGGGTTGTATACACTGTGGATGTGGATGCTGCCTTGGTTGGTGTTGAGTCTGACTGAGGTGATGTCTCCCCCTTCCTGTTGGATTTGTTCCCAGCTGTCTGTTGCCATCTCTTTGCTGATGTACATGCATGTTCTAGGGGTGCCTTGTTTGGCTAGGAGTGTGTGATACCTTGGGTCGTTAGCAGTAGATGGTCTGTTAGATTTGCTGTTGATCCAAGGTTCCTGGACTGCAATAACTAGGTGTTTCTTTGGGTCCAGTGCTTGGAGAAAGCTTCTCTGGACCTTGTGCTGGCTTTTGTTGACGTTGTACTGGATAGTGGTAAGATTAGGTGTCTCAATCATGACTTATCCATGCTGGTCTCCTGCTGGTCATCTCGTGCTTCCTGCTGCTGGCTGCTATTTGGGATTGTGGTAAGGTTGAGCCTGCTTTGTGACGGGTCTCTTCCTGCAACCACAATTGATTTTGGTCTACCCATAGCAGGGTGGCCTTGGGCCTGTGTGGTCTCTTCTGTTCTGCCTCTTTTCAGAGGGTTGTAGACAGTCCTTAGGGGTTCTTGGGTGATTGTCCCTGTCTGGAATCTGATAGGGGTGTTGATCCTGGCTTCTCTTGCCCTCCTCTTTGCCTTAATCCTAGCTGTGCAGTCTTGGGACCAGGAAGGGTGTTTCTTTCCACAGCATGCACATCTGGCTTCACTCTTTGGGGCTGTGCAATTCTGTACTTTGTGGCTACCAGCACAGTGGGAACAAGTGTCCTTTTGGCTTGGGCATCTAGTAGAGATATGACCATACTGTTGGCACTTGAAGCATTGCAGTAGTCTGTGGGTGCTTCTATGGATTTCTGTGTCCATTCTTTCGCATTCCCAGAAGATGCCCTTGTCAAGCACGGTGTTTGCCTATTCTGCAGTGCCTATCCAGAGCACTAGAGAAGACTCTCTCTTTGTGTCCTTTGTCTTTCTGTTGACCCATGCTGCTTTTGTGATCTGTAGCCCTGGGCATACAGCCTGGTTCTGGTCCTGCAGCCTCTTAAGGTCTCCTTCAATGTCAAACTTTGTGGTCATCCCATGGGCAATAACCATATTTTGTTGGTGTGAGACCTTAGCCGTCTTGCCTAGTTTGACTGTCCACTCCTTCTGTGTCTCTAGCCTCTTCCTGTCTTGCTCCTGTGCTGTGAACAGCTTAAGGACACCTCCCTTCTCTTTCCTGGCTCCAATGATGCCTTGTATCCCAATCTTCTGTATGATCTCCTTGCCTGACAGGCCCTCAATCTCTTTCTGCTCTTGCTGGTCGGAAATGTAGACCTTGATAGCTGTTTTCTGGGGGGGGGGAGGGTTTTGGGATGCAACTGCTGCCCAGGTTGGTTGGCTTAGTTTCTGGCCTTCCTGTGTCCTCTTCTTTGCTGCTGCTGCTACTGTCCTGTTAATGATCTGTCCTGTTTGGCTCCTTAGTGCCTTTAGCCCTCCAAGGAGCTCCAAAATCATCCCCTTAAGTGCTCTTTCTGGGTGCTCGCCATCTCCTGCCATTGCCATTGTTTCTGCCTTCCTGCAGACCTCCTTCCACTCGTTACTCTCCTGCTCCTGGTCGTTTCCTGCGATCGCTATCATCGTGTCACTATCTTTAAAGCGCTTAATAGGTACTATTATAACTATTACAATCTAATATACTTTACGCGCCGGCTACGGTTCTATAATATATAACCTTCTATCGAGATATAGGGGTATACGACTAACCCGGTAAATTAGCTTAGGATCCTCGGGCTATAGGTAGACCCGGCGCTACGGTAGAGGAAGTACGTATAGGTAATATTACGGAAAGCTAAACAGAATATAGTACTATACTAGAGGCTTACTACGTCTATATAGGGGGCGGACTTTCGGTAGTTACGACTTCTATATACGGCTATTATACGGCCAGTCCTTACCTATAGTAGCTAAGTATAGTCCTTAGGTAAGGGGGCCTACCTATCGAAGGGACTCGTTACGCCGTTAGCGAAGATCTAAAACTAATGCCTAAGGAAGGTCACCGGGGTATATAAGTCGATACTAATAAGGATACTTAAGTACGAGACCGCTTTACCGCCGATCGACCTATATATATAGAGACTACGGACCTCCTACTTAGGTAAGTTAGTATAGTACCTAGTAAAGAAGGTTATCGCTAGTATAGTCGTAAGGGCCCGTAAATTAGTACTAGCGTATAAGGGCATTCGACCCGGAAACGAGCCGAACTACCGGGTAAGGGACGAATAGCTAGTAATATAATAGGAGGGTAAGAAATTGTTTATAGAGTAACTATAGAAAGAGAGGTAGAATAACTAGGGTGTAGGGTATAGTAGACGTCCTTAGCTAGCGGGATAACTTAAGGAATAGTTAGCTACGAAATTAGCGGTCAAGTACCTCCCGAAGCTTATCTACTACCGCCTTACGAGGGTATAGAGTAGTATAGTAACCTAACTACGAAGCGAATATATCGGCCTCGAGGAGTACCTATTATAGAGGAAGGTTCTAGAATATACGAATACTAGCTACCCCTACGGCTATTACTCCTAGAACGTATAGTACGTACTCCTTATCTATCCGAGGTAGTCGCTAGGAAGAGGGGAGTAGATAGTAAAGGCGAGGAACCGGACGATTAGGGCACTTCTTAATAACATTAAGGACCTACGGCGTATTACGAACTAGATACTAGAGAAGGGCTAGCTAGAACAGTACCGCCTAGTAGGAGTAGTATAGGAAGAGAGGACACGACGTAGCGCGACGAGACCGGCTAGGAGCGGGGACTAATAGGGTAGTGATATAGACTACGTACGTTTAGAGGGAAAGCTAATCTAGATAAGGAGTAGTCGGGGGGCAAGAAGGGTTTTTACCTCTTCGGGTTTCCCTTTATAAATAACAATAGATATATACCTATATAGGCCGGATAGGGTCCTAGAATAGGGGAATGACAAATCTAATCTAATCTATATATATACGGAAGTTAGGAGAACAGATCAGACAAGACCTGGAACAGAAGCTAGCTAGACTAGAGACCAGGAGACTGGAAACAGCCTTAGACATAGACTAAGTAGTGGCAGAACTGGTTAGAACAATACAGGAAACTGCAGCAGCCCACACTAGAGAAAAGAAACAGTCACTGTACCAGAAGCCATTCTGGACAAAGGAATGCTCAGAGAAGGTCAAGGCAGCCAGGCAGGCCAGGAGAGCCCTTACCCAGAGTCACTCCCAGGAAGCATGGGACAGATACAACCAGGCAACCAGAGACAAGAAGGCCCAGATCAAGAGGGACAAGATGCTGGAGTGGAGGTCAACAGTTGGATCCATTACCCAGAATCCTGAGAAGATGTGGAAACTAGCAAAGTGGGCAAGACAACCCACACAGGACAGAAATATGCTGCCCCAGTTTCCAAACATTGAAGACCAGGAAGGAGTAATCCAACACACTCTCCCAGGAAAGGCACAGGCATTGGGGAAACATTTCTTTGGCACACAGGTAGAAGCTGACCTGCAGGATCTGGAGGGCAGTGTGTATCCAACACCACTAGAGCAATCCTGCACAGTGGGAGAGGGAGAGATCAAGAGCATCATTAAGAGACTCTCAGGAAACAAGGCCCCAGGACCAGATGGGATTCCAAACTTGTTCATTAAGACATGCAAGGACCAGATCTCCCCTGCACTGTCAAACATCTTTTCACAGTGCATGGCCCAAGGACACTGTCCTAAACACTTCAAGGAGTCACTGACTGTGGTCTTGAGAAAACCACAGAAAGAGGACTACACAAAGCTAAAGGCATACAGACCTATTGCCTTGCTCAACACACTAGGCAAACTCCTGGAAAAGATCATAGCAGAAAGGCTGACAAACCTAGCTGAAGAACATGGAATCCTTCCTGAAGAACAGATGGGAGGCAGGAAACAAAGATCAACACTAACAGCTGTGGAACTTATCACAGAGCAGATCAAGACCCTATGGCATTTTGGGAACAACAAAGCAGCCACACTCCTCTCACTAGACATATCAGGAGCCTTTGACAATGTCTCACACCAGAGGCTGATCCACATCCTGAAACAGAAGGCTATCCCTAACTGGACAGTCCAGTTTATCCAGTCCTTCCTCAGAGGCAGAACCACAAGACTAAGACTGGGCAGATACAAATCTGACAGCATGCCTACAGAGACAGGAATCCCACAGGGATCAACAATGTCTCCAATCCTGTTTCTCCTCTTTATGGCAGACCTGCCAGCAAAGCTAAACTCCAGAAACACATCAGCCTCAGGGTTTGTAGATGACACAAACATCCTAGCCTGGTCAGACAGCACAGAAGAGAACTGCAGAATCTTGCAGAAGAAACACAAGGAATGTGAGGAATAGGCCAGGAAACATGGAGCCAGATTTGCCCCAGAGAAGTATCAACTCATCCACTTCAGTAGAGCCAGAAACAGACACAATATGCAAGCCCCAATCACTATTCAGGGACACACAACAGAACCCTCAAGTGAATTAAGGGTGCTAGGAATATGGATGGATCCAAAGCTCAGCTAGGGACCACAGGTCAAGAAAGCACAGGCAAGAGCAGACAACAACAGGCAATCAATTGACAGGCTTACAGCCTCCACATGGGGAGCCACATTTGCGAAAGCAAAGGTTATGTACAAGGCCATTGTGAAGCCAGCCATGCTATATGGAGCCCAGATCTGGTCAGCCCAAGACAAGATCCCAAAGAGAATTGCAGATCCCATCAGCAGGGCCCAAGCCTCCTGTCTGAAAAAGGTGCTTGGAGCATACAAGTCAACTCCAACAAGGGTGGTCGAAATGGAGTCTGGCTCCCCACCAGCCAAGCTCTACCTTCAAGGGTTGAGATACCAGTATGCAGGAAAGACGTCTGCATACCCAGCCCAGCTAGTAATCCAGAAGGCAGTCAACAAAATCAGGAGCCAGTGCACAAGAAGGCACAGACAAGCAAGACCCAATCCAGCCCCACAGAAGCAGCAGGACCTGCAGAAGTTCAAAGAACTAACAGAACAGCTGCACCTAGCCCAGCAGGAACAGGACAGAAGGGCTCAAGGGAGAGGATCAGCAGCCAGCCAAGGGAAGAAGCAACAGTCTCTAGCTGAAAGGATGGCAGGACTCCTCTGGAAGACTGAATGGACAAGAACCCCACAGAGGCCAGGAACCCCAAAGGCACTCCAACAGTTTGGTAGCCACAACTACCTACTGTACTCAGACCTGACCAGGTCAGAAGCAAGCATAGCAATACAAATCCGCTCTGAACACATCGGAGTCAGGGCATACCTGCATCAGAGAAAAGTCCCAGGTATCGAAGACAAGAGTTGCCCATGCGGCTACCTGTCCCAGAATGTCGAACATAGACTTCTGGTTTGCAAAGAATGGAGTACAGGGAGAGGTGAATGGAGGGCAAGGGCAAGGAACAGAAACTTCCAAGCCATGATCAGCAATAAGGGAGACCTCCAGAGAATTACAAGGTGGATCATCCACTAAGGATTTTTTAAGCAGTTCTCTCTTACTAGGGAAACAGAGAGATGGATTGAGGAGAGAAAGAAGGAGGAGGAGAGCAGGAAGAGGGGGACAACTCTAGGGTTGCAGACAAGGTAGTCAGAGGCTAACCACCATGACACTAGTGCACCCTAATAGAAGGAAAACTGAGAACTCATGGCAAGGAAGCTATTAGAGAAGGAGAGGAGGTTTTTACCTAGGAACAGGTTTCCTACCTTATGTAGTAACATATATAGACATAAACCCGTATAGGCCGGAGGGCACTACAACGGGTAAATGAATCATCTATCTATCTATATAGACCTAAGAGCCTAACCTTAAGGCTTAAGGAGAGACAAGTTAATGAACCGAGGGAAAGAAGCCGTGTTTATAGGCTACTTAGAAAACACTACAAAACAATAGCTGTTCTAGGATCCCGACATAAAAGCTATAAAAGCGTATAGTCACGTCGACTGGTTCAAGAATGAGAAGGGGGGAGATATAGATCTTGGTATCACCTTTACTAACTAGCCGAGTCGAGCGCTATAGCGTAACTGTTAGGAGGAAGCCCTTTAGGACGAAATGTTCCGATAGGGGATTATTAGAGACACCGTTACGAAGGCTAGGAGAAAATATTAAGGCGGTTTTAATACTATCGAAGGCCGATAGCGGTGGATCTATACAGAACCTACCTAAGTCATTAACACTAAAACAACCGCTATTTATACAACTTCTCCCTCCCCTAAAGGACATTAGGGAATACTAGAAGTTTAGAGATTAGAGTACTCTAATAAAAGAAAAAGAAGATGTCGTTCAGTTCGATCTATCCGAACACCTAGCGCTACCTTAGGTTATAGGTAACAAGAGGTTAAGGGGGGACGGAGATAATAACTCTCAAGAGTATAAGGCTAAATACTATAAGGCTCTTATCGCCTAGATGTTCTATCTAGACCCTATAATGAGCTAGGTAGAGGAGATTCTAAACGACGTAGAAGAACATACATTTGCTACTATTAGGTAGGCTATAGCCTATTAGTAGGAAGTACTAATCCTAAAGTCCTATAAGGTAGCCGTAGGAGACCCCGAATAGGGACATATATAGAAAGAGGTAATCGAGAACGAACTTATTACCTTAGTAAGTAATAATATTTAGGAGGCAGTTATACCGCTAAAGGGTACGAATCTAATTACTTCTAGGTGGATCTTTGATATAAAAAGAATGATTAGTAGAGCTATTAAGAAGTTTAAGGTAAGACTAGTTATAAGAGGGTTTTTATAGAAATATAGGGTTGACTTCGAAGAGACCTTTATACCTACTATTAGACATAATACTCTCTAAGTATTTATAGTAGTAGTATAAGAGAGATCTCGAGATGCACCTAGTAGATATAAATAATGCTTTTACCTAAAGTAGCCTTCTTGAAGACATCTATATAATCCTACCCCTAGGAGTTGAAGCACCTCTAAATATAGTGTTCAAGGTCCTACGAAGCCTTTATAAGCTTAAGTAAGTAGCTAGAGACTAGAACAAGCTCTGTGTTACAAAGCTAGAGAAGATTAGATTTACCTAGTCCTAGGTAGATCTATACCTACTTATCTATACGGATAGAGACCTTATAGTCCTTACCTATATAGATGACAATATCTTCCGCTTGATATAACTAGGCAGAAGCGACTCTTTCGGGTACTAGGACGAGGACCATTCAATCGATAGCCCTTATCAAGACGAGCAATCTACTCAAGCAGTAGCGACCCGCCTGCGCTGGCGGCGGCGCAATTGTGATACAAAAAAAAACCCCAAAACCGAGGTCCCCTTCCCCTGAAGGCAGACCCTAGAATTGCGGAGTTGCGGAGGACAACTGCCCAATTAGGAAGCGCGACCCCGAACAACAGCGAAGGATGGCAACCAACGAGAGCCATAGCCTTGCGAACATTCTGCACCAAGAGTCAAACCGGGGAACAAACCAAGAAAAAACCCAGGACACAAGCCAAGGCCCACTATACAGAAAGCAGAGGCCAACGACAAACAACACAGCGTGGACGACCCTATATACGGAGGCGGAGAACTTACTAGGGGATGACGAACACCCAGCCCGGGCATATAAGAACACCATAGCACAGCTACTAGGAGCGCTAAAAGCGCTATCATACCAAATCCCGAAGACAATCCAACAAGTAACACAGAAGGCAGCCCAGAAACCAACTACATGGGCAACAGTAGCAGCAGGCAAGAATCAACCCCCTCCGAAGGAAAGTAAGGCGGTACGCCTATACATTACTGATCCGGCGGAGAAACAAGAAATCGCAGCCCTAACAAGCAAGGAGATTGTCGACAGAATCGGCCAAAAGGAGGTAGTTGGGGCGAGGGTAGAAGCAACAGGCGTAGTAAGACTCTTTACCGCACAAGAGTCTGATAGACGAAAGCTGGAGACCTATAAGGAGTGGACTACTAAAGTCGCGAAGTCGGCACGAGTCTCCCACCAACAGTATACCGTCATCGCCCACGGGGTCCCTAGGACATTCAAGGTCGAAGACCTTCCCCACCTCCAAGTACAGAACCAGAACACCTCCCCAGGAGTACGACTAACGAAGGCGGCATGGCTGCACAAGACAGTAGACCGAGAAAAGACGCATTCATCGCTTATTATTTGGGTAGAGACAGCGGAACAAGCTAACCAGATATTAGACAATGGGCTATTCTGGAACTGCGAGAGAATGGACACGGAGATCCATCAGAGCAGCCACAGGGTACTACAATGCTTCCAATGCCAACAGTACGGTCACATAGCCTCAAAATGCGGGGAGAAGACCCCAAGGTGTCCTCACTGCGCAGGCCCACACCAGGGAAGGGAATGCCCAAAAAAGGAGAGCAGGTGCGCATGCTGCGGCAGAAGGCACCCAGCGTATTCAAGCCAATGCCCGGCTAGAATAGCAGCACAAGAACGAGCGAGACAAGCAAGGATCTCTACACCAGCTAGGTACCCCCAACGACAACAGGAGGGACCTACCGTGTACAAGGGCTTCGAGCCGAGCAAAAGGAAGAGGGCAGAAGAGACGAACAAGGGAACCCAACCGCAAACGCATCCACCTCCCGGTCGGCCTCGACACCTTAACCGGGCAGCCAACGAACTAGGCCAAATGCGAATCTTTGGGGCGCCCCAGCGGCCCCAGGGCCAGCCGGACAGCGAGATACAGGCTCAGGAGACACAGCAGGTCAGCACGGAAATGGACCTCACGGATAACGAATGATACTATACGACGACATCACTATCGTACAGTACAACGTAAACAAAAGTAGGGACAAGGTCCAGCGCCACTTTCTACAAGAGCTAGACCCGCTACGGCACCACGTTATTGCGGTACAGGAACCATGGATCAACCCCTACGTAGGACTCCCAGCCACTTGTAATGACCGGAGATACCACACCGTAATCGCGGGCCAACGAGGCGTCAACCCGAGGACATGTATATACGTAAGCAAGACTATAGACCTTGAGTCGTGGAAGGTTATACTACCGCAGCAGGGCAACCTAGGAGACATAACATCAATCCAGATCGACACGACACAAGGCCCTATCCAGATCCATAACGTTTACAACCCGCCACCGCGGGGTCGGACGAGTAGGGAACTAGGAACCCTCGCCCACCTAGAGCGGACCCTAAGCCAAGACACGAAGCAAGTACTCCTCGGCGACTTCAACCTCCACCACCCACAGTGGGGACTCGAATTCACTCCCCCGCACGCATTTCTAGGGGGGAAGCTACTGGACATAACCGCACGCTACGGAATGGCCTTAGTAACACCAAAGGGAACAGAGACGTGGAAGGCCCGTACTAGTGCAAGCACGATCGACCTATGCTTTCTATCACGAGAACTTGAAGAGAGACTAGTCCAATGCCGACCGAACTACGCGCTAGAAGCCTCCTCAGACCATATCCCTATCCAAACGACGCTAGGGGTGAAGGCGATAGAGGAGCCAGCAAACGAACCACGCCGTAACTGGAAGAAGGCACGCTGGGACGACATAAGAGGCTTCCTAATAGCGAACCTACCACAGCATAGAGAACTCGAGACGACAGCTCAGCTAGATCAAGCAGCGGAACAGATTACCTCGGTCATATGGCAAGCAGCGGAACAATACACGCCGTTACTCCGGCCCTCAACGCAGCAGAAGGCCTTCTGGACCCCTGAATGCTCTACGAAGGTAAGGGAGGCTAGAAGGGCAAGGCGACAGTGGACGAAGGAGCACACCCAAGAGACGTGGGAGCAATACTGCCACGCGACACAAGAGAAGAAGGCACAGATAAGACGCGATAAGCTGCAGGACTGGAGAGCGACGATCGGGCTCGTTACAGAAAACCCGGAACAGATGTGGAGACTTGCTAAATGGGCACGACTACCTGAAGAGCAACAAGCCCCTCACTTCCCCCCAATCGTAGACCGCGAAGGGATTGCCCAGGCTACGCCCCGGGGCAAGGCAAAAGCGTTAGCCGACCATTTCTTTTCGACGCAAGTAGAGGCAGACCTTACGGACATCGACCCGAGCACATACCCGGAACCCCTGGACATGGATTGGGCGGTTAGCCCTAACACAGTAACAGGAGTCATAAGTAAGCTAAAGGGACGAAAAGCCCCAGGCCCAGACAGGATACCAAACGTACTGCTAAAAGAGTGTAGAGAAGAGATCGCGCCGAGCCTTGCAAACCTATTTACCGCGTGCCTACGGCTAGGGTATCACCCGAAGCCGTACAGAGAGTCTATGACAGTAGTGCTACGCAAGCCACAGAAGGAAGACTATACTCAGCCCAAGTCGTACAGACCAATAGCACTTCTAAATACGATAGGGAAGGTCCTAGAAAAGATAGTAGCCCAGAGACTTACGCAGCTTGCCGAGGACAACCACGTACTCCCAGCAACACAGATGGGGGGAAGAAGCCAGCGATCGACACTAACAGCAATGGAGCTAATTACGGAGCAAATCCAGACCCTCTGGCACTACGGCAGGAACCGAGCGGCGTCCTTACTATCCCTCGACATCGCAGGGGCCTTCGACAACGTCTCACACCAAAGGCTAATACATATCCTACAGCAGAAAGGCATCCCCCAGTGGGCAACGTCGTTCGTCTTCTCCTTTCTCCAGGAACGGACGACATACCTAGTCCTAGGAAGGTACACGTCCGACCCGGTGAAGGCAGAGACTGGAATACCTCAGGGATCTACTCTCTCCCCTATCCTGTTTCTAATATTTATGTCGGATCTAATCCCCCTACTCACCTCTCCGCAAACCTCAGCATCGGGGTTCGTAGACGATACAAACATCCTAGCCTGGTCAGACTCGACAGAAGAGAACTGTCGCCTCCTTGAAGATAGGCACAAGAAATGCGAGGAGTGGGCAAAGAAGCATGGTGCCCGGTTCGCCCCTGAAAAGTACCAACTTATACACTTCAGTAAAGCGAGAACACACCATAATATGAAGGCGGCGGTAAGAATCCAAGGCTACGAGACCAAGCCATCAGCGGAGCTACGAGTACTAGGGATCTGGCTCGACCCGAAGCTAAGCTGGAATGTACAGATTAAGAAAGCCCAGAGTCGAGCGCAAGTCAATGAAGCCTCGATAAAGAGGCTTACGGCATCTACATGGGGAGCAACATTCGACAAGGCAAGAGTAATGTATAAGGCGATCGTCAGACCAGCTATGTTGTACGGGGCACAGATTTGGGGAACAGGAGGCGCAGGCAAGCCGATCCCGAAACGGATAGAGCAACCCCTAAACAGGACACAGGCAGGCAACCTACGTAGGGTACTAGGCGCATACAAGACAACGTCAACAAGCACGGTAGAAATGGAGACAGGAATACCACCAATCGGCCAGTACATCCGGGGAATGAGAATTCAATACGCGGCAAAGACGACAGGTTACCTAGCACAAACCACGATCCAGGAGGCAAAGAATAAGATAGAAAGCCGCTACCGGAGAGGGGCAGGATATAGGACAAGCCAAAAAGAGGATGACCTTACGACCTTTACGGCCGTACAGACAAGCACCGAATGGCTAGCACGAAAGGAGGAGGAGCGTAGGACTCGCCAGGCCGGCGGGAGCAAGGCTAAGACCCAAAACCTAGCGGAACAGATAGCGAGCTGCCTATGGGAGCAGGACTGGAAAAGGAAGCCCCCTAAGACAACAGGCCCGATAGCGCTCCGAGCCTTCCAGAGACACAATTACCAGCTATATAGGGACCTGACAAGGGCCGAAGCAAGCATAGCGATCCAAATCAGGTCCGAACACATTGGATTAAGGGCCTACCTGTTCAGAAGACGCGCACTAGACATCTATAGCCCAGCCTGCCAGTGTGGCTACCCATCGCAAAACCCAGAACATATGCTACTACGATGCCCGCAGTGGGCGAGAGGCAGGGGAAATTGGAGGCACCAAGCGGGAAGGAGAGACTACAAGTCAATTATTAGGGACAAAGGCAACATTCGCCGAATCTCTCGGTGGATACTACAGCAGGGATACCTCCAGCAGTTTAGCCTCGCGAGCGAGACGGAGGAGTGGATAGACAAGAGGCGGAAGCGAGGGGGGTTGCAGATAGGGTAGTCATCAGGGCAGGCCCATGACACTAGCGTACCCCTAACAAGGGAAATTTAAGACGACAACGAGGAGGAAAAGACAGGCGGGAAGGAGGAGGGGTTTTCACCAACACGGTTTCCCCTCTATATATACAAAAACAAGATAGCATAGCTGCATAGGCCAAAGGGCACTACAACAGCTTAATGAAATATCTATCTATCTATATAGATGACATACCTATTATAGCTCCGAAGCTATTAGATGTTTAGTGGTTTAAGGCTGAGCTTAGAAAAGTGTTTAAGATTAAAGATCTTAGTGAACCTACGAAGATCCTTAGAATAAGGATTATAAGAGACAGGTCCTAAGGCACTTTGAAGCTTGATCAAGGACACTATGTCTACGCTAACTTAGCTAAGATGAACATAGCTAGAGAGAAGGCTACGCTAACCTACTCACCTATAGAGAGCTACGAGTATTTAGTACCTATGGCTCCTATAGATAAGAGGTGTAACAAATAGGATTACTAGAGCCATAATAGTACCTAGATATAGCTAATGACAATGACAAGGCTAGACTTGGCATTCCCCCTTAGAAGAATTAGCTTATATGTTGCTGATCCCTCGTAGTAGTATATAAAGGCTTTAAAGAAGCTCTCCCGATCCCTACGGTCGTACCTAGACCTAGGTCTTATATATAGAAAGGGAGGGGCCAATCTCTAGGGATACTCGGACTCTAACTACGCTATAGACAAAGTGGATAGAGTCTTAATTCTGGGATACGTGTGGTTTCTTTATAGATCACCTATGTCCTAGATAAGTAGGAAGTAGAAGTCTATTATAACATCAATAATAGAAGCTAAGTTTATAGCTATAAACGTAGTCGCAAAGTAGTCACAATTTCTGACTACTGTCCTTAGGGAAATAGGGTGCCTAGAACTAGTAGGAAAGAGCTCTTTCTAGCCGAGTATAAGGGCAAGTAAGGGCACTATTAACGAGCTAAGGCCAGTCAAGCTTATAGATAACGACCAAGCCGCTTTAACACTTGTTAAAGATGCCTATATACATAAAAGGTCAAAGCATATTGATATTGTATATAAATATATTAGACATCTCTAGTAGTAGAAGAAGATTGTAGTAGACTACTACTATATAAAGGATATAGCTACTAATAGGTTAATAAAGCCCCTTAATAGCTAGTAGTTTCAAAACTTTATAAGGTAGCTCTAGCTTACGTAAAGGGATTGTAGGAGACTATGTGGCCTAAGTAGGAGTTTTAAGAACATATAGGCCGTAGGTCAAGTATATAGGTATAGGTGTGTTATGTGACTAGAATACGTAACTAGGGTTTACTAGCCTATAGGCTAGTAAACATCCGGACACCTAGTATCTACCTATACTAATACTAGCGATACTATATATAGATATACGCTATCCTATTAGGTCCTTCTTCGTCTTTTATATAATCCGCCGTCTTCTACTACTACGTAACTCGTACCTATTTAATAAGATAGATAGATTTATTATTGCCCTGTTCTAGGACCCTATTTGGCCTATATAGGTATATATCTATTGTTATATATAAAGGGAAACCCGAATAGGTGAAAACCCTTCCCGCCCCCGACTTCTCCTTATCTAGATTAGCTTTCCCTCTAAACGTACGTAGTCTATATTACTACCCTATTAGTCCCCGCTCCTAGCCGGTCTCGTCGCGCTACGTCGTGTCCTCTCTTCCTATACTACTCCTACTAGGCGGTACTGTTCTAGCTAGCCCTTCTCTAGTATCTAGTTCGTAATACGCCGTAGGTCCTTAATGTTATTAAGAAGTGCCCTAATCGTCCGGTTCCTCGCCTTTACTATCTACTCCCCTCTTCCTAGCGACTACCTCGGATAGATAAGGAGTACGTACTATACGTTCTAGGAGTAATAGCCGTAGGGGTAGCTAGTATTCGTATATTCTAGAACCTTCCTCTATAATAGGTACTCCTCGAGGCCGATATATTCGCTTCGTAGTTAGGTTACTATACTACTCTATACCCTCGTAAGGCGGTAGTAGATAAGCTTCGGGAGGTACTTGACCGCTAATTTCGTAGCTAACTATTCCTTAAGTTATCCCGCTAGCTAAGGACGTCTACTATACCCTATACCCTAGTTATTCTACCTCTCTTTCTATAGTTACTCTATAAACGATTTCTTACCCTCCTATTATATTACTAGCTATTCGTCCCTTACCCGGTAGTTCGGCTCGTTTCCGGGTCGAATGCCCTTATACGCTAGTACTAATTTACGGGCCCTTACGACTATACTAGCGATAACCTTCTTTACTAGGTACTATACTAACTTACCTAAGTAGGAGGTCCGTAGTCTCTATATATATAGGTCGATCGGCGGTAAAGCGGTCTCGTACTTAAGTATCCTTATTAGTATCGACTTATATACCCCGGTGACCTTCCTTAGGCATTAGTTTTAGATCTTCGCTAACGGCGTAGTTTTAGTATTATCGGCGTAGGTCGTTAGTATTATACCGCTCCGGTAGGTCCTACGTCCGTCGTATTAGGCTATCGGGCTTTCTACCTTGTTTACCCGGTCGATATACGATCTTAGAGAAGAACTAGGAGAGGAATTCGGCCTAGCGTACTTAGCGTCGGTTTAGCTCTTTCGTAGTTATAAACTACTCTAGGTTTTTATAGTCGGAGTAGACGAGTACCGGCTTACCGCTATCTTATAGGTACTTAAAGTAGCCTTCCTCGCTATCTATATCTCCGGCTATAAGCTTAGGTCGCTATTCTTCGAAGGCCTTAACGATCGTAAGTAATTCCTTATCGTAGATATCGTAATTATATTCCTAGAGGGACATCTTCTTAGAAAGGTAAGCGATAGGCCGTAGTACGCCGTCTTTATCTTACTAGCTAAGTATAGTAGCCGTTACGAAGTAAGATATATTAGTTTCGAGTACTGTCTCTCTTCCGGGTTTAAATATAGCTAATACGATACCTTCGACGTCCGTAAATACCTATTTAAGTCACTAAAATACGGATTAACATTCTAGGGACTATATAAACACTACGTCCTTCTTAGTAAGCCTAACTAGCGGTAGGACGATCTTACTATAGTTCTTAATAAATCTTCGGTAAAAGCCTACGAATCCGTTAAACGCGAGGATATCCTTAGCCGACTACGGCGTAGCCTAGTCTCGTATAGCCTATACTTTAGCTAGGTCTATAGACACGCCGTCTTTACTAATAATAAGGCCTAGGTGCTTCGTAGATTACGTATAGAACTCGTACTTAGAGAAGTCTAGTTGTAATCCCGCGTCTTAAATCTTCTAAAGGACCTTCTTTATATATTTTATATACTCTTCTAGGGTGTCGCTAAAGATAAGAATATCGTCTAAGTATATAGAGTAGAAATTATCTAGGAACTCGCGAAGAGTGTCGTTAATATAAGACTAAAATATACCTAGCGTATTATATAATCTAAACGGCATTACTAAGCACTCGAACTGTCTATATCTAGTAGTAAATACGGTCTTCTATTCGTGACCCTCCGTAATACGGATACGATTAAAGGCGGCGATTATATCGAGCTTAGTAAACTACTTCTTACCCGCTATCCTATTAAGCGTGTCTTATATTAAGGGGATAGGGTATCTAGACTTTAACGTAATAGCGTTTAGGCCGCGATAGTCTACGTATACCCGAAGTCTACTACTAGGCCTACGTACTATAAGTATAGGCGAAGCTATATCCGCTCGTCCTATATACCTTTAAATCTTCTAGTCGGCTAGGTAGCTATCCGTCTAATGCTTAATCACTTTATCCTCCTAAGGCGATATACGGAATAGATACTTAAAAGGTAGCTTACTTCCTTCCTTAAGGTTAATCTTATAATCGATACCTAGTCGGTATAGTAGTAGCTTATATACCGCCTAAGCCGAGAAGGTTTAGGCGTACTTATAGTACTCGGGTAGTAGGTAATCTACCGGGTCTATAATGTTGTCCTTATTAAGCAATTTATAGAACCGGTTAATATCTACTTACGCGTATATTTTATACGCCCGTAATAAGGGCCCGGATCTTTCTACTACTAGTATAAAGGCTACGGCTCGAGCGTCTAGTCGTTACGTAGTCTTATCTTCTACTACTATACTATAATTGCCTATTATACGCCGTATTATCACTATACCGGCGTATATTTACTTAAACCCGCGGGTACGTACCTAGACCTTACGCCCGCTAACTAATCCGACTAGCGGCTTAGCGCCCTTATATAACTCTCGCGCTTTCCGCGCCTCCCTTAGATAGAATATCTATTCGACTTATACCTTACCCGACTACGTACTTATACCTACTTATAACACTTCGAATAGATTATTACTAACGTATAGAGAGACACGAGAAGCTATATTCGGGAGATTATAGAGAAACCGCGATAGTATACGAGGAAATACTAAGATTAGGTATCGTACTCGCTAAGTCGTACCTTGAAGTAGATTATAGCTAATATAGTAATAATAGCGAGACAGACCGGTACCGGCGTACTAGGCGTAAGTATAGAGAACACTAATAGACGCGTTCATCGCGCGTCCCTTAATAGATTATCCTTCTTTACCCTACTATCCGATCTACCCGATAACGATAGCGCGAACCCGGCAATATAGACTTAAGGACGTAAAGAGGATATCGTAAACAGGCTCCTCGACGAGAATAACTAGTACTATAAGTAGTATAAGAAGGTGTTCGACTAACTCAAGGCGATTAAGGAAGAGGAGGTCGAGATAGAGCTGAACTTGGCTAACCTATATAGGGCGGAGTTTATTAAGGATAAGGCAGAAGATAAGGGTACTAAGGTACCGAGGAAGAGGAGGGTTACTATCGACAACTTCGAGGAAGCCTTCGACTCGTTAAACGGGTTAAATATAGACAAGTTCAAGAAGACGGTTAAGAAATATCCCTAGTAGATCTATAAGATCCTCTATAATATCGAGTCCGATTACCGACGTACGTATAAACTTAATACTAAGCTCGATATAGCTAACCGTATTAACCTCCGTAAGGCGTTAGATACTAAGGACTAGATAGACCGACTCGAGGATATAATCGACACGGAATAGGCGACTAGATAGTTCCTAGAAGAGGAGGTTACGCGACTAAAGGAGGAGATCGCTAAGCGCGATAATACTATCGTTATCGACCTAGACGAGCTTACGAGGGCTAAAGATATAAAGAAGGTGTATCGTACGTAGTATAAGGTAGCGGATAGCAAGCTAGTAGAGACCGAGACTAAGCTCGTAGTAGCCGAGAAGTGTATTGCTAAGCTTAAGAAGTAAGAGAAGGACCGTAGCTAGTCTAAGGAAAAGTAAGACCTACTACCTTAGCGAACCGAGTCTAAAGAGTTACTAGAGCGTAGGCAAAATAGAGGCAAGCCTAATAAGAAGAAGTCGGACCCGGATTTATCGGACTTATTAGACGACGAGGACGACGGTAATAAGGGCCGTAAGAATAGCCGTAAGGATAGTAGTCGTAAGGGTAGGAAGAATCGCCCGAGTACCGACTTAGATAGTAACCCTATCTCCGTATACACGACTTACGACGCCGATATAACTACTAGTATCAAGTCCTCTAACGAGCTAAAGGCCCCTACTAAGTTCGATCTAAAGAGCGACGACATTAAGTTCTAAGAGTAGTAGCGTACTACTAAAGCTAAGCTCTAAGCCTCGAAGTACCGTACTATAAAGGACTCCCTTTAGAACGTCTAGAGCTAGTTAAAGAACGGTATATAGACCTATATCGACTTAAGGATCCCTAGTCTTACTAAGTCTACGGAAGGCACGACTACTTAGTACGCTTCTATAGATAAGATAATAGAAGATCTAGCCCGGCGCTACGGTACCCGTAATGCCTATACTAATACTATAACTAAGCTTAATAGTCTATAGTAGGGTAATAAGGAGAAGTTCAGTAACTTCTACCTATCCTTCTATAAGAACGCCGATATCGTTAACCTTAATAACGGCGCGAAGGAAAAGAAACTTAAGAAGGACTTCCTACTCTGTAAGTTAAACTCGCGCTATAATAACCGTATTATAAACGAGGACATAGTCAATATGACCCTTAAGCAAGTCGTATCTACGCTATATAACTACGAGGTCAAGTTTAAGGCGTTCGACCTTAAGTACGGTAAGACCGGTAATAGTAATAAGACCTAAGGTAATAAGAAGACTACTAAGGGTAACGGTAATAAGAAGGATACGGCTTCGGGTAGTAGCGGTAATAACACTAACCCGAACGCTAAGGCTAAGTAGGCTAATCGACCTTAGGCATTTTAGTATATCTAACCTTTAGATACTACTCGCGCCTAGGAATATATCGATTAGAATTAGTGCTTAAAATACGAATAAGAAGGTTACCGCCGTATCGATACCGATTAGTACTCCCTTCGAGATGTCGCCCGCCGCCTATTTACGCTAGGCTATAACCTAAGTAATAATCGCCGTAACGGTAGTAATAGTAGTAACGCTAATAATACCGGCGGCGCGAGAAACGCCTAGTCTACTCCGTAAGCGTAATACGTAGTAGACTACAGGAGTTAGAGTTACGAGAAAACGAGAAAAAGTATAAATATAAATATAGGCCTCCTAAGGGAGGCAAGGTTTTAAGTATATCGGTATACTCCCTAGTAGCTATAAACTACTCTATAGAAAAATATAATCCGGTAATAGCTTCTTATCTAGTTATACTATACATAGTGAATAGAAAGATCCCTACTTAAACCCTTTATAATAATAGTACTAACTCTACGTACTTTAATATCGACTTTATATATAAGAACAACCTTAATATAATATAGCTACCTAATCCGTTAGGGCTAATATTAGTAGATAGCCGACCTACTAGTAACCTTATTACTTATAGAACAACGGCATAGATTTAGATCGGTAACTACGTAGAGAATAGGTCTAGCTACTACGTATTACTAGAATACGATATAGTCCTCGGCCGTCCCTAGTACGACGAGTATTAACCTACGTTCTACTATACGTTAGGAACTATAACCCTATTCTTACTATATTGTCGACAGAACTATATACTCGGAACTAAACTAGTATACGTATAGTCTATTAACGACAAGGGTATTTTACTAAGGGGCGTTCTTTAGACCAAGATACTAGTACTAGAGAGTTCGTAACCTTAAGCTCTATCTAATTACGTCAAACCCTACGTAGAGGATAAAGACGAATCTATAGTAGTATAGGAGACGTATACGACGAAGGTAGTAATATAACGTACCGTCGATACCTACGATAAACCGGAAACGTCTTATTACGTCCGCTAGCTACTATCCGCCGATAGGGTTAAAACACTTAAGCGCCTAGCGCATCGAACGAAGAAAGAACTAAAGGTCGAGACTAAGCCGGAGATCGATATCAAGCCTATTAATATAGAAGCACTTCGGCGTATAAGCCGGAGGAAGGGCTATAAAGTATATATAATATAGATGTTTAACCCGAAAAAAAATCTTAATAAGTAAGTCGCGCGAGACCCGCTATCCGCGTATATACTAAAGGCTTTCGATATAAGAGCGAAGTAAGTACTAGGAGGTAGCGCGGCAATATTAGTAGATAGTAATACTTAAGAAAACATAGATAGATAGGAGGAGTCCCGGGGTAACTATACCTAGCGGTAACTTAACGCCTCTACTATATTAGCTAACGACTATTAACGTTTTATAAACGGTAAGGACAAAGACTAGGATCCTATCCCTTTGTTACTAGTAGAGTTTAGGGAAATGGCTAGGCTGTTTAGCCGTAAGGAAGGAGATAAGGTCCTACCGCGACGGCCTAGCGTAGACTATAAGATCAAGCTAAAGAATAGTTAGACACCGCTATTTCGAAGACTATACTCCTTCTCTATACGGGAGAACGAGGTAATTAAGAAGTAGATTGACGACCAACTTAAGAAAGGTCTTATTTAGAGAAGCGTATTACTAGTAGTAGTACCTATTCTAATAGTTAAAAAGCCGGGTAGAGGGCTACGAGTATACGTAGACTATAGAGCTCTAAACGAGCTTACGACGAAGAGTCGCTACCCGATTCTACTATTTTAAGAGACCTTAGATCGTATTGCTAGCGCGTAATAGTTCACTAAGCTAGATGTTATCGCTACGTTCAATCGTATCCGTATTATAGTAGGAGACGAGTAGAAAACGGCCTTTACTACTAGATATAGGTAGTTTAAGTACGTAGTTATGCCTTTTAGACTATATAATATACTAGGAACGTTTTAGTCATTTATAAACGATATACTAAGGGAGTTTCTAGATGACTTCGTGTTATATTACCTTAATAACGTACTTGTCTTTAGTAAGATAAGAGAAGAGTATCTCTAATATGTCCTAAAGGTTCTATAAAAGCTTGATACCGCCGGGCTCTAGTTAGATATTAATAAATACGAGTTCTTTAGACACGAGACTACTTATCTAGGTGTTATTATTATAAATAAGGGCATTAAGATAGACCTAGCTAATATTAAATGCGTTAAGAATTAGCCTATACCCGCAAATATTACCAATATCTTGTCGTTTATAGGGTTTACTAACTTCTACTATAGGTTTATTAAGGATTTTAGTAAGATCGACTTACCTATAACGAAGCTTACGAGGAAGAATGTCCTATAGGACTAGTCTCTAGTATATTAATAGGCGTTCGAGGCATAAAAACAAGTATTTATCGATACGCCTACCTTAAAACACTTCTACCTAGGGCGAGAGACTATTCTAGAAACAGATGCCTTAGATTACGTAACAGTAGTAGTACTCTTATAACGTAACGAGCGAGGAGTGTTATATCCTATCGCTTATATAGATAGATAGATTATTTATTCGCCTGTTTTAGTGCCCTATAGCCTATGTAGGTCTCTCGCTATTTAGGTCTATTTGTGTAGGTAGGAAACCCGATTAACGGATGAAAACCTCCTCGTCTTTGCCCTCCTCGTTCTTTCCTGTCTTGTCCTTTCGTTCTCCTTCCTTCAGGGTACGCTAGTGTCATAGTTGTTACTATATAACTACCTTACCCGTAACCCTAGTGATGTCCTCCTCTCGATTCCCTTTCTCCCTTCTGTTTCCCCGGCTCTTCTCTCTCTCCCTCCTCTCTATCCACCTTTCCGTTTCTACTACTAGGGAGAATTGCTCTAGGTAGTCCTCGTTAAGGATCCATCTTGTCACTCTCCTTATATCTTGTCTGTCCTGGATAATAGCCTGGTATTGCCTGTCTCTTGCCTTCGCCCTCTACTAGCTTCTCCCTTTTACCCACTTAGTACAGTTCAGCACTATGTGCTCCGGGTTTTGGGATAGGTAGCCACAGGGGTAACGTTTAGAATCGTATCCTAGGACTCTTCTTTAGTGCAAGTATGCTCTTAGCCCAATGTACTCAGAGCGAATCTGGATAGCTATACTTACTTCCGCCCGCTTTAGGTCTTTGTAGATAAGGTAGTTATACCTCCCGAAGGTCCTGGCCGCTAGTAGGGCTCCTAGCCTCACCGGTTTTTGGTTCTAACGCGTTTCCTATAGGTGACCTGCGATCCTTTCTGCTTGGCTTTGCTTCTTTTTCCCTTTGTCCCCTGTGTTAGCTTGCTCCCTCAGAGCTTCTCTCTGTTCAAGGGCTGCTAGGATTTCCTGTGATGTTTTTAGGTCTGCTTCCTTCTATAGGATCATATGTGGCCGGTTGGGTCTTCTCCTCCTCTCCTACTAGGTTCTTATCCTTTGAGTAGCTGCTTAGATGGTTCCCTAGGCTGGGTATACTAATGTCTTCTCTACGTATTGACACCTCATGCCCTGGAGGTACTCCCTAATAGGGGCTGTACCTGATTCCATTTCCATTATCCTGTAAGGGGTTGACTTGTATACCCCTAGTACTCTCTTTAGGTAGGCTGCCTACGCTCTATTAAGGGGGTCCTTAATTCTCTTCGGGATGTGTTTTTCCGCTGCCCAAATTGCTGCTCTATATAGCATTACGGGCTTGATAATAGCCTTGTACATAGTCTAGGCCTTTATAAAGGTCGCCCCCTAGGTTGACGTAGTGAGTCTCTCGATTGATTGTCTATTAGTGTCCGCTCTCGCTTACGCCTTCTTCACTTGTAGTCCCTAGCTAAGTTTCGGGTCTAGCCATATCCTAAGGACTCTAAGTTCCCTTATAGGATAGGTCTCGAACCCCTAGATTTTTACTAGTGCTGCTAAGTTGTGTTTTGTCTTTGCCTTGCTAAAATAGATAAGTTAGTACTTGTCCGGTACGAATTTTGCCCTATACTCTCTTGCCCACTTTTCGCATTGTCTATGTCTCTCCTCTAGGAGTGCGCAGTTTTCCTCTATAGACCCCGACCACGCTAGGATATTTGTGTTATCTACGAACCCCGATACTAAGGTGTTTACTGTTTCTAGGAGTAGGGTCAGGTCGGCTATAAAGAGGAGGAACAGAATTGGGGAGAGTGTAGAGCCCTATAGGATGCCCGTGTTCGCAATTAGGGTCTACGGGGCTTTGAAGGACCCTAGGAGGATCTAGGTTGTTCTGTCCTTAAGGAATGACTACATAAAGTATACTATCTAGGCTGGGATGCTTTTTATTCTAAGGATGTGTAGGAGCCTTACGTAGGACACGTTGTCGAAAGCCCCTGATATGTCTAGTAAAAGTAGTGAGGCTACCTTGTTGTTACTATAGTGCTAGATATGTCTGATTTGCTCTATAATCAGTTCGACTGCTATGAGGGTAGATCTCTTTTGTCTCCCCCCTATTTACGTTACCGGGAGGAGGTTGTGTTCTTCTACTATTCCGGTGAGCCTTATAGCCACGACCTTCTCTAGGAGCTTCCCTAGTGTGTTCAGCAACGCAATTGGTCTATATGACTTCAACTTGGTATAGTCTTCCTTTTGGGGTTTCCTTAGGACGCAAGTCAGTAATTACCTAAAGGCCTTTAGGCAATACCCCTACTTTATACACTAGGTAAAGATTGGCGTAAGCACTAGAGTAATGAGGCTACTACTAGCTTTTAGGTAATAGTTAGGGATCTTGTCTAGGCCTAGGGCTTTGTTGCCCTTCAGTTTCTTAATAATGTTTCCGATCTCTATAGTAGACACTTGCTAGTTAGCCTCCCTTAGCGGAGGAATGTGTGTTCCTAGGATGTTACTTAGGTCTACCTCTACCTAAGTCCCGAAGAAGTGGTCTGCGAATGCTTTCGCTTTCCCTATCGGAGTGGTTTACGTTTCCCCGTCTTAGTCCTATATTAAGGGAAACTAGGGCGGGGAGTTTCGTTCCTCGTCTAGTTTCCTAGCCTATTCTACTAGTCTCTAGATTTGTTCCGGGTGTTCTATAATCATCCCTATAGTTGACCTCCACCCCTACGTCTTGTCTCTTCTGATCTGCGCCTTCTTTGCTTTATACGCGTTGTTATAGGCTTCCTAGTTTGCTTAGGTACGTCGTTGCTCCTATCTCCTTCTTACTCTCCTTGCCTCCTTGACTTTGGCTATACACTCTAGTGTCTAGTATAGCTTCTAGTATAGCGACCATCTCTTCTTAGGTATATAGGCCTAGGCTGCCCTTTGTATAGCTTCTATTAGCTACTCTACTACTTGGTCAATCCCCTCCGTTATGTGTATATTATTAATGTTTACCTGTTCTAGTTCGCCTTCTAGCCGCTGCTATACTAGTGTCCACTCGGCCTGCTTCTAGCAGAGCCTCCTCTTAGGTTCCCTCTCCTCCTTAACTATGAGTTGGATGTCGGTTTGGATTGGATAGTGGTCTAATAAGGACTCTAGTTGGTCATTAACTATATAGCTTTCTACCCGTCGTATTAAGGCGTAGGACATAAAGTATAGGTCTAGCGTGCTAGAACTGTTGTTTCTAGCCCAAGTTTCTGTTCCCTTTGGCGTAATCAAGTCCATTTGGGCTGTTTCTATCTGACTAATAAGCCTCCCTACTAAGAAGTAGTGTGCTAGGGTGAAGTCCGATCCCTACTTTAGGTAGTAGAGGTTGAAATCTCCTATCACGATGTTATAGTTTTGTTAGTCCATTGCTTCCGGGAGCCTTCCTAGCGTGTGTAGTTGTGTGCTGCTTCTAGACTCTAGAGGTGGGTTGTATACGCTATGGATTAGGACCTGGCCTTGAGTTGTTTTGAGCTATACTATAGTGATATCCCTATCGGTTCTCGGCCAGGCCTACTAGTCCTCTGCTAGTACCTTCTTACTAACATAGATACAAGTTCGTAGGACTCCCTCGGTTCTGTTTATTACTACGTAGTATCTCGGGTCTCGTATAGTTAATAGAATCCTAGAGTATAGGTTGATCTATAGTTCCTATATTGCTATAATATAGTGTTCCTCCGGGTCTAAGGCTTATAGAAAGCTCCTTTGAACCTTGTCTTTGCTTCTGTTCATATTATACTAAATGATTGATAGTCTATTAGTATAAGGCATTAGGACATGTTTATGTCTAGGTCCGTTTAGTCTTGCTGTTGGTCTTACTGTTAGTTTTCCCGTCCCTCCTCCTATTCTTCCCTCTGGGGTTGGCTCCCTATTATTTGGTTAATTCTCATTTGTCTATTGCTCTACGCTACCTTGTATAAGAACGTTAGTCTCCCTATTACTAGCACTATTTGTAGCACCTCTTATGGCCGGGGTCTCTTATTCGGGTAGGTAGTTCTCTCTAGTTATTTCTGTTCATATACTAGGAACCTAGTTAGTGTTGTTACCCTTGCTTCCCGCGCTCTCTACTGGGCTAATAGTCTAACTAGGCATTAGTTTGACTATGCCGGGTGTTTTCTCCTATATACTACGCATCTTATGTCCTCCTCCCGTTTTTGGCACTCTTAGGTCGCGTGATTACTAGCATAGTATAAGTAGACTAGTGTGGCTTTGCTATACTTTAGGGCAATATGTCCGTACTGTTAATAGTTAAAACATTAAAGGATTCTGTAGTTACTCTAATAGATTTCTATATCTAGCCTCTCAAAGTCCCTATACAACCCTTAGTCTAAGACCTTATTCGCTTGCTCTAGTGTTGCAACCTATAAGATCAGCGAGGAGGCCCTCTTGCCCTCCTCTATCTTCTTCTTGACCTACGCTGTCTTTGTGATCTATAGTCCTAGTACTGTTACCTAGTTTTGCCTCTAGAGGTTTGGTGTATCCCTTTGTGTATTAAAGGTTCGTGGGACCCTATGCGCAATTACTATGTACTGTTGATAGGAGACTTTCGCTATGCTCCCGATCTTTAGTGTCTACTCCTTGTTTATTTCGAGGGCCTTCTTGTCCTATACGTATACTATAAACAGCTTGACCCCTTTGTTGTCTGCCCTTGCCCCTACTATTCCCTTTACTCCGATCTTCTCGACTATCTCCCTCCCGGTCATCTTTCCTATCTCTTCCTTCTCTTTCTGGTCCGTAATATAGACTCGTAGTACTGTACTTTAAGGGGGGGTAGGTTGGCTCGCGATTGTTGCCTAGGTCGTTAGGCCCTAGGTCTGTCTCGGGTCTCTTTAAGGGTTGTTTCTTACGTTTCGTGTTGCTGCCTCGATTGCCATGTTAATCGTAGTGCTTGTTTGTCGTTTGAGCGCCTTTAGTCCCCCGAGCAGTTCGCTTATTACTCCTTTTAGTGCTCTCTCCGGAAACCTCCCTTCTTCTGCCGCCACTATCTCTTCCGCCTTCTTGTAGAGCGTCCTCTACTCGTCTCCCCCTTGCTCTCGGTCGTCTACTGCCGTCGTCGTCGCCATTTTTCCAACTCTACTCGACTTAAAGCGAGAATATAGGTACGAAGTATAGATATAAAGGGTATAGTATAATTGCTATACAAAACGAAAGACCTATCGCTTATATATCTAAGAAGATAGATCCCTAGTATTATAACTACGATATCTACGATAAGGAGCTCCTAGCTATTATATAAGCTTTCGAGAAATAGCGACCGGAGCTAACTATTAACGAATACGGATATATCCCCGTAACGAGATCTTAGTGTCCTACTATATAATCTTGGCCAAAAATGGCGACGACGACGGCAGTAGACGACCGAGAGCAAGGGGGAGACGAGTGGAGGACGCTCTGCAAGAAGGCGGAAGAGATGGTAGCGGCAGAAGAAGGGAGGTTTCCGGAGAGAGCACTGAAAAGAGTAATGAGCGAACTGCTCGGGGGACTGAAGGCGCTCAAACGACAAACAAGCACTACGATCAACATGGCAATCGAGGCAGCAACACGAAACGCAAGAAACAACCCTCAAAGAGACCCGAGACAGACCCAGGGCCCAACGACCTGGGCAACAATCGCGAGCCAACCCACCCCCCCTCAAAGCACAGTACTACGAGTCCATATTACGGACCAGAAAGAGAAGGAAGAGATAGGAAAGATGACCGGGAGGGAGATAGTCGAGAAGATCGGAGTAAAGGGAATAGTAGGGGCAAGGGCAGACAACAAAGGGGTCAAGCTGTTTACAGCACACGTACAGGACAAGAAGGCCCTCGAAATAAACAAGGAGTGGACACTGAAGATCGGGAGCACAGCGAAAGTCTCCCATCAACAGTACATGGTAATTGCGCATGGGGTCCCACGAACCTTTGATACACAAAGGGATACACCAAACCTCCAGAGGCAAAACCAGGTAACAGCACCAGGACTACAGATCACAAAGACAGCGTGGGTCAAGAAGAAGATAGAGGAGGGCAAGAGGGCCTCCTCGCTGATCTTATGGGTTGCAACACCAGAGCAAGCGAACAAGGTCTTAGACCAAGGGTTGTACTGGGACTTTGAGAGGCTGGATGTAGAAATCCATCAGAGCAACCACAGAATCCTTCAATGTTTCAACTGTCAACAGTACGGACATATTGCCCCAAAGTGTAGCAAAGCCACACCAGTCTGCTCACACTGTGCTGGTGATCACGCGACCCAAGAGTGCCAAAAACGGAAGGAGGACACAAGATGCGCAGCATGTGGGAGAAAACACCCGGCATGGTCAAACCAATGCCCAGTTAGACTATCAGCCCAGTGGAGAGCGCGGGAAGCAAGGGTAACAACACCAACCAGGTTCCTAGTAGGTGAACAGAAACAACCAGAGAGAACCACCCACCCGAATAAGAGACCCCGGCCACAAGAGGAGCCACAAATAGTGCCAGCAATAGGGAGACCAACGTTCTTGTACAAGGCAGCGCAGAGCAATGGACAAATGAGAATCAACCAAATGATAGGGAGCCAACCCCAAAGGGAAGAGCAGGAGGAGGGACGGGAAAACCAACAGCAAGACCAACAGCAAGACCAAACGGACCCAGACACAAACATGTCCTGATGCCTCACACTAACAGACTATCAATCATTCAGTATAATGTGAACAGAAGCAAAGACAAGGTCCAAAGGAGCTTTCTACAAGCCTTAGACCCGGAGGAACACCACATTATAGCAATACAGGAACCATGGATCAACCCACACTCTAGGATTCCATCAACTGTGCGAGACCCGAGATACCACGTAGTAATAAACAGAACCGAGGGAGTCCCACGAACTTGTATCTATGTCAGTAAGAAGGTACTAGCAGAGGACTGGCAGGCCTGGCCGAGAACCGACAGGGATATCACCACAGTGCAGCTCAAAACAACTCAAGGCCAAGTCCTGATCCATAGCGTATACAACCCACCTCCAGAGTCCAGAAGCAGCACACAACTACACACGCTAGGAAGGCTCCCGGAAGCAATGGACCAACAAAACCACAACATCGTGATAGGAGATTTCAACCTCCACCACCCAAAGTGGGGATCGGACTTCACCCCAGCACACCACTTCTTAGCAGGGAGGCTCATTGGTCAGATGGAAACAGCCCAAATGGACTTGATCACGCCAAAGGGAACAGAAACTTGGGCTAGAAACAACAGTTCTAGCACGCTAGACCTATGCTTCATGTCCCACGCCTTAACACGACGGGTAGAAAGCTGCACAGTCAATGACCAACTAGAGTCCTCATCAGACCACTATCCAATCCAAACCGACATCCAACTCACAGTTGAGGAGGAGAGGGAACCTGAGAGGAGGCTCTGCTGGAAGCAGGCCGAGTGGACACTAGTACAGCAGCGGCTAGAAGGCGAACTAGAACAGGTGAACATTGACAACATACACACAACGGAGGGGATTGACCAAGCAGTGGAGCAGCTGATAGAAGCTATGCAAAGGGCAGCCCAGGCCCATATACCTGAGAAGAGATGGTCGCTATACCAGAAGCCATACTGGACACCAGAGTGCACAGCCAAAGTCAAGGAGGCAAGGAAAGCAAGAAGGAGATGGGAGCAGCGACGCACCCAAGCAAACTGGGAAGCCTATAACAACGCGTGCAAAGCAAAGAAGGCGCAGATCAGAAGAGACAAGACGCAGGAGTGGAGGTCAACCGTAGGGATGATCACAGAACACCCGGAACAAATCTGGAGACTAGCAGAATGGGCCAGGAAACCAGACGAGGAACGAAACTCCCCGCCCCAGTTTCCCTCAATACAGGACCAAGACGGGGAAACGCAAACCACTCCGATAGGGAAAGCGAAAGCATTCGCAGACCACTTCTTCGGGACTCAGGTAGAGGCAGACCTAAGCAACATCCCAGGAACACACATTCCTCCGCCAAGGGAGGCTAACTGGCAAGTGTCTGCTATAGAGATCGGAAACATTATCAAGAAACTGAAGGGTAACAAAGCCCCAGGCCCAGACAAGATCCCTAACTGTTACCTAAAAGCTAGCAGCAGCCTTATCACTCCAGTGCTTGCGCCAATCTTTACCCAGTGCATGAAGCAGGGGTATTGCCCAAAGGCCTTTAGGCAATCACTGACTTGCGTCCTAAGGAAACCCCAAAAGGAAGACTATACCAAGTTGAAGTCATACAGACCAATTGCGTTGCTGAACACACTAGGGAAGCTCCTAGAGAAGGTCGTGGCTATAAGGCTCACCGGAATAGTAGAAGAACACAACCTCCTCCCGGCAACGCAAATGGGGGGGAGACAAAAGAGATCTACCCTCACAGCAGTCGAACTGATCACAGAGCAAATCAGACACATCTGGCACTATGGCAACAACAAGGTAGCCTCACTGCTTTCACTAGACATATCAGGGGCTTTCGACAATGTGTCCCACGCAAGGCTCCTACACATCCTCAGAATGAAAAGCATCCCAGCCTGGATAGTACACTTTGTGCAGTCATTCCTTAAGGACAGAACAACCCAGATCCTCCTAGGGTCCTTCAAAGCCCCGCAGACCCCAATTGCGAACACGGGCATCCCACAGGGCTCTACACTCTCCCCAATTCTGTTCCTCCTCTTTATGGCCGACCTGACCCCACTCCTAGAAACAGCAAACACCTCAGCATCGGGGTTCGTGGATGACACAAATATCCTAGCGTGGTCGGGGTCCACAGAGGAAAACTGCGCACTCCTAGAGGAGAGACATAGACAATGCGAAAAGTGGGCAAGAGAGCATGGGGCAAAATTCGCACCGGACAAGTACCAACTTATCCATTTTAGCAAGGCAAAGACAAAACACAACTTGGCAGCACCAGTAAAAATCCAGGGGTTCGAGACCCATCCTACAAGGGAACTCAGAGTCCTTGGGATATGGCTAGACCCGAAACTCAGCTGGGGACCACAAGTGAAGAAGGCGCAAGCGAGAGCGGACACCAACAGACAATCAATCGAGAGACTCACTGCGTCAACCTGGGGGGCGACCTTCACAAAGGCCCAGACCATGTACAAGGCCATTGTCAAGCCCGCAATGCTATATGGAGCAGCAATTTGGGCAGCGGAAAAACACATCCCGAAGAGAATTGAGGACCCCCTCAACAGAGCGCAGGCAGCCTGCCTAAAGAGAGTACTAGGGGCATACAAGTCAACCCCTCACAGGACAATGGAAATGGAATCAGGTACAGCCCCCATCAGGGAGTACCTCCAGGGCATGAGGTGTCAATACGCAGAGAAGACATCAGCATACCCAGCCCAGGGAACCATCCAAGCAGCTACTCAAAGGATAAGAACCCAGTGGGAGAGGAGGAGAAGACCCAACCGGCCACACATGATCCCACAGAAGGAAGCAGACCTAAAAACATCACAGGAAATCCTAGCAGCCCTTGAACAGAGAGAAGCTCTGAGGGAGCAAGCTAACACAGGGGACAAAGGGAAAAAGAAGCAAAGCCAAGCAGAAAGGATCGCAGGTCACCTATGGGAAACGCGTTGGAACCAAAAACCGGTGAGGCCAGGAGCCCCACCAGCGGCCAGGACCTTCGGGAGGTATAACTACCTTATCTATAAAGACCTGAAGAGGGCGGAAGCAAGCATAGCTATCCAGATTCGCTCTGAGCACATTGGGCTGAGAGCATACTTGCACCAAAGAAGAGTCCCAGGATACGATTCCAAACGTTGCCCCTGTGGCTACCTATCCCAAAACCCGGAGCACATGGTGCTGAACTGTACTAAGTGGGTAAAAGGGAGAAGCCAGTGGAGGGCGAAGGCAAGAGACAGGCAATACCAGGCCATCATCCAGGACAGACAAGATATAAGGAGAGTGACAAGATGGATCCTTAACGAGGACTACCTAGAGCAATTCTCCCTAGCAGTAGAAACGGAAAGGTGGATAGAGAGGAGGGAGAGAGAGAGAAGAGCCGGGGAAACAGAAGGGAGAAAGGGAATCGAGAGGAGGACATCACCAGGGTTACGGGCAAGGTAGTCATAGGGTAACAACCATGACACTAGCGTACCCTGAAGGAAGGAGAACGAAAGGACAAGACAGGAAAGAACGAGGAGGGCAAAGACGAGGAGGTTTTCATCCGTTAATCGGGTTTCCTACCTACACAAATAGACCTAAATAGCGAGAGACCTGCATAGGCCATAGGGCACTAAAACAGGCGAATGAATAATCTATCTATCTATTAACGAATACGGTACCGACGATTATAAGAATCTACTAGACCCGGAATCTAAGGACAAGCCGACGCTTATATACTCCGATTATAAGAACCTCGAATAGTTTATAAGTACGAAGTAATTGAACTGTAGATAAGCTCGCTAGGCCGAGTTTCTCTCGTAGTTCTTCTTTAAGATCGTCTATAGGCTAGGAGTTTAAGTTACTAAGCTAGACAGCTTAACCCGACGTTTATAGGACTTACCGAAGCCTAGAGAACTAGATGACCTACGAAACTAATAGTAGCATTAGGTATTACTAGGCCTAGATTATATCCTAAACCTATCGTCTACTAGAGTGTTATCGGTATATAATAATAACGTTATAACCCCGCTTCCGACCGCTATTCGAGGACTCTATACGTAACTAGGGGCTAAGGAAGCCGTTTAATAGCTCGAACGAGATGATCTCTATACCTTACTAAGGAAGTACCGTATTAATACCCGTTATATAGTCCTAGGATTAACGAGCTAAGGGCCCCTTTAGACCCTGAAATTTGCGCGTCGAATCTCGTTGACCTTTAACGGTTAATTACGTAGTAGGGGTATATAGGGGTACTACTAAGATATATATAGTTAGGAGGCGACCTTAGTAGGAAGCTAAGGATTTATAAAGAATCTCTCTATAAGACGAAAATACGGGAATCTAAAAATTTCAGATTTATTATCATTTAGGATCGCTATATATATTTTACGGCCCGTAGACCGGTAAGTATATACACCTACGCGTAAGCTATCCTAAGGTCACTAGGCGCGCTCTTACTTACTAGGGTAGTTAGTCGTCTATATTTTAGTAGTTAGTAAGGGGGGTATAAGTATATATATATATATATATATATATGAATTATTTATTAAGCTGTTATAGCGCCTCCTAGCCTATATAGCTATTCTACGTACTTCTGTCTTTCGAAGGGGAAACCGCTCGCGGTAAAAACCCCTCTCCTCTCCTATACTACTATTGTCCGTTATTTGCCTTCCTACTTTCCTTATAGAGGGTACACTAGTGTTATAGGCCTGCCCTAATGACTACCCTGTCTATATCCCCTTAGTTTTCCTCCTCTTCTCTATCTACTCCTCCGTCTCGTTCGCTAGTTAAAACTAGGTAAGGTATCCTTATCTTAGGACCTAACGTACTATCCTCTATACGTCGCTCTTATTCGTAACGATCGACTAGTAGTCGCGTCTAGCTACTCTCGCTCTCTATATACTCCGCCCTTCTACCTACTATAGGTACCGTTCGACTATATATTCCGGGTTCTACGACGAGTAGCTATACTCGTACGCTAGGTTGTCTATGTCTAGGACGTTCCTCCTATATAAGTAAGCCCGAAGCCCGATATATTCGGACCGGATTTAGATTGTTACGCTTACTTCTACCCTTATAAGGTCGTAGTATAGGAGGTAGTTATGTCTCTAGAAGGTTCGTAGGGCTAGGGGGCCTATTCTTACTAGCGGGTTACTATTCTATTCCTGTTCCTATAGGTAGCCGGCTACCTACTCTACGAGGCTCTAGGGCTTTCCCTTATTCCCCTTCCTTTCCCGGGTTCTTCGTCCCTCCTCCTCCCTCGCTAGCCACTCCGGCGTTCCTTATATTTTCCTAAAATCCCGTAAGTCGTCCCGCTTCTAACACCTCCTTACGTACGGTCCTATATATATCCGGCTATATCTCTATATAATTTGTACTATCTTATCGTAGATAGTTCGCTATATTAGGTACCCTATCGTCTTCGCCGTATTATAGATCCTTATCCCTTAGATATAGTAACGAATAGGTAGTGTCCCGGTCTCTATCTCGGCTACTCTCATCGGTATAGTCTTATACGCTCCGAGAATTCTTCTTAAGTTACCTACTTAGGTTCGATTAAGAGGCTGTTCGATCCGTCGCGGTACTAGCTTGTCGACTCCCCCCGTGCCCTAGATTTATGTCCCGTAAAGTATTACTAGTCGAACGATTACGGTTCAAGTATATACCCGGTAGTATTATTAGTACATTTTAGTAAAATCAAGGTCAAGGTCGACTCGAAGTCGAAATCTTAAGGTATTAAGGCACCTAAGGTCAAGGTTCTTAGTATTAAGTAAAGTAAGTATAACGTTACGAGCAAGGTTACGGTTACGAACAAGGTCATAAGTTTTAGTTATATCTTTATCGAGGTTCGAGTCGTTTACTAGTATTAGAGCTAGCTAAGAGTTACCGGAGGTTCTAACGAAGGTATATAGGCCTTATAGGGAGGCTACAATCCTAGAAGGGATAGAAGACTCGGATAGCAACGAAGATAACACCCCGAAGGCTTTAAGCTCTAATAATAAGGGTAAGGAAAGAGTACGACAAAATGACTAAGAAGAGGATGACTTAAATAAGGGCACTATAACGTTAGGAATGCCCTATAGTCCGGATGCGATAGTAGCCTTGTTTAGCCGTCTTGCTATTACTATAGAAAATGTAGGATCTCGCTTCCCTACTCTAGGGAGTCCGGGAAACCCCCTCTTTAATAGTAGGAACGCTACTAAATTCTAGGAGAGGTTCAATAATCTTATAGACTAGTATCTACTAAGGCTATTAATTAAGAAAGACAACTTCTAGGGTCGTTTCGAGCGTAACTACGAGACTACTATCCGACGTTTAGTAATAAGGTTAGAGGGATAGCAAGTGAGACGGAGTACCTTTAGGAGGTCCTTCTTAGCTAAATTCTCGAGATTCGATACCTATTCGATATTAGGAAGTCGAGAATATCTAGAAGAGATAGTCCGGGCCGAGTAAGAGAAAAGCCCTAAGGAACAGGATATATAGGAGTTTATCCGTCTCTTCGTGGCCTCTAGTGACCTAATTGATCCCGAAGACCTCGATAATAGCTCCCGTAGCCGTCTTCTACTTTAGGGGCTCCTAGAGTCAGTTACTAAGGCAGTTTATAAGAAATGTAGGCTCTATCCGAAGTAGCCTAAGAAGTTTCGGCGCTTTTAAAAGATACTAGACGAGGCGACAAGTATCGCTAATAGTAAAGAAGGATAGAAGGCCGTATATACGGACTTTCTACTTGCTTTACCGTAGCTTTATCGGTCAGTTATAAATTAGATGCCGCGCTTGATCCCTAAGATTAATACACTTAACAAACTAGCTATTTCCGCTACTATTGACGATGACCTTATTTAGAAAATAGTAGAAATAAGTATTCGGGCTTACTAACGAGGTCGCGCGGTAGAGGTTAGATCCTTTAACCCTAGTAAAAATCAAAGGTCTATATAACTAGAGAACCCCGATCGAGTGCCTAAACTATAGGTTTACTTAATATAGCGCCCGTAGTTATAGAACCGCGAGTAGTGTCAGGGCGAGAGCCTGGCCTGTGAGATGTAAGGGTGAAAGCGAGAATGCAGGTGCGAAGTGCAGATGCAAAAGGGCATGGTATGATTGCTACACAAAACAAAAGACGAAGAAAGCAAGAGAGGCCTAGGGAAGGCCAGATATTTATACGCGACCCTCGCGAGTGCGTGTCCCCGCATCAACAGGGCTAACCCGTGCGAAGCCGCGCTCAGCAGCTTTGCTCAAAACCTTATTCCAACCTGCCCTACGATCCGAGTCTTCCACGTGCTTCAAGGTTTGGTAGAGGGGTGAATCTGGAGGGCTGGGTCCCGTAGTGAATGTTACGGGGCATGTGATTCTTGGCGTTCACACACCAAGCTGGACTGTCACTTCTTGACGACTTCTGAGCGCTCTGAGACTCTTCTGTCCCCACCTTCTGTACACTCTGTGGGGAGACCATGACAAGTAGTCTAAAGCGCTTAATAGGTGCTATTATAACTATAGTAGTACGGAACATTAGGCTAATAGGTGCCCCGCGATACTATTTCTTATCTTATAAGGGTATGTCTTTTTAGCGACGAACAACTAGTAGTACCTAGGAAAGAAGACCGATCTAAATCCCCCTAAGTTCAACTTCCGACGGGGCTATAGCAAACCTAAGCTCCTTTATATACTTCCGTAGCTTAAGGAACACTATAGCCCGATTCTATTTAATAAGGACATAAAAATCCCTACACTTCGGAAACAATAGATAGGTCGAGATTATACTAGTGTCTTAAGCGTAAAGCTTCCTAACTACTCTAAACCTCTACCTAATAACCGACACCTTATAGAATACGGCCCTTAAGATGTTAGATCTAGATAGTAACCGACGGCCGCTAGTAGTTACTAGATCTAGTTTAAGGAAGAAGAAGAAGAAGAACCGGCTCTATAAGGGAGTAGGATTATAAACTACGACGAGGTTAAGGTTAAGGCCTACCTAATCTAGAGTAATAAATCTCGAGGCAAAGCTCTAGTAGGAATTATAAAGAACCCGAATCCTCGAACTAGGTCTAGTATATAGGCATTAAGAGTACAAGCCGAGGCCGCTAAAGCTATATAATAAGAACTCGAAGAGGAGATCCGGTAGGAAGAACTCGGTTAGTAGGAGGTAGAGATAATTAGAGACGCCGGTTCTAGGGCTAGTAGAAGCTAGTTAACGGTAGCGTTAGAGGAGACTCTTAGAAGAAGGGCACCTAAGCCTCGAGCTAAGTCAAGGCCTACGCCCTCGGAACAGCCGGTAGGGCCTATTAATGCCCTATTTATATAGCGTAAACGGCTATAGAATATAAAGACGATAAGGATTAATAACTACGTCCGATAGTACGGTACTAGAGATAGGCCCGTTACTAAGGAGGAGGGAGTGACCTATTAGATTAATTAAATCCTTTAGACTACGTTTCTAAACGTTAATGCCCGGAACTAGTTTCGGTATAGTCGCTAGTTTAAGACTACCTTATTTAGGAGAGTAGTAAATACCCCTAATCTATAGTCTAAGCTTACTACCGTCCGTAAGTTAGCTCGCTAAGAAGGGACTGAAGTCCGTACGAGTCATGTCGCTACCTATAAAGACGAGGAAGAAGAGGCTAATAAAGAAGTCTTTCGGGATAATTATTAAGCTCGCTTTATAGGTATGTTCTTAACGATATTATATAGTAAGGATGCTGTCCCTACCGCCGAGCTATACGAGAACATTAAAAAGATTAGTCTCTCTAGTATACTAGACGATTTTGTAATAGTACCTAGCCCTTAGGTAGTTACCGAGCTTAGGACTAGTAAAGGTTAGACTCGAGCCCTACTTAACGAGGGATCTAAAGTCAACATTATTAGCCCGAGGATAGTACACAAGTTTAGTTTGCCTATTATACCTAGCGCCTACTTGTCCTTTCGAGGAGCGGGTATAAGAGCAAAGTTTAAGGGGGTAATTTTAAAGCTTGACACTTAGGTGTTTAGTGTATACTACTAGATCGATATGTTTGTCTCCGCTAATCTAGATTCGCCTACGATCCTTAGCCGCCCTTAGTATAGGAAGGTACAACTAATAGGCCGTAACTACGACGATAGATTATAGGAGGGAACAATCGCTAGTAGGAAAGGTAAAAGTATAATGTTTACGGCTGTTATAGGTACTAATAAGTACAAAACTCTTTAAGAACTTCTATAGTCCTCGAAAAATACGAACGCGGGTTGATTTACGGTAGTTAACCCGCTATAAGTATTAGAAGTCCGGTTTTAAAACAAGTCCGCTTTTCGAGTCTAGTCGGGGAGACCTTAGTAAATATATTAGGGGCGGAGTGTTCTAATAATACGGCGTATCGACATCAATAAGAAGGTATAACGAAGCCAAACCCTAAGCCTATAGATACGACTATCTTCGACTACTTTAAGAACTACGGCGGCCCCGTATTATAATAAAGAGAAAATGTCCTCGACCTTAGCCCGTATTCGAAGAAATTGCTAGAACTACTCGGGAACCGCTAATACTTTAGCGCTAAGGTGACTACTAACGCTCTAGGAGAGCAGGTCATTATAAATATATACTCCGTATAGGGCGACTAGTGTACGGAGATCCTAAAATAGGGCTAGATCAATAGGTAGGTTTAGAAACGAGACGTAGGGTTATATAGACCCGGTATTAGGATGCCGTATATATTTACTATATATAAGCGTAAAGCTAATAAGAAAAGACCTATTAATACGAGCGTTTACGAGAGGCCTTAGTCGAAAGTGGATAGTAATATAGATTAGAAGCGGAAGGCCCTTTACTAGGAATCTCTAATACTAGTAGGGTAAGGCCCGTTCGATAGGAGGTATCTTATTAAAAAGTTCTCTAGTATTAAGCGCGGCTCGAGGATTATACCTAAAAGGCTCGCTAGTATTAAGGTTAGTATCGCTCTCTCGGCTAAGGAAAGATAGATGTTTAATAAAATACTCTTTAACTAAGAAGGTGTCCTAGTATAGGATTTTAGCTATATACGGTAGATTAGACATAATATTATACCTCCTTAGAAGATTATAACGATTACGTACAAGCCGTAGTAGGCGCGGAACATTCGGTTATACCTAAGCTTACGAGCGATTATAGGATAGATAATCCGCGCTCGAATTAAGAATAAAATTCTTAAGTATAGTCAAGGTGCTTATACGAATACTTAGTTCTTAGTAGCGAAGAAGGTCGAGCTAAACAGCGAAGCTATACTATATAGGTTGATTAACTCCGCTATACTCTTAAACGAGGTAACGATAAGGGATACAAACATTCTCCTAGATACGGACGGGTTCTCGGAAGACTTTGCTAGGTATAGAGTAGCCTCTTTAGTAGACTTGTTTTTGGGGTACGACTAGATCACGCTTAACAAAAGTAGCCGGGATTTGACGGCCTTTATAACGCCTCTTAGGCTTGTACGGTATATAACGTTACTATAGGGTACGACGAACTTAGTTACCTAGTTCGTACGGGTAGTAACTAAGGTATTAATAGACTATATTTCTTACCGAGCAAAACTATTTCTTAACGATATCGGCGTAAAAGGTCCTACTAAGGACTATAGTGACGCTAAGGTAGAGCCTAGCCTTTAACGATAGGTCGTAGAACATATTATATCCCTTAATCTTATTCTTACGGACCTAGAGAGGGCCGGAGCGGTGGTCGTAGGGGAGAAGTCGTAGTGGCTTTATAAGACCCTAAAGATCGTAGGCTATATTACTAGCCCGAGCGGCCGCTATCTAGATCCTAAGGTAGTAGCTAAGATCTTAAACTAGCTAACCCTAAAGTACGTAAAGGACATTCGAGTTTATATTAGGATCTATATTTACTTCCGGATTTAGGTCCCCTAGTTCGTAATCGTCGCTCGGCTAATATATAAGCTCTTAAGGAAGGACGTCGAGTTTGTCTAGACTAAGAATAAGTAGTTCTCGAAAGAGAACCTAGTAAGATTCTTAGTAATAGTACTAGCGTTAGTAACTATCTCCTACGCCCTAGGAGCTAGTAGGATCTTCGTTTCTATTAACGCGAGTAGTATTAGGTAGGGTTGTATAATATCGTAGGAATTACTAGATAATACTCGATAAAGACACCTAGTAAGGTATAAGAGCGGCACCTAGAACGTAAACGAGGCTAAGTACGATATAGGAAAGCGGGAGTGCCTCGGAGTGCTAAAGGGCCTTAAGAAGGTATAGCGCTACCTCGTAGGAGTAGACTTTATCCTCGAAGTTAATACTAAAACGCTAGTATAGTAGTTAAATCGGCTAGTATCCGACATTCTAAACTCTATAATAGTAAAGTAGGTTACTTAGATCCGGCTATTCACCTTTAAAGTAAGGCATGTCGATAGGAAGAAGCACTCCGGACCGGATGTACTGTCTCGTAAACTACCTATAGCTAAGGAGCTTACGGAACCTAACAATAATATTAATAAGATAATTGACAACAAATTCTTCCGTTACGCCGAACTAGTTAACACTTTCCCCGTTATTCTAGAGCGTAAACGACTCCTCGAACCCTAGTATAGTAATAATTCCGAGCTTATAGCTTATATTCTAGTATATCGAATACGACCGGAAGGGGTTACCCGGGCTAAGTATCGAAACCTCGTTAAGAAGAGTCCTAAATACTACTTAAGAGACAAGCTCTTGTTGTATTAGCGGCGAAGGGGTGCACCGATATAGCTAGTAGTAGACGATAATAATGCTTAGAAAGAGATCGTAATATACTATTACGAAAAGTATAGTTACCGGAGTATAGAGCTAGTATATAATCTTATTACTAGCCGGTATTACTAGGAGGGCTACTTCTCCGATGTATCGAATTAGGTAAGGACTTATACTCCTTACAACTTTTGCGAAGGCAACTAGAGAGTAGGAGAAATATACTTATCGACTTAGTAGGTTATAGGAGAGAGGTAGTACTACGATCCCGTCTACGTATATAGAAACGGGTACTTACTTGTCGCCCGAGAAGCTCTAAGTAGATAGATTAAGGCGAAGGTCGTACGGAAGCCTCTAAATTTACGGGCGATTACTAAGTTCTTATATAAGATAGTGTCTAGCCGGTATAGATACTACTATAAGATTATACTTAATAACGCTAGTATTAACAAAGAGGAGGTAGAGAGGATGCTAATTAGTATAGGTATTAAGTATATCCGGATCTTACCCTACTATCCGTAGTTAAATATCACTATAGAAGTAGGATATCGACCTGTTCTAGCTATATTAGCTAAGCTTACTAAGAACATCTATAAGTCCTAGGAACGATAGATTACTACGGTACTTTAGGCTAATAGAACTACGGTATCTAGAATTACGGGCATAACGCCGGCGGAGGTCCTATATAGCTATCGTACTATTCTCCCGATTAAGGTAGAATACCCGATATAGGCGAACTATAAATAGGGATCTATTAGATTAACGGAGGAGCTATTAGCTATTCGGGCGCGTTAATTATAGGTACGGGACATAAGTCTTTAGGAGTTATAGTTATAAAGAGTAAGGCTTCGTACCCTAAGTAAGGAATACTTCGATACTAAACGTAGTATTAACTTCTAGGGATTCTAGGTCGGGGATCTTATAGTTAAGTTCGACAAGCCGTATAAGGATGACCTATCTAGAAAGATTAGTTACCGCTAGCTTAGGCCGTATCGTATAGCTAAGGTATACTCGGGGTTTAGTATATTCGTCCTCGAGGAGCTTAATAGTACGAGGTTAAAGGGTATATAAGCCCGAGAGAACCTAAAGCTAATCCTATAGTTAAGACCGGACCCGGAGCTTAATCTTCCTAAAGCTAAAGACATTATAGCGCTAGAGAATAGGGTTAATATTGCGAATGTCGAAAAAGGCGATCTTCCGAACAAGAACAGACCTACTACGTCCGAATCTAACGACGAAGAGGATGACGATATACTTCTAATAGGTATTAATAGAGTGTCAGGGCGAGAGCCTAGCCTGTGAGATGTAAGGGTAAAAGCGAGAATGTAGGTGCGAAGTGTAGATACAAAAGGGTATAGTATGATTACTACACAAAACAAAAGACGAAGAAAGTAAGAGAGGCCTAGGGAAGGCCAGATATTTATACGCGACCCTCGCGAGTGCGTATCCCCGCATCAACAGGGCTAACCCGTGCGAAGCCGCGCTTAGTAGCTTTGCTCAAAACCTTATTCCAACCTGCCCTACGTTCCGAGTCTTCTACGTGCTTCTTCCAGGGTCTAGCGTAGTCGCGGGTGCTCGCGAGAGTGCCGTGAGTCACATAGTCACGAGCCGAAGTGAATCTGTCAAGGTTTAGTAGAGGGGTGAATTTGGAGGGCTGGGTCCCGTAGTAAATATTACGGGGCATATGATTCTTGGCGCTCACACACTAAGCTAGACTGTCACTTCTTGACGACTTCTGAGCACTCTGAGGCTCTTCTGTCCCCACCTTCTGTACACTCTGTAGGGAGACTATAACATAGAGCTACTGTACTTCCGGAACTAGAATCTAAGCCGACGAGACTATAGGTACGGCCTTATAACCTTACTACGGAGGAGATGGCCAAATTTACTAGGATTTAGGTCAAAGGAGGGATAGGACTTCATTATTTCTTTTTTTTCTTAGGCATAAGGAGTTCACTTAGTAGTTTTAGTTTCTAACCTTAGTTTGACTAGCTTCTAGTTCTAGTACCTAGTTCTTAGCGTACTTAACTAATTTCTAGGCTATATCCTTGATTTAAGAGTAGGCTTACTACGAAGACTAAACTTTGACTTAGCCTCCTTAGCCCCTTACGGAATAAACTTGCGATCTCCTTAATATCTCTAGACTAACTACTTGACTAGACGCCGGATCCGCCTTCCTTCCGTATAACTTATAGGTATAGTTTCTTAGTTTATATTAGCGTAGCGGAGGTGAAACTAGGGACAGTTCCGTAATAGGGGAGGATATTAAGATGTAGTATCTCAAAGGGAGTCAATAATTAGGAAGTGATCTAGTAGCCTAAGGTATCTACGATGACTTAGCTTATAGGGAGATACCTTCTCCCCCCTTTAGCTTAGATAGACATCTAACATAATCAACATATTGGTTCCTAATATATTGCTATATACTCGTGCTATTAGTCAGTTAAAGATTGACCTCTTACTCCACTCCGCTACTATCTATACGTACCTGTTTAATAGAGGATATATTAACGAGCTAAGGGCCCCTTTAGACCCTGAAATTTGCGCGTCGGATCTCGTTAACCTTTAACGGTTAATTACGTAGTAGGGGTATATAGGGGTACTACTAAGATATATATAGTTAGGAGGCGACCTTACTAGGAAGCTAAGGATTTACGAAGAATCTCTCTATAAGGCGAAAATATAGGAATCTAAAAATTTCAGATTTATTATCTTTTAGGATCGCTATATATATTTCACGGCCCGTAGACCGGTAAGTATATACACCTACGCGTAAGCTATCCTAAGGTCACTAGGCGCGCCCTTGCTTACTAGGCTGCTTGGTCGTCTATACTAGTCGGAGGCATAATATATATTAAGAATATATATAGTAGTTATAGCCTATTCGTTCCTCCGGAGTTAGAAGACAATCTAGATAAAGGTGAAATCCCGGTACGTACTCGTATCGTATAGGCTTTCTACGACTATATAGTAGCTAGTTACTTAGGGGACGAGAAGACGTATAAATTAGTAGCTCGTAACTATATCTAGCTAGGTATCGTACGATTTATTAAGAGCTATATACGTACCTACCGCGCTTACGGTACGAATAAGAACACTAATATCTAGTACCTAGGGCTATTAAGACCGCTACTAGTACTGTTTAGCGCTTAGGAGGATATCTCTATTAACTTCGTAGTTAAACTACCGAAGGGAATAAGCGTAGTCGACGGACAAACGTACGAGAACATTATAACCGTTATATACCGCTTAACTAAGGAGCGACATATTATTCCTATCACCTCGATAATAGTAGAGCATTACGTACTAGTATTCCTTAAGTACGTGTTTAGTAGACATAGGCTCCCGAAGTCTATTATCTCGGATCGTAGTACGTAATAGGTTTCTATATTCTAGCGTAGGATATATGCGCTACTTAGTATTAATCGAAAGCTATCTTCGTCGTTCTACCTAGAAATAGATAGATAGTCGGAGAATACGAACAAAGTAATAGAGTAATACCTACGTATCTTTATTAAATATGCCTACTATTAATATCGATAATCGATCTCTGCGCCAAAACACGACACATTCGAAAGCTCTTATCAAGGCCATTCTAACGATATAAAAAGCAGGCCACTGCCCCTAGGACTAAGGGAGTTCTACCTCATTCAATCTGGACAGCTTGAAGCTCTCTTCACCCTGTTTCTTCAGCTCCAAACGCCGCGGAGGTGCCTAGCTACATTAGGCAACTCCTAGGCAATAGCAGCCTAGGCTACGGCACTAACGGCGCCTACGGCCCTACAGGCGAAGCCCCCCTAAGACAACTGGCAGCAACTTATAGAGGACGCAAAAAGCATAGAAACTAACGATCAGCTCCCTTACCGGTCTCTACAGGTAATGATCACTCAGCTACGCACGGCGCTTGTACTGTCGTATCACCGAGGGCAACAAGAAATGAGGACGACGTCCTAGGCGATTAGTAAGGCCACCCGGAATCAACACCCCTATAGCTAGGCATCGGTCGCGGCATCGATACTAGGCCCCCGCCTAACGCACGATACAGTTACGATCCGCATTGCAGCAAAGGAAGACTAGGCCGAAGTTGCGAAGCTATCGAACAAGGAGCTCGCCTAACGAATCAACCAACTAGGGGTGGTCGCAGTGAACCAACAGTCCAACGGCACTCTATAGATCTATACTAGCTCTACTACTGCTAGGAGGCACCTAGAGGCATAGCCACAGTAGGCATCTAAGGTTGCGGCATTAGCGAAGGTCTTAACGAAACAATTCACGATCCTAGTCCACGACATGCCTAAGGAGTTTGACCCAACCAACCAGGGTCACCTACGCGCTCTCTAAGAGGACAACCCGGTCACTCTTAACTCTCTAATCCAGAAGGCGACTTGGCTCTATAGGAAATGGCCAGAAGGCAAGAAGGCCTCGGCGCTAATAGTATAGCTACAAGACGCGAAAGCGGCGGATCTAGCGATAGAACAAGGCCTGGTCTGGCAATACAGCCTTAAGACAGTAGAAAAGCACTCCTCATCCTTTCGTGTCCTCTAATGCTTCAAATGCTAACAGTATAGACACCAAACCTACACGTGCACAAACAAGCAGGCCTACTCGAACTGTATAGGAGACTATATGTCTAGGGACTGTACATCGACTACGAGACGGTGCGCGAACTGTCCGGGGCACCACCTATCGTATAGTGCGGAATGCCCATAGCGGAAACTAGCGAAAAACAAGGCAATCACAAACAGAACCGTCGCCCTAAGATTCTACGGCGACCGTAAGGCTAGCCCATACCGGAACCAACTAGCGGCGGTCGGGCACAAGCGCCCTAGGGCCGAGAACGATGTAAAGGATGCGCAGCCTAGGGCGTACGGGAGGCCACGTGCTCTGCTAGCCGCGGCGAGGGAATCTAACTAGGCCCGGCTCCCCTGTAGTACACAGCCGATAGGCGTAGACCAGGACGCACAGGGCAGTAGGACACAGGACGATATAGAGGAAATGATTGTCGATGCCGATAACTAGCCTCGACACGCTTAGCATTATCTAGTATAACGTTAACTATAGCAAGGATATAGTCCAGAACCATTTCCTACACGAGGCGGACCCGCGCGTCCACCACGTCCTTGCAATCCAGGAGCTATGGATTAACCCGCACTATAAGAGACTAACGACCTGCAAGTCACCAGGCTACACGACATGCCTACGAGGCGACGGCAGACCCCGCACGTGCTTCTATGTCAGCAAGGACATACTAGAATCCGACTGGGAGGTAGTGTACTACGCAGACGAAGAAGGCGGGGGCGATATTACCTCCCTCCACGTGGGTAGCACCTAGATACACAACCTATACATGCAACCGCCAGCCTCGAGGTCTAGCCGCGACCTAGGGGTCTACAGACACCTAGACAGTGCGCTTAAGAGACAAGGGTGCCACATCGTAGTAGGAGACTTCAACATACACCACCCTTCCTAGGAAAGCCTTATGCAGCCGCACCCTATAGCCGACGAAGTACTCGACTTGATAGCGAGCAACGCAATTGCCCTCAATACCCCGAAGGACCTGGGCACCTGGAAGAGAGGGGGACTCTAAGGCACGATCGACCTCTCCTAAATCTTAGATAGCTACTACTATACGGTAACCTACTATGGGATCGAACATGAACTCGAGGCGTCGTCAGACCACATGCTAGTCAGGACCTCTGTTGCGACACAGATACAACGCACACTAGCGAGAACCCCTAAGCCAAACTGGGGAAAGGCCCACTGGGCTAACATCCAGGCGTACCTCGATGACTCTAAGAGGCTAGTCCAGATCGCGCAGTAGCAATACAACAGTAAAGACGAGATAGACGAAGCAGTCCAGGGGTTAACAGACGAAATAAGAAAAGCGACCTCACTTCACGTTCCGCTTGCCTAACCAACGACATAGTCCAAACTATACTGGACGCCGGAGTGCACTGCGGTAGTAAGAGAAGCAAGGAGAGCCCGCCGGGTGTGGACGAGCAGCTATAGCGAGGAGGCCTAGAACGTATACAGGGAGGCATGCTAACAGAAGAAAGCTATAATACGGAGGGAGAAAGCAGTCGGCTAGAGGGCCATAGTGGAAGAAATCGCCGGCAAGCTAGAGAGGATGTGGAAGCTAGCGAAATGGGCCCGACAGGACCCTATACAGGGCCCCTCCTTCTCTATCCCAGCGCTACAATCGCCTAGTGGCCCGGTTAGCGACCCCGAGGCCAAGGCGCGTCTACTGGCTAGCAAGTTCTTCCCACCCCCAGTCGAGGCTAATCTAAGCGACATAAACAGCTCTACTCCCCTAGCCCCTAGCATCGCGGTCCAACAGGAGGTGTCCGAGGGAGAAGTTACCGCTGTGCTGAGGAAGTTGCCGGCGAAGAAAGCCCCGGGGCCGGATGGGATCCCAAACGAGCTACTAAAGAAGTGTAGAGATCAACTAGCCCTAGCAGTTGTAGCGATCTTCAACGCCTGCCTACAGACCGGATACCACCCGATAGCTTTTAAACAATCGACGATAGTGGTCCTACGTAAGCCGCAGAAGGAAGACTATACGCAGGTGAAGTCGTACCGCCCAATTGCGCTCCTTAACACTCTTAGGAAGGCGCTTAAGAAGCTAGTTGTAACGAGACTCTCCGAGGCGGCAGAGGAACACTCCCTACTCCCGGACACCCAGATGGGTGCGCGCCTATAGCGATCGACGCTATCCGCGATAGAACTTATCACCTCTTAGGTAAAGGCCATCTAGTATAAGAATAGGGACAAGGTGGCTTCCTTACTTAGCCTAGACATATCGGGAGCCTTCGACTACGTGTCACACCCGCGGCTACTCTACATCCTAAGGTCGAAAGGACTCCCTAAGTAGCTTATCAACTTCGTACGGTCCTACCTCCAAAACCGCAGTACGTCGATCCTGGTCGGCCAGTACAGAAGCCCATTTCAAGCAGTCCACACTAGAATCCCGTAAGGCTTAACGCTAGCACCTATTCTGTTCCTCTTCTTTATAGCGACGCTGCTCCCAGCCCTGGAATCCCAGAACACCGCTGCGAGCGGCTTCGTAGACGACACAAACATCCTAGCGTGGTCTTCCTCGACTAAGGAGAACTGTAGGCTACTAGAAGAGAAGCACAAGATCTGCGAGGACTGGGCTAGGAGGCACGGGGCTCGGTTTGCCCTAGAAAAGTACAATCTGATACACTTTACGCGCCGGCCACGGTTCCACAATATGCAAGCTTCTATCCAGATATAGGGGCACACGACTAAACCGGCAAATCAGCTCAGGATCCTCGGACTATAGGTGGACCCGGCGCTACGGTAGAGGAAGCACGTATAGGCAATATTACGGAAAGCTGAACAGAATATGGCATCATGCCAGAGGCTCACTGCGTCTATATAGGGGGCGGACTTCCGGCAGTCACGACTTCTATATACGGCTATTGTACGGCCAGTCCTTACCTATGGCAGCCAAGTGTGGTCCTTAGGCGAGAGGGCCTGCCTATCGAAGGGACTCGTCGCGCCGCTAGCGAAGATCCAAAACCAATGCCTAAGGAAGGTCACCGGGGCATATAAGTCGACACTAACGAGGATGCTTAAGCACGAGACCGCTATACCGCCGATCGACCTATACATCCAGGGACTACGGACCTCCTACTTAGGCAAGTCGGCACAGTACCTAGTACAGAAGGTCATCGCTAGTGTAGTCGTAAGGGCCCGCGAATCAGTACTAGCGCACAAGGGCATTCGACCCGGAAACGAGCCGAACTACCGGGCAAGGGACGAATAGCTAGCAACATAATAGGAAGGTGAGAAATCGTTTATAGAGCAACTATAGAAAGAGAGGTAGAACAACTAGGTTATAGGGCATAGTGGACGCCCTTAGCCAGCGGGACAACCTAAGGAATGGTCAGCTACAAAATCCGCGGTCAAGCACCCCCCGAAGCTCATCTACTACCGCCTTACGAGGGCACAGAGTAGCATAGCAACCTAACTGCGAAGCGAACACATCGGCCTCCAGGGGTACCTATCATAGAGGAAGGTTCCAGGATACACGAATACTAGCTGCCCCTACGGCTATCGCTCCTAGAACGTACGGCACGCACTCCTCGTCTGTCCGAGGTGGTCGCTAGGAAGGGGGGAGTGGATGGCAAAGGCGAGGAACCGGACGATTGGGGCACTTCTTAACAACGCTGAAGACCTACGGCGCATTACGAACTGGATACTAGAGAAGGGCTGGCTAGAACAGTACCGCCTAGTAGGAGCAGTGCAGGAAGAGAGGACACGACGCAGCGCGACGAGACCGGCTAGGAGCGGGGGCTAACGGGGTAGTGACATGGACTACGTACGTTCAGAGGGAAAGCTAATCTAGACAAGGAGTAGTCGGGGGCGGGAAGGGTTTTCACCTATTCGGGTTTCCCTTTGTACATAACAATAGATATATACCTACATAGGCCGGATAGGGTCCTAGAACAGGGGAATGACAAATCTATCTATCTATTAAATATGCCTAGGACGACTAGCTAGATTAGACTCTATTAGCTAAGTTTATAGTAAATAATATAGTGTCCGTAATAATAGGCGTCTCGCCGTTCTATCCTAATACTAGGCGTAATCTAAGGTTCTCTAAGTTCGACTTAGACTTACCTATACTACTAATACTATATAAATAGCGACTAGACGCCGAGTCCGCGGACAAGTTTACGGCTAAGATATAAGAGATATACTAATACTTACGATAGTAGATAGCCTTAGTATAAGTAGTCTAAGCTAAGTACGTAAACTAGACGTATATACCTATACTACGGTATACCAAAGGCGACGAAGTATAGGTAAGTACTAAGAACTAGACGATAGAGAGACCTTCTCGTAAGATAGACGTAAAGTAGTCTAGACCGTACGTAATTACGGAGGTACTACCGGGTAATACTTATAAAGTAGAGCTCCTACCTACTTTAAATATCGACAATTGCTTCTACTTATACCTTCTTATACTAGTTTATCCGCCGGTTATAGGACAGACACAACCCGTACTACTACCGATCCAAATTGTCGACGATAAATAATACGAAGCCGATCCCGCCGAACCCGATTAATAGGAAGTTAAGCAAATTCTAGACTATAAGAAGAGATAGCCGCGAGGACTAATACCGGTAGGAGGTAAGTAGCTATATTAGGAATACTTATTGAAATATATTAGATATAATAAGCTATCCTATAAAGCTACGGACTAGGTTATCGAGACTACTACCGCCTCTATAGCCGACTTTTACTATAACTACCCGAGAGCGACTAAGCTACCTAGTTTTTAACTACCTATATACTAGATACCGAATGAGAATGCTATAGGCATACGTATAGCGCGCTAACTAGGATAAGTAGCGATAGCTCTAATGCCGGTAGAACGAGGCCTCCGGGCTTATAAGAAAGAGAGCGATACGTATAGTCTAATAGATAATAAGGTGTCTACGAAGGTAATAAGAGATATAATAGATACGATAGATATAAGAGGAGAGGAGAGTACTCCGGAGCGCACTCTAAGAGGGGGAGTAGTATTACCGTACCGGCGTATATTTACTTAAACCCGCGGGTACGTACCTAGACCTCGCGCCCGCTAACTAATCCGACTAGCGGCTTAGCGCCCGTATATAACTCTCGCGCCCTCCGCGCCTCCCTTAAATAGAACATCTATTCGACTTGTACCTTAACTAACTACGTACTTATACCTACTTATAATACGTATAGAGTATAAGCTTAGCCAAGCGGTTAATATCGCGTATAAGTATAGAGGATCGGTACTTTACTTCGATCCTAGTAGTTTATCCTTTTCTCGGATATATATAAGGTAGACTTAAGTACCCTTTCGTCTTATATATATTATAAAAGCTCCTACTCCTACTTCTAGGATATCTAGTAACTAATTATCTGATATTATAGTTACGGTTACTTCTACCGGCGTTCTCCGGTCCTTTCCTAAGGAGCGCCTATATAGCTTCTTAAAAGTATCTCTTCCGTCTACTAGTAAGGGTAGTCTAGTATAGAGACGGGGCTCCGGTTTATCCTCTATAGTTACTACCGGACGGAAGGTTTAATACGTCTAAATAGGCTACTTTCCTTTATTATAAGCTAACTATACCTATACCGGCTTACCGTCCTATAGGCATAGCTCCTTATAGCGCTCCGAGTCGAGGGTAAGCGTCCTAGATTTATAATAGATACCTAGCTAATATACTATACTCTAAGGCCTACCGAGGACTATATTATATTCGAGGTCGGCGAGCTACGTACTTATAACTTCCTTATAACTATTTAGGTCTAGTTCTATCGTTATCTATTCCGTAATCTCTACTTCTAAGGTAGAGCTATCCGCTAGCGTAAGGAGTAGAGGCTCTAGTAACGAATAAACCTTAAAATTGTTATTATACGTATATATTCGGTCTATAAACTTAGAGTTAGTACCGATATTAAAGAACGACTAAGATTTAATACTATTCGCTATACTAGACATTACTAAGTATGTTACTACCTTAGGTTACTATCCTTATTCCTTTCGAATCGTTCTTAAGGAACGCGAAGATATCCTTAGCCCTTTACCTAGTAGCGGTAGTAGCTCTAGTTCTTTTAGACTTCTAAGAGGCCTAATACTTACTACGCTTAAGTGCTAGCCTAACCATTTACCCGCTATTATAGAGTAGGTAGACGGGGTAGTATCTCGTAGTCGAAGAGCTTATATACTCGATTAGTAAGGCGGTGTCCGGTCTTACGACACTTCTTATAGCGGCCTTCGTTTATATATCGAGTACTCTTAGCGTTATCGAGAGGACCGATATTAGCGGCCTATATACTAACTTTGCTACGATCCGCCTACGCCTTACGGGTACGTCGAGAGCGTCCTCCGCTACCGCTACTACCTCCGTTATTATTACTAGAACCGGCGGTAGGTAGGTCGGTCTTCTCGTCCTTCTTACTATCCTTCTTATTATCCTTCTTAGTAGGCTACTTTCTCGGGTATAGTATATCGACTAGGCGGAAATCCTCCTTAGCTCGATATAAGTAATCTTCTATAGCTTTAATTGTCTATAAGTCCTTAGAGATAAACTTCTAGAGGTACCGGTAATTTAGCTTACGCTTAAGTATATCGATATAGTCCTCTTAATCGCGGTGAAGCTATATAATATTCGTACTCTTTCTAAATAAGACGTTAAACTTAGTAAAGGAGTCGTTACGTCTATCTACTTACTTTAAGGCGGCTATATCGTCGCGTACGCGAGCCTTCGCGTTACGCTTACTATAGCGCTTACGTAAGTCCTTTATAAGCTTGTTAAGTATCTTATATATACGGTCCCCCTTTACGCTAGTAAGGGACGGGATTTAAGGTCCGATCAATTAGAACGCGCTACCCTTAGTATAGTTATATACGAACTTTAACGTAGCCTTCGAGGTACGGAACGTAGTGTTTTATACCTTAGTTTCTAGGGTGTTCTACTATACCTTGAACGTTAGTCTAATAGGCGTATTGTCCTTATTCCTATTACCGCTAAACTTCTTTACCTCCGTCTTATCTGTCTTAAATATAACGTTAAGGTCTAGGTCTATATTAAGCATCGTATTCTAGTCCGCGTCGAGCTCCTCGTCCTTACTCTTACGCTTGCTCTTCTTAGACTTCTTCTTACGGTACTTACGGCGATCTTCGTCGTCGCTAGGCTCGGAGTTAGAATTAGAGTCGGACGAGCTCGAGCTATCGGAGCTATTAGATAGATTATCGTCTTAGGTACTATCCTTACGCGATCCGCGGCCGCGACGTCCTTACTTAGGCTTCTCGGCAGGTCGCTTCTTTAGGTCTATAATTTCGTCGTCCTTAGTCTTCTTAATATACTCGATCTCGCGGTTATAGTCCTTAGCGGTAGACTAGTAGTTAGAGAGCTTATTATCGACGTCGCTCTATTAGTTCTCGAGGTCCTAGACACAATTAACGTACTCTACGATCTAGGCGTGAATTTAGAGAGCTCTACGTTCTTATCTTAAATCTACGACATAGCGTTAAGTATATATTTACGGTTCTTAGCTATATCCGGCGTAGGCGGTAGTTTCTTAAAATCGTCGACCTACTATTAGAGTAGATTACGGGCTACTATTAGCTAGTCGCGATCCTTTACGGCGGTATCGCGTTCCTTAGTTGTATTGTCTTAGCTCTTCTAGATGTTATTACGATCGGCTATAATTGCCTTTAGATCGTCCTTTACTTTAGTAATATCCGGCTCGTTCCTCTTATACTTATCGACCTTATTCGTAAGATGCTTAACCTACTTATCTACCTTCTACTATAATATCTATATATCTAACTTCTTCTACTTAAACTCGGCCTTGTCCTGCTTTAGCTTATCCTAGGCTATTCTAACTACTATTCTCTTATCCTAAAGCTTGTTATACGCCTAGCCGAATATCTTTAACAACTCGGTTATGTTATAGTCGTCGTCTTAGGCGCGTCGAAGTAGGTAATAGATCGTAGATAATGCTTTAGGTATACTAGCTATAAGGGCTTAGAACTCGGTTATATCTAGGTTCTTTAGCTCCTCTAGATTATAGCGGAAAGTCTTAGCTACCTATTGTTCTCCTTCTCCTTTATCTATTACTATATTATCGTTATAATCAAACTCGATATCCTATCTAGTCGTATATTCTTTCACTTCGTCGTCCCGGATATAGTTAGAGAGGTTGATCGTCTTAGGCGGTTCGGTAACTAGTTATATTAGTTACTTAATACGCTACTATATTTGCTCGTTAGTTAGCTATTAGGGTTAGGTTCAGTAACCTTAAGTCTAGCTACTATTAAATATAAGCGACTCGCGGCGGATCTTAGAGCGACTAGTAAGTAGGGAGTGCCTACTGTCTATACTCTTAGCTAGTATCTTATTAATAAAGGTGCGATTATTCTTATTGACTTAGACCTATCGCGTTTATCGCGCGATTAGTATAGAAAACTCGCGATAAGCGTAGTTTCTATATCTTTGACCTATTACTTTATAGATCCTTTATAGTACGTATTCTACGGTTAGTAAACGAGGTCTAATAAAGTATAAGGGAGCCGTTCTTAATATAGGGCAAATAACGAAGTTGTTAGATAGGCTATCTAAGAGGAGTACGAGGTACGGAAAGTTAATATATATAAGCCGAGGTATACGAGCCGGCCCGTACCGAGTTACGTAACCGACTACTATTTACTAGACGTCCGCCTAGGCCCGTAATAAGTAGAGCGTATTCTAGATTTAAAGCCTAAGGGTAGAGGTATTACTATACTAGTAAAATAGTAAGGATATTATAAGACGGTATAGGAGCCCGCGAGCGTAATATATAAGGATATACCGAAGGTAGTCGTAGATCTTAAGTATAATAACTAAGACAAGTCTATACTAGTTAACTTCTATCCGCTATAGGACTAGGTACTAAACGAGACGCTACGCGACCTTAATAGATACTTAGCCGAAGTAGATATATACGCTATAGGATCGGATTCCTAATTTATCGACGAGGACTATCTATTCGATAGCCCTTATTAAGACGAGCAATCTACTTAAGTAGTAGCGACCCGCCTACGCTAGCGGCGGCGTGATCGTAGTATAAAGAATCCTAAAACTAAGGTTCCGTTCCCCTAAAGGTAGACCCTAGAGTTACGGAGCTACGGAGGATAACTACCTAATTAGGGAGCGCGACCTCACCCCGAATAGTAGCGGAGGATAGTAACTAACGAGAGCTATAGCCTTATAAACATTTAGTACTAAGAGCTAAGCCGAGGAATAAACTAAGGAAAACCCTAGGATATAAGCTAAGGCCTACTATATAGAAAGTAGAGGCTAATAATAAATAATATAGCGTAGACGACCCTATATACGGAGGGGGAAAACTTGTTAGGGGATAACGAACACTAAGCCCGGGTATATAAATAGATAGATTTGTTATTTCCCTATTCTAGGACCCTATTCGGCCTATATAGGTATATATCTTATAAGGGCGCGCGTATTATAGGGTCCGAACGAGATAGTTGTTATTCTACGAAGCTACGAAAGAGGAGCGCGAGGCGCGGCGGAGTTATAAAGCAAAGCCAAGCCGCGCTAACCCGATACGGAAGGTCCGCGGTTTAGCCGGGCCGACGTAGCTATAGTAGGGGGTCGCGGGCTGCCCGTGATAGTATCCCCCCTCCTAAAACACGCCTTAGTCCTCTAAGCGTTATCTACCTTATAAGGCTACTTACCTATCGAGCTCTATAATCGCGCGAACGCCTAATTATCCTCTAGTGCCCTATCGTTATCCGATAACATTGCATTCGCTCTATTAAGACTATCCTCGACCGGCTTCCTTCGAGAAACATATTGCCTAGTTAGCTAGCTTACCCTAGACCTACGTCTATCTTCGGCTAGTACTCGCGTATAATCCTTATAACTAAAGTTAGGTATTATTATAGGCTCTATAGGCTCTACTCGAGTATCGAATATATACGGAGCAGATTCTATTAGAGGTAAGGCTCGAGGCGACTTGTTCGTAACGGTGTCTTTCGGAATAACCCTAATCGTATTGAGCCTAAGCACCTTAGTAGCTAGTAGGGACTAGTTAGATAAAGCTACGAAGCCTATAGGCGTAGATAACTCCGGCCGGTTATAGTGAAAGTCTATAATAGCGGCGGCCGCGTGTTTAAGTATGTCCTCTATAGGTTACTAGGTCTTACTATCCTCCTCGTTCTAATATCTAGCCTATTTTACCTTATACTATATATCTACCTTACGCTTGTACCCCTTCTTTACCTTGCCTACCCGCTTACGGGTATATATATTAAGGATCTTTCCTACCTTATATATATACGTAGGTGCTGCTACTATATCGGCTACTATATTAGCCTCGGTAGTATTAGGTTCGATAGTTATCGGTAGTAGCGGCGCTCGATACTACCCTTTAAGTAGTAGGAAATCGGGGTGGTCGGCTCGTTATAGTAGTGAGGTATAGAAGTAGTTATTAAGTCCTACTAGAGCGTCTAATAGTTTTAGTCGATAAGAGAGTCTAGCCGGCATGACTTCCGTGATCTAGTAAGGGCCGGCATATTTCCTGTCTAGCTTCTTAGATAGTCGAGTCGTACGGATGTTCTTAGTGCTAAGATATACCTAATTACCTACCTTATAGTCTAGAGGAATGCTTCGGTAGCGGTTTGCTACTTCTACTTAGAGAGCTTATAACATTCGTATATTCTCTTAAAGGTGCTTATAAAGCTCGTAAATTCGACGTATAAAGGTTTCTACTAATCGCGTATCTAGTCGCTAGAGAGTAGTCAGTCCTCCCTCCTTTCTAGCGTTCAGGTCAACTCGCTCTATAAACTTAGGGTTGTAGCCTAAGGTAGCGTAGAACGGCGATATACTAGTAGTCTCGGATAGGTAATTGTTGATCGCGAACTAAGCAAGGCATAGCTATTCTGCCTAGTCATCCTATGCCTTATTAGTGAACATACGAAGATACTGTTCTATCGCCTAGTTAGTACGTTCTGACTGTCTATTAGTTTCTAGGTAATACGAAGAACTTAGCTTACGATTTGTACGGAGCATCTTATAGTGTTTCTTCTAGAAGGTAGCAACCTACTACTTACTACGGTCTAATATAATAGTGTTAGGAAACCCGCGCCGACAGAGCACATATTTAAGGAAAAGCCTTGCCGTATTCTGTACTATTATTACGCTAATAGGGATCAGCTCGACTTCCTTAGTAAGCCTATTAGTAACGGTTATAATGTTGTTATAGACTATACCGTTAAGAGTACTGTCTAGGAGTCCGATAACGAAGTCGACTATAATATGTTTCTAAGGCCGATCTAGAATAGGAAGTGGCTATAATAATCCTAGTAGCTAGGAGTATAGAGATTTTGTTATACGGTAGGTACGGCAATTCGCGGTATATCTACGTACGGATCTCGCTAATCTAGGCTAGTACAATTTACGTACTACGAGTTTATAAGTACGAGCTCGTCCTAGATAGCCTACTACTAGAGCGTCATAGTTTATCTTGATTATCCTAGTCTATAAGGCTTGGTCATTTAGTACCTATAAGCTCTAGCCGTCGTATTGATTTCGAATATATAGTAGGTCGCTATCTACTTTATAGTATACTAGGTAAATCTTCGCTCTCTATAGTAGTATAGGAGTACGGTCTTTCTGTAGGTCCTCAATCGCGGTCTTAAGCTCGTTATCGGTTACGTACGCCGTCGACATTCGATACTCGAGCTTAGCTTCCCGTTGACTTTCACGCGTCGCCGGTTATTTAGTAGGCGCATCTCGTTCTATAGGTATGAACTCTTCAGCTTTAGGGTCTAGCTATACTAGTTCCTCTTCTTCCGGCGTATCTTCTACTATTGCCTATAGTAAGGCGATCTTAAGGAATCGCTTAGGAGGTAGTAATGTCTAATGCTAATGCTAGTTCCGAGGGTCGTTCACCCCCTACGGAAGGTCCTAGCTACGTCTCGTTAGGCTGTCTAGCTTTGTACCTTAAAGTCCTAGACGGTATATTATCTTAAAGTTGAACTATAACAAGAACTTAGCCTAACGCGCTTGTCGCCGATTCAGCTACTTTGTCTTTATAAAGTATTCTAGGTTCTTATAGTCGGTGTAAATCTTGACTAGCTATAAGTCCTTTTTATCTACTTCGTAGGCGAGCTCGGGTCTCTATTCCTCAAAAGCCTTAATAATAGCTAATAGTTCCTTATTATAGATTTCATAATTGTACTCCTATAGACTTAACTTCTTCGAGTAGAAGGCTATAGGATGTAGTATACCCTTCTCGTTATACTACGAAAGTACGCCGGCGTTTATAAAATCTAAAGAATCTGTCTCTACTACCGTTTCCCTACCTAGCACATAATGTACGAGTATGCCGGCTTTGCTAAACGTAGCTTTCAAATTGTTAAAGGCTCGTTAGCAATCTAGTGACTATTAAATCCTTCTATTCTTATAATTGCTTAGTCCGTCCGACTTGGTCAGGTTTGTAAGAGGAGTAGCTATACGCGAAAATGCTTCGATGAACCGCCTATAGAAGTTGGTAAATCCAAGGAAGGCCTAGATATCCTTTAGGTTCTTAGGAGCTTCCTATGTCTAAATATATTCGAGTTTCTCGGGGTCTATCTCGATGCCGTTAGGGGTTATAATTAGCCTAAGATACCTCACCTTCTATTAGTAGAATTCGCTTTTATCGATGTCTACTATAAGTCCTATATCGCGTAGCTTAGTAAGAACCTTCCGTACGTGTTTAATGTGCTCCTCTAAGGTGTTACTGAAGATAAGTACGTTATCTAGGTAGGCCGATACAAAGTCGTCTAGGTGTTCTTATAAGACCTTATTTATATATAATTAGAACGATACTAGTCCGTTATATAAGCCGAATGGCAGTACTAGACACTCGTAGATACCGTATCGTATCGTGAACGCCGTTAACTACTCGTGCCCTTTAGCTATCCGTAACTTATTAAAGGCTACTATAATGTCTAGCTTCGTAAAGTACTTCTTACCGTATATACGGTTCAGCGTCTCTTATATTAAGGGAATCGGATACCGGTTCTTGATAGTGATCGTATTCAATCCTCTATAGTCGATACAAACACGTAGCCTACCTCTAGGCTTACGTACTACTAGCACTAGTGTAGGAGACTAGCTCGTCTTTTGCCCTACTTTCCGTACCTTCCCTTTAGATGTTTACTCGTCTAGCCATTTCTTAACTACCTCGTTCTCCTTCTTAGCTAGGCCGTAGGGCTTGCGGTATAGTGGCTCTTATAGACTATTAGGCTTAATATGAATCTTATGATCTACGCCTAGTCGGTAAGGTAGGAGTCCTTTATAATCCTTAGCTAAGAAAGCGTCCGTAATATCGTAGTATATCGGCGGTAACTTCTCCTTCGGGTTGTGATTGAACTGCTTGTTTAAGAATTGGTCTAGATCATTAGTAGCTATTATACTTAGCTTAAGCTCTCCGTCGTCGCTCTTACGCCTAGTAGGCATAATGTAGAAGTACTTAGCCCTAGGCCGGTACGCGTACATTCCCTACGCGCGTTAAGAAACGCCCTAGTAGTCTACTTCTTCATCGTCTATGTCTTCTAGGTCATATGATAAGACGTTCAGCTCCGCCCCTCCTACTATAAAGCTCGCTACTTCTCTAGTAAAGGGCTCTAGTCCGTACCGTACTAGTGCCTACTTCTTCTTCTCGCGATAGTTTAGGGATTATACTATTGTTAATGTCTTATTCTATAGACAGTGACCAAAGTAGTAATCCGATCTGAATGCTACCTCGCCTATCTCCTAGAAGATGTTTAGGTTGTACGCTATAAGCTACGGTAGGCTAAAGACGATATTATATTCGAGGTCGGTGACGTAGTATAACATTTGCTCGTAATAATCGCCGATAACTACGTCTATAAGGGCCGCGTATATAATCTACCGTATAGTAGCCGTTCTATCTCCTAGTGTTAGTCGTCGGCTTTACGTCAAAGGGATCAGGGGTATTATGTATTTACGTATGAATTTCTAGTCAAGAAAGAGAGAGGTAGAAGCAGAATCTATAAGGCCTCGAGCCTTTCTATATTATATTATTACGGGTAATAATATATAAGGGTGTATAGCTAGCTATTGTTTATCTAGTACGTATGCCGATATTTTAAGCTCCTTACTATAGTATATTACCGTCTCTTGCATTCCGTGTCTCTCAATCTTATGCTCTTTCTATCCTAGGAAGTTCGGGTAACCGCTATCTACTACGCTTAGGTAGCGGTCGTACTATTTCCCTACTACGGATCGGTAGCTAGGGACTTAAGGTTCGCGTTTAGATTCGGCGTAGTATTGCGTAGACGCGGTGGGCGATAGTCGCTATTGTACCTATATATTAGGCATTTAGGGTTAGTCGATACGTAAGAACCTATACGGTAGCGGTAGTACTTACCCTACTTCTTAAGGTCTTCGCGCTACTTACGGTTAAGCGTAGATAGGTTCTATAGATATGTCGGCAGATCCTCCCTCTTCTTAGTACTAGCGTACTATAGTAGGCGCTATACTAAGGCACCTACTATACCGGTAGCGGTACTAGTAACTACGTTACCGTTATTCTAGTCATTCTAGCCGCTATTACCGTTCGAGTTACTATTACTACGGAGGCGCTCCTTCTACGGGTATAGTCGATCTGTCTCGTAGAAGCTCTCGTCTAGTACTATATACTCCTCGATAACGTCTTATATACTATCTAGGCGGCGGTCGACTTCGCGGTCGCCGAAGGTCTTAATAAAGTACTTACGGTTTAGTCGGTTACGGAACAGTATAAGCTCGGTCTTATCGGTCTATAACATCTAGGCGCGTAACTTCGAGTAGCGTATATAGAAGGCTATAAAGGTTTCGCCTTGTTCTTACTTATAGGTAGCAATATTAACTATAGCCTTAGTTCCTTTATTACGTGTACTATATTAGCGTATTATCTAATCTAACAACTCTTCTCTAGTCTTAAACTCGTTAAAGGACTGCTGTCTAGGCATAGGGATCCTCGGCTTAATACTTCGCTAAGGATTACCTTACGTCTACCTATATACAAAGCGTAGACTATCTACCTTAGTACGGAAGGTTACTATAGTTAGCTTTAGGAGAACACTAGTATACTAGCTGTCTAAATTAGGGTCATTATCGTTCTTAAAGTGCTTAGGGTTAGGCACACCCTTACCGATCTCTATACCGCGAGTAAGGGTACGGTTAATAGTAAAGAGACGTTCTAGAAGGTCAACTAGTAGTGTCTAGGTACGGGTATTACGCATTCTCGAGTCACGACTATTATTAGGTCCTAGTCGTGGACGGTCGTTATTACGTCCTCGGCTATTATTACTACGGTTATAGTCGTCTCTATCGTTATTACTACTACCGCTACCGCCACCTCTACTAGTAGCTTCGCGATACCTACGTAATAGCTACTCGAGTAAGGTCTCGCGTAGGCGGGAACGAGAGGGTCGGCGGCCTAAGCGGCCCCTACCTCCGTTCTATATAGTGTCTCCTACCTCAAGCCGAGCCTTTAGGTCATCGACTTCTTGTTATAGGGCCTAGTTCTTCACCTTAGCATCTTATGCCTTCTTCTTCTCCTTCTCGTAGATCTCGCTAAACTGCTTATATAGGTTGTTAGCTTCCTTATATTTCTTCTCTAGCTCTTATAACTTAGCTAGGTCGCAATCCTTCTTACTCTTAAGATCTGCTACTATTTTCTGTGTGACAAGCTCTTTACTTCGTAGCATCTTATAGATACGGTCGTATTCGGTGTATAGCGTAGTATACTAGGTGTTCTAGAGGTCGTTAGCTCGCTCTATTATATCGAGTTGTCTACCCTTAGTAATCGCCGTGTTGACTACTTATAGCACGAAGTCGTAGGTAGTCTTCGGGTGTTAGGATGTAAGGGTCGTAAGGTTGTCTAGGGTGACATTCTAGTATTTAGATCTAAGAATGTGTTCTGCCTCGTCGAGTAATAGATATACCTCGTCTAGGTCGCCGCCTAGGTTCTCTTCGAGCTTAAACTCGAACGGTTCTATAAAGTTAATCTTACTACCTTCTTCTTACTCTAAGGCCTTCTAGTAAGCTTTATTAATCTCTTGTTATAGCGCGACACCGGTGTCTACTATAACCCGCTAGTTGTCGTCCTATGTCTAACTCTAAGGGAAAGAGGAGAGGTCGGGGAAAAGAGATATACGCTACTTACTTTTGCCCTTAGGCTTAGGTAGCGGTAGTATACCGCCGTTCGCTATTTATAAAGTCATGTTATCTAGGTTCGGGGGAGGCGTAACGGTGCCTATATCCTGACTGTCTACGAGCGCGCGACTACCTACTAATAATATCGCTACGTTACGTTCTCTAGGTATCTACGCGCTATACGCCTTACCGTGTTCTATATTCTAATACGACTCTACGCGTTCTCGAGTTCTACGGTTCTGTCTATTCCTATTATTACGCGTCCCTTACCTAGATCCGCGATCTAGGTAGGGTAGTAGAACAAACTATAAGGGCGCGCGTATTATAGGGTCCGAACGAGATAGTTATTGTTCTATAAAGCTACGAAAGAGGAGCGCGAGGCGCGGCGAAGTTATAAAGTAAAGCCAAGCCGCGCTAACCCGATACGGAAGGTCCGCGGTTTAGCCGGGCCGACGTAGCTATAGTAGGGGGTCGCGGGCTACCCGTAATATATCTATTATTATATATAAAGGGAAACCTAAATAGGTGAAAACCCTTTTCGCCCCCGACTTCTCCTTATCTAGATTAGCTTTCCCTCTAAACGTACGTAGTCTATATTGCTACCCTATTAGCCCCCGCTCCTAGCCGGTCTTATCGCGCTACGCCGTATCCTCTCTTCCTATACTACTCCTACTAGGCGGTACTGTTCTAGCTAGCCCTTCTCTAGTATCTAGTTCGTAATACGCCGTAGGTCCTTAATGTTATTAAGAAGTGCCCTAATCGTCCGGTTCCTCGCCTTTACTATCTACTCCCCTCTTCCTAGCGACTACCTCGGATAGACGAGGAGTACGTACCGTATATTCTAGGAGTAATAGCCGTAGGGGTAGCTAGTATTTGTATATTCTAGAACCTTCCTCTATAATAGGTACCCCTAGAGGCCGATATGTTTACTTCGTAGTTAGGTTACTATACTACTCTATACCCTCGTAAGGCGGTAGTAGATAAGCGTCGGGGGGTACTTAACCGCGGATTTCGTAGCTAACTATTCCTTAGGTTGTCCCGCTAGCTAAGGGCGTCTACTATACCCTACACCCTAGTTGTTCTACCTCTCTTTCTATAGTTGCTCTATAAACGATTTCTTACCTTCCTATTATATTACTAGCTATTCGTCCCTTACCCGGTAGTTCGGCTCGTTTCCGGGTCGAATGTCCTTATATACTAGTACTAATTCACGGGCCCTTACGACTATACTAGCGATGACCTTCTATACTAGGTACTATACCGACTTGCCTAAGTAGGAGGTCCGTAGTCCCTAGATATATAGGTCGATTAGCGGTATAGCGGTCTCGTACTTAAGCATCCTTATTAGTATCGACTTATATACCCCGGTGACCTTCCTTAGGCATTAGTTTTAGATCTTCGCTAACGGCGTAACGAGTCCCTTCGATAGGTAGGCCCCCTTACCTAAGGACTATACTTAGCTACTATAGGTAAGGACTGGCCGTATAATAGCCGTATATAGAAGTCGTAACTACCGAAAGTCCGCCCCCTATATAGACGTAGTAAGCCTCTAGTATAGTACTATATTCTGTTTAGCTTTCCGTAATATTACCTATACGTACTTCCTCTACCGTAGCGCCGGATCTACCTATAGCCCGAGGATCCTAAGCTAATCTACTAGGTTAGTCGTATACCCCTATATCTCGATAGAAGGTTATATATTATAGAACCGTAGCCGGCGCGTAAAGTATATTAGATTGTACTTTTCTAGGGTAAACCGAGCCCTATATCTCCTAGCCTAGTCCTCGTAGATCTTATACTTCTCTTCTAGTAGCCTATAGTTCTCCTTAGTCGAGGACGACTACGCTAGGATATTTATATCGTCTATAAAGCCGCTCGTAGCGGTGTTCTAGGATTCTAGGGCTAGGAGTAGCTTCGCTATAAAGAAGAGGAATAGGATAGGTACTAGCGTTAAGCCTTACGGGATTCTAGTATAGACTACTTAAAATAGGCTTTTATACTAACCGACTAGGATCGACGTACTACGGTTTTAGAGGTAGGACCGTACGAAGTTAACAAGCTACTTAGGGAGTCCTTTCGACCTTAGGATATAGAGTAGCCGCGGGTATAATACGTAGTCAAAGGCTCCCGATATATCTAGACTAAGTAAGGATACTACCTTGTCCCTATTCTTATACTAGATAGCCTTTACCTAAGAGGTAATAAGTTCTATCGCGGATAGCGTCGATCGCTATAGGCGCGTACCTATTTAGGTATCCGGGAGTAGGGAGTACTCCTCTACCGCCTTAGAGAGTCTCGTTATAACTAGCTTCTTAAGCGCCTTCCTAAGAGTATTAAGGAGCGTAATTAGGCGGTACGACTTTACCTACGTATAGTCTTCCTTTTACGGCTTACGTAGGACTACTATCGTCGATTATCTAAATACTATCGGGTAGTATCCGGTCTATAGGCAGGCGTTAAAGATCGCTACGACTACTAGGGCTAGTTGATCTCTACACTTCTTTAGTAGCTCGTTTAGGATCCTATCTAGCCCCGGGGCTTTCTTTGCCGGTAACTTCCTAAGTATAGCGGTAATATCTCCCTCGGATATATCCTATTAGACCGCGATACTAGGGGCTAGGGGAGTAGAGCTATTTATATCGCTTAGATTAGCCTCGACTAGGGGCGGGAAGAACTTACTAGCTAGTAGACGCGCCTTAGCCTCGGGGTCGCTAACCGGGCTACTAGGCGATTATAGCGCTAGGATAGAGAAGGAGAGGCCCTATATAGGGTCCTATCGGGCCCATTTCGCTAGCTTCTATATCCTCGCTAGCTTGCCGGCGATTTCTTCTACTATAGCCCTCTAGCTGACTGCTCTCTCCCTCCGTATTATAGCTTTCTTTTGTTAGTATACCTCCCTATATACGTTCTAGGCCTCCTCGCTATAGCTACCCGTCTATACCCGGCGGGCTCTCCTTACTTCTCTTACTACCGTAGTATACTTCGGTATCTAGTATAGTTTAGACTATATTGTTAGTTAGGTAAGCGGAACGTAAAGTAAGGTCGCTTTTCTTATTTCGTCTATTAACCCTTAGACTACCTCGTCTATCTCGTCTTTACTATTATATTACTACTACGCGATCTAGACTAGCCTCTCGGAGTCGTCGAGATATACCGAGATATTAGCCTAGTAGACCTTTCCCTAGTTTAGCTTAGAGGTTCTCGCTAGTATATATAATATCTATATCGTAATAGAGGTCCTAACTAGTATATAGTCTAACGACGCCTCGAGTTTATATTCGATCCTATAGTAGGTTACTATATAGTAGTAGCTATCTAAGATCTAGGATAGGTCGATCGTGCCTTAGAGTCCCCCTCTCTTCTAGTTACCTAGGTCCTTCGGGGTATTAAGGGTAATTACGTTACTTGCTATTAAGTCGATTACTTCGTCGGCTATAGGGTACGGCTATATAAGGCTTTCCTAGGAAGGGTAGTATATATTAAAGTCTCCTACTACGATGTAGCACCCTTGTCTCTTAAGCGTACTATCTAGGTGTCTATAGACCCTAAGGTCGCGGCTAGACCTCGAGGCTAGCGGTTATATATATATATATTATATATCTAAGTACTACCTACGTAGAGAGAGGTAATATCTCCCCCGCCTTCTTCGTCTACGTAGTATACTACCTCCTAGTCGGATTCTAGTATGTCCTTACTAATATAGAAGCACGTACGGGGTCTACCGTCGCTTAATAGGTATATAGTATAGCCTAGTAACTTATAGGTCGTTAGTCTCTTATAGTACGGGTTAATCTATAGCTCCTAGATTACTAGGACGAAGTAGACGTACGGGTCCGCCTCGTATAGGAAATATATATTATTTATTAAGCTGTTGTGGCGCCTCCTAGCCTATATAGCTATTCTACGTACTTCTGTCTTTCGAAGGGGAAACCGCTTACGGTAAAAACCCTCTCCTCTCCTATACTACTATTGTCCGTTATTTACCTTCCCGCTTTCCTTATAGAGGGTATACTAGTGTTATAGGCCTGTCCTAATGACTACCTTGTCTATATCCCCTTAGTCTCCCTCCTCCTCTCTATCTACTCCTCCGTCTCGTTCGCTAGTTAAAACTAGGTAAGGTATCCTTATCTTAGGACCTAACGTACTATCCTCTATACGTCGCTCTTATTCGTAACGATCGACTAGTAGTCGCGTCTAGCTACTCTCGCTCTCTATATACTCCGCCCTTCTACCTACTATAGGTACCGTTCGACTATATATTCCGGGTTCTACGACGAGTAGCTATACTCGTACGCTAGGTTGTCTATGTCTAGGACGTTCCTCCTATATAAGTAAGCCCGAAGCCCGATATATTCAGACCGGATTTAGATTGTTACGCTTGCTTCTACCCTTATAAGGTCGCGGTATAGGAGGTAGTTATATCTCTAGAAGGTTCGTAGGGCTAGGGGGCCTATTCTTACTAGCGGGTTACTATTCTATTCCTATTCCTATAGGTAGCCGGCTACCTACTCTACGAGGCTCTAGGACTTTTCCTTACTCCTCTTCTTTTCCCGGGTTCTTCGTTCCTCCTCCTCCCTCGCTAGCTACTCCGGCGTTCCTTATACTTTTCTAAAAACCCGTAAGTCGTCCCGCTTCTAAGTCCTCCTTACGTACGGTCCTATATATAGTCGGCTATATCTCTATCCGATTCGTACTATCTTGTCGTAGATAGTTTGCTATATTAGGTACCCTATCGTCTTCGCCGTATTATAGATCCTTATCCCTTAGATATAGTAACGGATAGGTAGTATCCCGGTCTCTATCTCGGCTACTCTCGTCGGTATAGTCTTATACGCTCCGAGAATTCTTCTTAAGTTGCCTACTTAGGTTCGATTAAGAGGCTCTTCGATCCGTCGCGGTACTAGCTTATCGACTCCCCCCGTACCCTAGATTTATACCCCGTAAAGTATCGCTAGTCGAACGATTACTTTATATATTATTCTTGCTTTGTCGAAGGTTGCCCCCTACGTTGACTTAGTAAGACGTGTTATTAATGCCTCGTTTACTTATGCTCTGTTCTAGGCCTTCTTAATCTATAGGTTCTAGCTTAGCTTCTAGTCTAGCCAGATTCCTAGTACTCGGAGTTCGGGGGAGGGCTTCGTCTTATATCTCTAGATTATTATAGTTGCCTATATATTATAGTAGGTCCTCGCTTTACTAAAGTGGATTAGCTAGTATTTCTTTAGGGTAAAACGGACGCCGTAGCGTCTAGCCTAGTCCTCGTATACTCTATATCTCTCCGTAAGTAGTCTATAGTTTTCCTCCGTTATCGCGGACTAGGCTAGGATGTTTATATCATCTACGAAGCCTAACGCTAAAGTCTAAGGGGACGTAAGTAAGGAGATCAGGTCGGCTATAAAGATTAGGAATAGGATCGAGGATAGCGTAGATCCTTAGGGGATTCCGGTCTCTACTATTAGGTTTGGTATAACCTAATGATATCACAAGATCAGAAGACCAAGCTCAATCGGGTTTGTTCTCGGGCCGATGGGAAGTTGAGGGAGGGTGATGAAGCAGTAGCTGTCTTGTCTCGCAGAGATCAAGTAGCAGTGAGGCAGAGGTTGTGTTGTGGTGTATTCCAAACAGTGATATTAAACAGTGAGTTGAACGCCTCGAAGCCATAAGGGATTCTCAGCGTTCCTAAATACAAAGGAGATCCCCTTATGCCCAGGGGTATTGCTTTCTTTGCTTTCCATCATTTCTGTGCTTTCTCTAGAAGGCGTACCGAGCGTAGAAATCGCTGCGAGCGAGCTGCAGCGGGAGTGCCCGCTAGTTGGCTCGGCACCACGTGATCCGAAATCGGTTGGCTCGTAGGGTCCAGACGACTCGATCCGTAACACCATCCCCTTTCCAGTCTAGCTCGTCCCGAGCTAATCATAAGCTTGCGGGGTCCCTTCTATTCGTAGGTCGTTATGACCGTTTCTTCTCCTTCGCCATGCCAAAGGCGTCCTCTTCAAAACGCTCTTCCTCCGACGATCGCAAGCGTCTTGGAATTTTTATTCGCGCGAACGGCGAAATCATGCCTCGGGCATGCTCGAATTGTCGTCGTCTAGGTCGGGTGTGCAAGGTGCACGTAAGATCAGGTCGCTGCAGCGAGTGCAACATCCACGGGTTGAAGGGTTGTGACATTAAGATCACTGCGTCGGAATGGGAGAGGTTGAGCAAGGAGCGCGCAAAGCTGCTGTCCCAAATTCAAGATGCGCGTCTGGCTTCTGCCGCTGCGATGGATCGGGAGCGCGAGATCGTCGCGCGGGCTCGCGAGGCCACATCAACGGCTTTAGCGAAGGAGGAGCGGCTGGCGAAACAGCTGGAGCTGTTGGATCGTCGTGCGGATAATGCAGTGTCGGTTGCGGAGGCCAACGCTCTGGAGGCGGAGGCTGAGGAGCGCTCGTTATCATCTCTTCCGGAGGGGGTAGCTTCCCTGGGTCCCGAGCTTGCTTTGTCTCCATTTACTTGGGCAAACGACCCGTCCCTGGATTCCTCAGATTTCTTTGCTGGCGTCTCTGGGACCCTCCGGTTCGATCCTTCTTTATTTGTTGATCCTGGCGGAAGTGTCGCAGGAGCTGGCAGCAGTTCGTGAGGTTTTCTTCTGGCTCCCAGGTATTTTCTGATTCGTCGTATCCTTTCCATTTGACAAGGTATTTCTGACCCTTCTTGTCTAGGATTCTTTCGACTTCGAATTCGTCTTCTGCTTCCGGCTCGAAATGGAAGCTTTCTTGGCAAGGTGTTTTGGCGTCTGCGGGTTCCAGCTTGGAGATGTGGAAGACTGGATGGATTTTGGCGTCAGGTGGTAGTCGTAACCGGTAGTTGACTGGTCCTACGACTTTATCGATGAAAAATGGTCCGACCTTAACATGATCCAGTTTCTTGGTCTGTCTTCTCGTTCTCAGGTTTTTTGTGAGGAGATAGACCTTATCCCCCTTTTTTAGTAGAGGTGCCATTTTTCCTTGGTTTTGCCGTTGCTGAGACAATTTTTGTTGTGCATCTTCGATCGCTTTGCGTGCTTCCTTGTGCACCTCCTTGAGAGTCTCCGTCGTCACGATTGCTCTCTCGGCTTGTGGGTGAGATCCAGGTGTTCCGAACAGGTTAGGATCTTTGCCAACCCCCATAGAATGGCGTCGTTGAAGTTGTCTCTGATTTGTGGTTGTTTAGTGCAATCTGCGCCACTGGCAGTAGTGAAACCCAGTTGTCTTGTGCGTAGTTAATGTAGTGTCTTAGGTATTGTTCCAGCGTTTGGTTCGTTCTTTCTGTTTGTCCATCGGTCTCTGGATGGTATGCTGTTGACAACTTGTGCTTGATCCCGATCGTTCCCATAAGTGTTTTCCAGTAGTTGGACGTGAAGAGCTTATCTCTGTCCGTGATGAATGTTTCCGGGAATCCGTGGTATCGGATCAATCTGTCTAGTACGAGGTATCCGAGCTGCTCTGCTGTATATGTCTCCGATGCAGGAATGAAGTGTGCATATTTTGTGAGTCTGTCGACCATGACCAGTATCATGTCGTACGTTTGTTTCGTGACTTGGTCTTTCGACAATGGGAGCTTTGTAATAAAGTCCATTGTAACTTCGTCCCATGGTTTCGTCGGTGGTGTCCTGAACTGTAGGTGACCGTACTTGGCGTGTCTCGCAGCTTTGTTTTGTTGGCAGTGTACGCATTGCTTAATGTAGCGTAATACTTTTTGTCTCATTTGTGGGAATGAGAAGCTACGTTGTATAAGGTCAACCGTCTTCGTAGTTCCAGGGTGTCCATAAGTTGGCTCGTCGTGATGTTGTTGTATACACTCTTCTTCTCGGTCCTTCGGTACTTGGTATTTTCCTTGCGATATAGGGAACTGTTCTTCCTTGTCGCCTAGGATCTGTACGATGTTGTTGAACTCTTTCGTGTTGGCACTAAGACTTCCATCGGGGCTCGTCTTAAGTATCTTGTGTTGCACTGGTTCTTTTCCTTCCATGTAGTCGCTTCGTCGGCTCAACGCGTCTGCGCGGCCATTCTCTGTTCCTGGAGTGTATTTGATTTCAAACTTGTACTGTCCTAGCAGCTCCGACCAGCGGGCTTGTCTTCGGGTAAGTTCTTTCGTCGTCGTGAAGTACGTAAGATTCTTGTGGTCTGAAAGAATCGTTAACTTCGGTGGGCCCTCGACGTACACTCTCCAATGTTGCATGGCAGCAACAATGGCTAGAAGCTCTTTGTCATGGATGTCGTAGTTCTGTTCCGCTGTGGTCATTTTTCGGGAATAATAGGCCACTGGGTGTCGTTTCCCCTCGTGTGTCTGTGTAAGACATGCGCCTATTGCCATATCGGACGCGTCGGTCTCGATGTGGACTTCCTTACTACCATCGAATAGTCGAAGCGTTGGGGCTGAAGCGCATTGTTCCTTGAGTTTCGTGAACGCTTCATGTTGTTCCTTTCCCCATTTCCAGCTGACGTCTTTTCTTGTAAGCATCGTCATTGGTGTTGCTGTCTTTGAGTAGTCCTTGATGAATTTCCGGTTGTAGTTGGCGAGTCCAAGGAACGATTGTACTTCCTTGACTGTCTTTGGTTCTGGCCATTCTCTGATTGACTGTGTTTTCGCAGGATCGATGGTGATTCCTGTTGTGCTGATGATGAAGCCTAAAAACTTGACTTGCTTCTTGTGGAACTCGCATTTCTCGGGTGCCGTCTTGAACCCGGCTCTGGTGAGTCGTTCGAAGACGTCCTGAACTTGCTTGGTGTGCTCCTGGAGGGATCCTTTTGTGTAGACCAGTATATCGTCCATGTACGCAATGACGCACACGTCGAGCAGGTCTCTAAGCGTTTCGTTGACAAGGTCCTGGCAGGATGCGGGTGCGTTGGTCAGTCCCATAGGCATGACCAAGAACTCGTAGAGTCCATATCTTGTTCTGAAGGCGGTTTTCCATTCTTCTCCAGCTGCCATTCGTATCGCGTAGAAGGCATCTCGTAGGTCAATCTTCGTGTACCAGTCCGATCCGGTTAATCTGTCTTGTGCTTCTTCGATGTTGGGTAGCGGATATCGGTTCTTGATTGTGATCTCGTTCAACTTTCGGTAGTCTTGTACGAGTCGTAGTTTCCCGTTCGGTTTTGGAACGAACATGCATGGAGTTCCTGCGCTCGAGGTGGATCGTCGTATCCATCCTTTGGCCAGCTTCTCCTTCAGCCATTCTCGTAAGGTTTGGAGCTCTTTCTCGGACATTTGGTATAGGGGTCCCCATGGAGGCTCTTTTCCTGGCTGAATGTTTATCTTGTGATCCCATGGTGCGTGTTTAGGTAAGGCGTTCTTGCCTTCCTCTTCTCGGAATAGTCGTGACCATCTGCGATATTCCTGAGGGATGTCTGGCTCCGATTTTCCAGTCATCTTCGATGGTGCGTTACTTCCATCCGTTCTGGTGATCTCGTGACCCAACTGCCCCAAGTCGGTGTCTATCCCAGTCGAAGGTGGTTCTTCTGTCCTTCTGGTCGGTGCAAGCTGTATCCTGTTTAGCTGTCTTACCTCATCCACCAGCGAACGCTGCCGCTGCGTAGGTTCAATAGCGATAACGCAATCGCATTGTTCAAATCTGAGTACTCCTGTTCTCCAGTCGATTACTGGGTTGTGCTTTCTCAACCAAGGTGTACCGAGTACAATGTCATGACTGGCCATGTCAGTGACATCCAGGGTAATTTCCTCGTGGTGCTGTTGGATTGCAAGTGGTAGCGGTATCGTCTCGCGCTCCACACTGGGTAAGGATGATCCGTCTACCGCGATCAATTCATAACCCTCTTTCTTTCTGCGGGTAGCTAGCCCGTGTCGTTTGACAAATGATTCGGAGGCGAAGTTCCCGCTCGCTCCGGAATCTATCATGGCATATGTCCGATGCCCATTGACGATAATCTTCGTTCGAAACACTGTAGTCGATGCTTGAGCCTTTTCTGTGTTGCATAACTCCTTTCGGTCGCTCATTCCTGAGGAGTCGATCCTTTTCCCTGTTCGTATGTGGAACGTCGTGCTTCGTGTCTCGAGGCCTCCGCTTGAACCTGGCGCGAGCCTTTCTGTGTCCACACCTGTAGTCGGTGACGTTCCTGGATCTTCTGCGTTTCTGAGTAGAGAGATCGTACGTGTTGTACGGCGTGTCGTAATTCGTTCGATACGAATGTTCCTGACGGTGTAAGGTATCCTGGTCCTATCATATGGCTTCCTATCGGTGGTCTCTCGATGACAGCTGTTGCTAGGTTCTCGGTGACGCTCACAGCTGGGTATGTCCATACCACTGCCCGTAGCGTGTCGAGGGTCTTGTCGAACTCAATTGGGTGTAGCATTCGCCGTCCCGATATTTTCGGTAGGAATTCTTCATGCCTTCTCTGTAGATGTACGATCATGTCGAATAGCTTCTTAGGTGCATCAATCGTGAAGGTCAACTGTTCGTTGTCGTCGTCAGTGTCGCTCTCTTCTCCTTCGGAGGAATCTTCTTGGCTTGATTCTTCCGGATCCTGGTCTTCTTCGATCGTATCCAGCCCGGTGGTTTCTTGACGTTCTTGTGGTTCCGGTGACCACGATCCATTCCATCCTGGGTCCTGGTTTTCCTTGTCGTCGTCGTCGAAGCAGGATTCGTCGATGTCCACTTCTCGGAGCGTAGCGTCTTGCCTATGCGTCGCTCCCAGGGTTCCTCGCGGTTGCTGAGGCCAATACCCTGCTCCAGCCTTTGCGGAGTAGTGAACTTGACACGAGTCTTGGTAACAGAATCGCCAATGAAGGCTTCCATGACCATTTCGAGATTCGGATTCGATCTCGTAATCGACTCTTCGTGCCATCATGTTGAACTGTTGTGGTCGGTTCTGCAGTCCGAATGGAATGACCTCCATTCGCTGCCCATGGTATCCTCCTCGTCCTTGTGAGGGGTCCAGGAGAGGCTTCGTGCTTCTGTTGCTAGCTCTCTCCTCCACTCTCTGAGTATAGTCGGTATCTCCCGGAGATCCAACACTGCTCTCAGATTTACTAGTTCGGGGTTGCATCATGTTGAACTGTTCGCGGCGCACCATATTCTTACCGCGGCAGTCCCTTGCTAGGTGGCCAGGTTTGCCACATCCATAGCAGGTTCGTGTTTCTCTTCCTGAACTCGGGGGTCTTCCTTTCCCCTTGCTGTTCCTGATCTTGCGACCTTTTTCGGTAACGTCGAGCTCCATTGGTTGAGGTCCGTAATATGGTTTGTTGTTAGGCTTGTGGTTGTAGTTGTCGTTGAAGCCTTTGTTACGGTTGTCGTAGCCTGGTGTGTATCCGGCCTTTCCGGATACCTTGGAGTCGTATCGTCGTTCCATAGCTCTTTCGTAGAGCTTGTCGTCAAGATCAATCGTGACTTGGACTAGGTCGCCTAAGCCATCGATCCTCCGACCGTCCCTCATTAACTCATCCTTGACATGCTCCTTCAGTCCTCGTCGGTACATGACCTGAAGTGCTTCGTCGTCCCAATCGGTAAGTTGTGCGTACTCCTGGAATTTGGCAGCGTATTCGGCGGTGGATGTCTTCTGAGTCAAGTGCTGAATTACACGAACGGCAGTGGCAATCTCGTTGGAGACCCCAAAGACGCTCTTCATAGCATGCTTGAGATGATTGTAAGACTTGAAGACTCCGTCGGCATTATCTTCTCCATTGCTGTCCAGGTACTTCCTAAGGAATGGTTTGACCCAATGCTGTGCTCGTCCTCGAAGAAAGGTAGTGGCAAAGACAGGCTTGAGGTTCTCAGCCATGGAGTTGAACAAGAAGTACATGTCCATCTGAGCAACCCAAGTGTCGAACTTGTCTCGGTCGCCATAGTAGAAATCTGGCTTGCCAATCTTGAGGGTGTCGTTGCCTGTATGAGTAGCCAAGGCATTGATAGCATCGTTCGCGGTCTGAGGTCGTCGGGCTCTGCTTGCTTCACTGGGGGCGGGTGTTCCCCGGTCACTCTGTCGGTCTCCCATCGTAGAGGGCGTTCAAAGCTGTTAGGTTTGGTATAACCTAATGATATCACAAGATCAGAAGACCAAGCTCAATCGGGTTTGTTCTCGGGCCGATGGGAAGTTGAGGGAGGGTGATGAAGCAGTAGCTGTCTTGTCTCGCAGAGATCAAGTAGCAGTGAGGCAGAGGTTGTGTTGTGGTGTATTCCAAACAGTGATATTAAACAGTGAGTTGAACGCCTCGAAGCCATAAGGGATTCTCAGCGTTCCTAAATACAAAGGAGATCCCCTTATGCCCAGGGGTATTGCTTTCTTTGCTTTCCATCATTTCTGTGCTTTCTCTAGAAGGCGTACCGAGCGTAGAAATCGCTGCGAGCGAGCTGCAGCGGGAGTGCCCGCTAGTTGGCTCGGCACCACGTGATCCGAAATCGGTTGGCTCGTAGGGTCCAGACGACTCGATCCGTAACATCTACGTATACCCTATCGGATTTATACCTCCCGAGGACTATTCTCATAGTCCTCTCTTTAAGGAAGGAGTATATAAATTTCGTGGCCTATACGGGGACTCCCTTCTATCGGAGTATATAGAGGAGTCTTTCGTAGGAGACGTTATCGAATACTCCGGAGATGTCTAGAGAGAGTAGCGATACTATTCTGTTCCGTCTATAGTACTAGAGGGTTTAGATCTGTTCGGTTATTAGTTTTATTACCGTAAGGGTGAAGCGGTTACTTCTCCCTCCTATCTATGTCTCCGGGAGGATATTGTTCTCCTCGACTAGTTTTATAAGTCTCTAGACTACTACCTTCTCTAGGATCTTCCCTACTATATTTAGGAGCGTAATCGGTCTATATAACTTGAGCCTATTATAGTCTTCCTTCTATAGCTTCCGGATAACTACTATTAGGGAGTCTCTATACGGCTTCGGATAGTAGCCTTTCCGTAGATAAGAAGTAAAGAGCTTAGCTAGGCTCGGGGCGATTTCCTCTTTATATTCCTTTAGTAGGAGGTTTAGGATTTTATCGGGCCCTAGGGCCTTTCTTCCCTTAAGCTGTCCTATTACAGCCTTAACCTCGCCTAGCTAGACTGTCTAGTACATATCTAGTAGTTCCGGGTATAACGTGCCTACTATATCCGTTAGGTCCGCGTCGACTTATATTAAGAAGAAGTAGTCCGTAAACGCCTTCGCTTTTACCTCCGGCGTTAACCTTAGCGTCCCCGTTATGTCTACTATAGACGGGAAGTAAGGCGTCTTCTCTGTCCCTCTAGCTCTCGCCTACCTCGCTAGTCGCTATATCTAGTTAGGATTCTCTATTACGAGCCCTACCGTCGTTCTCTAGTCTAGCTATTTGTCCCGACGTATCTAGGCTTTCTTAGCTTAGCTAGCCCTTTAGTATACGTCCTATATTGCTTATATATACTCCTTCGTCCACTCTCGTCTAGCCCTCCTCGCCTCCTTTACCCTTTCCGCGTACGCCGGGGTCTAGAATAGCTTCTATCTTTAAGAAGGTCGAATGTAGGGTATATACTAACGAGCTACCTCCTATACGACTATCGTTATCCGTTCGGCTTCTTTGTCGAGCTCGGCTTCTTGTTCTACTTCTGTTCCTACTTCTAGTCCCGTATTTACTCTATTATCGTATAGTTGTGCCGCTAGTTTACCTCGGATTTCTTCCTACGGGGCCTTCTTCTAGTTTAGGTATAGCTCCGCTATAGGTTCCTCCTCGACTCCTACCTCGATTGTTATCTAGTAAGGAAGGAATCGTATTTAGTAAGCTAGCTACGAGATAAGGTAACAAGTCTTTACCGCGCTTTCCTACTTATCTAGTACTACCGTATAGCCTCGTTTCGAGAGGTAAGCCCGGAGCAAAAGCTTCCCTCTACGCCCTCCCTCCCTATTTACTCCTTAAGCCAATATCTACCTCTATAGGCCTAAGCCCTTTAGTGCTCTTTATTAACCGACATACGTATCCGTCCCCTCGGGCTTTATAGACAGTGTTAGCCGTCGCTACTAGTATATACTACGCCCTAGGTTTTGACGCCCTTCGCGTTACCGTAGCCTATCTCTAGAAAGCGGCCGTCTATACCTCGTAAGTTTGCTCGGGGCACACACTACGCCGGGTAGCGTACTCCTTACGTTTCTACCTACTAACTAATATAAAGTTCCTTATTACCCTACCCTCGATCCTCCCCGATTATAGAACTAATTTACTTATATTATACGTCTTTTCCCCGTCCTAATAGCCGTCTTTTCCTTACTTAGGCTATCGTCTTTTCCTCGTCGTAATCTACTATATTAGACTAGGTACGTTATGTAGCGGGACAGATAGTACCTTAGGTAAAACCCTCGTTCCTATACCGGGTACTTAATAGGCCCTTATAGGCTTCGTTACGTATCTACCTACCTACCGTATTGCCCGCTAGTAAACACTAGATTGTTTCGTAGTCCGCTCGACGCCGTCGTATAGTCCGCTTAGTTATTGTTCTATAGTCCGCTCGTCTAATGTTCGTCGCTTAGCCCGCCCGGTTTACGGTCTCCGGAGGTAAAAATTATATACTTATACTAGAGGTGTCCTATCGAGCGTATAGGCCACGGTTCCGCGCCCTTCTTATAAAAGAAGAGGGACTCGCTCCCGATACGAGTATACGCTCGTCGGATAGTTTTTATACCCGTTTTACTAGTAGTCCTCTATTCGCCGCGGCTTCGCCTACGTTACGCGCCCGTCGCGCCTACGACACTCTAGCGTAAGAAGACTTGGCTCTCTCGTAGTAAGACGAGAGGTTCGTAGCCGACACTACGTATAGGTAATTCTCGTCGTCGACCTATATTCGTAATATAGTTACCTATATATTATAGTAACGACATATTCGAAAGCCCTTATTAAGGCTATTTTAACGATCTATAAAGTAGGCTACTATCCCTAGAATTGAGGGAGTTCTACCTTATTTAATTTAGATAGCTTAAAGTTCTCTTCACCCTATTTCTTTAGCTCTAAACGCCGCGGAGGTGCCTAGCTATATTAGGCAACTCCTAGGTAATACTAGCCTAGGCTACGGTACTACCGGCGCCTACGGCTCTATAGGTAAAGCTCCCCTAAGATAACTAGTAGTAACTTATAGAGGACGTAAAAAGTATAGAAACTAATAATTAGCTCCTATACCGGTCTCTATAGCTAATAATCACTTAGCTACGTACGGCGCTAGTACTATCGTATTACTAAGGGTAATAAGAAATAAGGACGACGTCTTAGGCGATTAATAAGGCCACCCGGAATTAATACCCCTATAGCTAGGTATCGGTCGCGGTATTGATACTAGGCCCCCGCCTAACGTACGATATAGTTACGATTCGTACTATAGTAAAGGAAGACTAGGCCGAAGTTACGAAGCTATCGAATAAGGAGCTCGCCTAACGAATTAATTAACTAGGTATAGTCGTAGTAAACTAATAGTCTAACGGTACTCTATAGATCTATACTAGCTCTACTACTACTAGGAGGTACCTAGAGGCATAGCTATAGTAGGTATCTAAGGTTACGGTATTAGCGAAGGCCTTAACGAAGTAATTTACGATCCTAGTCTACGACATACCTAAAGAGTTCGACCTAACTAACTAAGGTTACCTATATACTCTCTAAGAGGACAACCCGGTTACTCTTAACTCTCTAATCTAGAAGGCGACTCAGCTCTATAGGAAATAGCTAGAAGGTAAGAAGGCCTCGGCCTAATCGTATAGCTATAAGACGCGAAAGCGGCGGATCTAACAATAGAACAAGGCCTAGTCTAGCAATATAGACTCAAGATAGTAGAAAAGCACTCCTTATCCTTTCGTGTCCTCTAATACTTTAAATACTAACAGTATAGACACTAAACCTACACGTATATAAATAAGTAGGCCTACTCGAACTATATAGGAGACTATATATCTAGGGACTATATATTGGCTACGAGGCGGTACGCGAACTGTCCGGGGTACTACCTATTATATAGCGCGGAATGCCTATAGCGGAAACTAGCGTAAAACAAGGCAATTATAAACAGAACCGTCGCCCTAAGATTCTACGGCGACCGTAAGGCTAGTCTATACCGGAATAGGCTAGCGGCGGTCGGGTATAAGCGTCCTAGGGCCGAGAATAATATAAAGAATACGTAACCTAGGGCGTACGGGAGGCTACGTACTCTACTAGCTACGGCGAGGGAATCTAACTAGGCCCGGCTCCCCTTAAGTATATAACTTATAGGCGTAGACTAGGACGTACTAGTTAGTAGGATATAGGACATTATAGAGGAAATAATTGTCGATAACGATAACTAGCCTCGATACGCTTAGTATTATCTAGTATAACGTTAACTATAGTAAGGATATAGTCTAGAACTATTTCCTATACGAGGTCGACGACGAGAATTACCTATACGTAGTATCGGCTACGAACCTCTCGTCTTACTACGAAAGAGCCAAGTCTTCTTACGCTAGAGCGTCGTAGGCGCGACGGGCGCGTAACGTAGGCGAAGCCGCGGCGAATAGAGGACTACTAGTAAAACGGGTATAAAAACTATCCGACGAGCGTATACTCGTATCGGGAGCGAGTCCCTCTTCTTTTATAAGAAGGGCGCGGAACCGTGGCCTATACGCTCGATAGGACACCTCTAGTATAAGTATATAATTTTTACCTCCGGAGACCGTAAACCGGGCGGGCTAAGCGACGAACATTAGACGAGCGGACTATAGAACAATAACTAAGCGGACTATACGACGGCGTCGAGCGGACTACGAAACAATCTAGTGTTTACTAGCGGGCAATACGGTAGGTAGGTAGATACGTAACGAAGCCTATAAGGGCCTATTAAGTACCCGGTATAGGAACGAGGGTTTTACCTAAGGTACTATCTATCCCGCTACATAACGTACCTAGTCTAATATAGTAGATTACGACGAGGAAAAGACGATAGCCTAAGTAAGGAAAAGACGGCTATTAGGACGGGGAAAAGACGTATAATATAAGTAAATTAGTTCTATAATCGGGGAGGATCGAGGGTAGGGTAATAAGGAACTTTATATTAGTTAGTAGGTAGAAACGTAAGGAGTACGCTACCCGGCGTAGTGTGTGCCCCGAGCAAACTTACGAGGTATAGACGGCCGCTTTCTAGAGATAGGCTACGGTAACGCGAAGGGCGTCAAAACCTAGGGCGTAGTGTATACTAGTAGCGACGGCTAACACTGTCTATAAAGCCCGAGGGGACGGATACGTATATCGGTTAATAAAGAGCACTAAAGGGCTTAGGCCTATAGAGGTAGATATTGGCTTAAGGAGTAAATAGGGAGGGAGGGCGTAGAGGGAAGCTTTTGCTCCGGGCTTACCTCTCGAAACGAGGCTATACGGTAGTACTAGATAAGTAGGAAAGCGCGGTAAAGACTTGTTACCTTATCTCGTAGCTAGCTTACTAAATACGATTCCTTCCTTACTAATAGGACAGCGCGACAAACGAAGGAGCTATATAGCTAACGAGCACCCTAATAGACCTTATCCTAGCTAGTCCGTAATACTAACATAAGCCAACCTTACTATTATATAGTATAACGTTAATAAAAGTAAGGATAAGGTTTAACTCTACTTCCTCTAGGAACTCGACGACTAAAGGCATTATATTATAGTAATATAAGAGCTATAGCTAAACCTATACATACGAAGACCTACTACCTATACCGACCTACGGTACTATATAGCTATCGAGGGAGGCATAGGCTATACCCTAAGGACATATATATACGTTAGTAAAGTATTACGTACGGACGCCTAGAAGGTAATCTCGTACCCGGAAGGGAGTTAAGGGGACATTACGACTATCTAAATCACTACGAGTTAAGGACCTATCCTGATATATAACGTCTATAACCCTCCTCCTTAGGGAAGAACGAGTAGAGACCTTAGCACGCTAGTACGACTTGACTAGGTACTCGACTAAGGGGATATAAACTATATCCTCCTAGGCGACTTCAACCTCTACTACCTAACGTAGGGTCTAGAATTCACCCCCCCCTTACGTATATCTAGGAGGTAAGCTCCTAGAGATCACGGAAAGTAGGGATATAGAGCTCGTAACCCTAAAGGGTATAGAGACGTAGAAGGTAAGAACAAGCGCGAGTACTATCGACCTATACTTTCTATCGAGGGACGTAGTAATAAGGCTAGTAGAGTATAGACCTAACCTTGCCCTAGAGGCAGGGTTAGACTACATCCCTATCTAGATAACGATAGCGACGGGGATAGAAGAGGAGCTCCGGGGTGAAAAGCGCCTTAACTAGAAAAAAGCTCCCTAGGAGGAGATCCGGAATCTACTTAAACAGTACCTAAATAACACTAGTATCGGGGAGACGGAAGCCGAGCTTAATAGTACGGCAGAATAGATAATAACGACGATATAGTAGGCGGCCGAGGAACATACACTAGAACTAAGGCCCTCGAAGTACTAGAATCCCTTCTAGACCCTAGAGTACTTAGCTAAAGTCAAGGACGTAAGGAGGGTAAGGCGAAAATAGACGAAGGAGTAAAGCCAAGAAGCGTAGGACGAGTACTAGGAAGCAAGTTAGGCAAAGAAGGCCTAAATACGACGAGATAAGCGACAAGACTAGAGGGTAACTATAGGTCTTATAATAGAGAACCCGGAGTAGATATAGCGGCTTATAAAGTAGGTAAGGGCCGGAGACGGGGACAGGACACTACACTTCCCCCTAATCTAGGATACGATAGGCATAATATAGATAACGCCGGAAGGGAAGGCGAAGGCGTTCGCCGACCACCTCTTTACGACATAGTTAACGGCCGACCTAACGGATATAGAGGGAACGATCTACCCGGAGCTACTCGACATATACTAGATAGTAGGCGAGGAGGAGATAAAGGAGATTATAGGAAAGCTAAAGGGCCGTAAGGCCCCGGGACCCGACGGTATCCTAAACCTCCTCCTTAAAGAATATAAAGAAGAAGTCGCCCTACACCTCGCCGAACTATTTACGGCTTACCTACGTAAGGGGTACTACCTACGGCCATTTAGGCGGTCCCTTATAGTCGTTCTAAAGAAGCTATAGAAGGAAGACTATATAAAGCTAAAGTCCTATAGGCCGATCGTACTCCTAAATATAATTAGAAAGATACTAGAGAAGGTCGTAGTAAGAAGAATTATATAGCTCGTCGAGGATAACAACCTACTCCTAGAGATATAGATAGGTAGTAGGAGCAAACGATCCACCCTAACGGCTATAGAGCTTATTACCGAACAGATTTATACTCTCTAGTACTATAGACGGAATAGAGTTATATTACTATTGTCTCTCGACATCTTAGGGGCATTCGATAACGTCTCCTACGAGCGACTCCTCTATATCCTACGGCAAAAAAATCCCGCGGTAGGTAACAAGTTTTGTAAACTCCTTCCTTAAGGAGAGAATAACGTAGATTGTCCTTAGGAAGCGTAAGGAGGGCAACCTTATATATATAGAATACGGGATCCCCTAGGGCTTAACTCTATCCCCGATCCTCTTTCTAATCTTTATAGCGGACCTAATACTACTACTCACCTCACTATAAACGTCGGCCTCGGGGTTCGTCGACGATACGAATATCCTAGCCTAGTTAACGACGACCGAAGAAAACTACCGGCTACTTATAGAAAGATACGAGGTATACGAGGAATAGGCACGTCGACACGGCGCCCGTTTCGCCCCGGAAAAGTACTAGCTTATCTACTTTAGTAAGGCAAGAACCTACTATAATATATAAGTAACGGTAACTATCTAGGGTTACGTAATAAAGCCCTCTCCCGAATTACGAGTCCTAGGAATCTAGCTAGACCCTAAGCTTAGCTAGAACCCCTAGATTAGGAAAGCCTAGAATAGAGCCTAGGTTAACGAGGCTATAATAACTAGACTCATAACGTCAATATAGGGAGCTACGTTTAGTAAGGCAAGGGTTATATATAAGACGATCGTAAAACTAGTAATGCTCTACGGGGCCTAGATATAGGGGATAGGAGGAGTAGGCAAACCGATCCTAAAGCGGATAGAGGGACCCCTAAACCGGACGTAGGCCGCGAACCTCAGACGGATACTAGGAGCCTATAAGATAACGCTAACGAGAGTAGCGGAAGTAGAGATAGGGTCCCCCCCCCGATTAAACATTATATTAAGGGAATGAGGATCTAATACGCTAGGAAGACGGCGGATTATCTAGTATAACAAGCTATTCGGGACTCTACGGAGAAGATCGCTAGGAGGTACGACCGACTGCCTTACCTTAGGGTACATTAAAGCTAAAAGCAAGACGACCTACGTACGTTTAAAGTCGTTAAGTAAACCTAGGAGTGGATAGAGAGGAAGGAGGAGGAGGAAAAGGCACGGAGGAAACAGGGTAATAAGGCAAAGATATAAAGCCTCGTAGAGTAGGTAGCGGGCTGCCTTTAGGAATAGGAATAGAAAGAGAATCCCCTATCGAATCGAGGACCCCTAGCCTTACGCCCCTTCTAGAGACATAACTACCTACTCTACCGTGACCTAATAAGGGCCGAAGTAAGTATCGCGATATATATTAGGTCCGAATATATCGGGTTAAGGGCCTACCTATATAGAAGGAAAGTCCCGGACGTATATAGCCTAGTATACTAGTATAACTACCCGTTATAGAACCCGGAGTATATAATACTACGGTGCCCGTAATAGGTAGAAGGACGAAGCTAGTAGAGAGCCAAGGCAGTAAGACGCGACTACTAGTCAATCGTAACGGATAAGCGAGACGTAAAACGGATAGTATAGTAGATACTATAGTAGGGCTTTCTGAAACAGTTCGCGCTAGCTAGCGAGACGGAGGAGTAGATAGAGAAGAGGCGGGAGGTCAAGGGGGTGCAGACCGGGTAGTTATTAGGGCAGGCCTATAACACTAGTATATCCTTAATAAGGAAAACACGAAAGAAGGTAATGTTAAGAACGTATAGGAGAGGAGAGGGGGTTTTCACTCTATAATACGAGTTTCCCCTTTATAACTAGAAGTAAGTAGTATAGCTATATAGGCCAATAGGCTCTATAACAGCATAATGAACAATATATATATATTACGAATATAGGTTAGTAGGCATGTCGTACGGTACTAAGACTAACTTAGTATATACTAAGTTAGTCGAGACAATAGTACGGTAATACTACCGAGACACCGTACGAATAGTAGGAGCGACTTAGAGGACCTAAAGTCGCTTAGCTAGTTAGTACGAGACTGTCGGAGGAACTGTCGTCGTAGGATAAGATATAGGTAAAACCAATAAGGCGTAGTAAAACAGAACTAGGACTAGAGTAAGATCCCTCTATATAGGTATAAGAGACGTAGTCTCTATACTAATAGTAGAGACACCTTTAGTACTAAATACTATTCTACTATATACCTTCGTATACTACATTAGTCCTTCCTCCTTCCCTATTACGTGTCCTAACTTCCGTATATATATATATATATACTATACCCTTTTAACAGGTTATAAGCCCGGGTTTGCTTAATAGGACATCGATATACTAAGGAAGTACGACGTAGAGTATTATACCCTATACCCGGAATCCGTACGGTAACGTACTAATAGACTCGGGGAGTCTACTATACGGAACGCTACTAATAGACTCGGGGAGTCTACTATACGGAACGCTACTAATAGACTCGGGAGTCTAAGCTTATTCTAACTACCGTAGTTAAGTAGGACTTACTATATATCTAAGGCTACCTTTGCTATAGAAGACTTAACGAGTTACGAGGGCCCCGGAAGGTCGGCCCTACCCTTACTCGTAAGAACTAGAAGCGCTAGATCGTTATACTACGAGACTATCTCGAAAGCCGGGAGGTATTCTAGGTTATCGACGACTCGTCGGCTAATCTCCTAGAATCCGTTACGCCTAAGATTACTTCGAAGGCGAACGGTATAGCGAGATATACTATCTTAGTATATTTGTCCGAGGAGGATAACTAGGAAATCTTAGACATACGAGATACCAAAGAGATCTAGAAACGTCTATAGAAGAAGTATAGTAAGGTCTATAAGGCATACGTAGTATCGCTTATAAAATAGCTAGTATCGTTTAAGCTACCGGACGATTAGACAATTAGATAAGGGTAGATATATCTAGGTAACCTATCTATATAGATAGATAGATGATTCATTTACCCGTTGTAGTGCCCTCCGGCCTATACGGGTTTATGTCTATATATGTTACTGCATAAGGTAGGAAACCTATTCCTAGGTAAAAACCTCCTCTCCTTCTCTAATAGCTTCCTTGCCATGAGTTCTCAGTTTTCCTTCTATTAGGGTGCACTAGTGTCATGGTGGTTAGCCTCTGACTACCTTGTCTGCAACCCTAGAGTTGTCCCCCTCTTCCTGCTCTCCTCCTCCTTCTTTCTCTCCTCAATCCATCTCTCTGTTTCCCTAGTAAGAGAGAACTGCTTAAAAAATCCTTAGTGGATGATCCACCTTGTAATTCTCTGGAGGTCTCCCTTATTGCTGATCATGGCTTGGAAGTTTCTGTTCCTTGCCCTTGCCCTCCATTCACCTCTCCCTGTACTCCATTCTTTGCAAACCAGAAGTCTATGTTCGACATTCTGGGACAGGTAGCCGCATGGGCAACTCTTGTCTTCGATACCTGGGACTTTTCTCTGATGCAGGTATGCCCTGACTCCGATGTGTTCAGAGCGGATTTGTATTGCTATGCTTGCTTCTGACCTGGTCAGGTCTGAGTACAGTAGGTAGTTGTGGCTACCAAACTGTTGGAGTGCCTTTGGGGTTCCTGGCCTCTGTGGGGTTCTTGTCCATTCAGTCTTCCAGAGGAGTCCTGCCATCCTTTCAGCTAGAGACTGTTGCTTCTTCCCTTGGCTGGCTGCTGATCCTCTCCCTTGAGCCCTTCTGTCCTGTTCCTGCTGGGCTAGGTGCAGCTGTTCTGTTAGTTCTTTGAACTTCTGCAGGTCCTGCTGCTTCTGTGGGGCTGGATTGGGTCTTGCTTGTCTGTGCCTTCTTGTGCACTGGCTCCTGATTTTGTTGACTGCCTTCTGGATTACTAGCTGGGCTGGGTATGCAGACGTCTTTCCTGCATACTGGTATCTCAACCCTTGAAGGTAGAGCTTGGCTGGTGGGGAGCCAGACTCCATTTCGACCACCCTTGTTGGAGTTGACTTGTATGCTCCAAGCACCTTTTTCAGACAGGAGGCTTGGGCTCTGCTGATGGGATCTGCAATTCTCTTTGGGATCTTGTCTTGGGCTGACCAGATCTGGGCTCCATATAGCATGGCTGGCTTCACAATGGCCTTGTACATAACCTTTGCTTTCGCAAATGTGGCTCCCCATGTGGAGGCTGTAAGCCTGTCAATTGATTGCCTGTTGTTGTCTGCTCTTGCCTGTGCTTTCTTGACCTGTGGTCCCTAGCTGAGCTTTGGATCCATCCATATTCCTAGCACCCTTAATTCACTTGAGGGTTCTGTTGTGTGTCCCTGAATAGTGATTGGGGCTTGCATATTGTGTCTGTTTCTGGCTCTACTGAAGTGGATGAGTTGATACTTCTCTGGGGCAAATCTGGCTCCATGTTTCCTGGCCTATTCCTCACATTCCTTGTGTTTCTTCTGCAAGATTCTGCAGTTCTCTTCTGTGCTGTCTGACCAGGCTAGGATGTTTGTGTCATCTACAAACCCTGAGGCTGATGTGTTTCTGGAGTTTAGCTTTGCTGGCAGGTCTGCCATAAAGAGGAGAAACAGGATTGGAGACATTGTTGATCCCTGTGGGATTCCTGTCTCTGTAGGCATGCTGTCAGATTTGTATCTGCCCAGTCTTAGTCTTGTGGTTCTGCCTCTGAGGAAGGACTGGATAAACTGGACTGTCCAGTTAGGGATAGCCTTCTGTTTCAGGATGTGGATCAGCCTCTGGTGTGAGACATTGTCAAAGGCTCCTGATATGTCTAGTGAGAGGAGTGTGGCTGCTTTGTTGTTCCCAAAATGCCATAGGGTCTTGATCTGCTCTGTGATAAGTTCCACAGCTGTTAGTGTTGATCTTTGTTTCCTGCCTCCCATCTGTTCTTCAGGAAGGATTCCATGTTCTTCAGCTAGGTTTGTCAGCCTTTCTGCTATGATCTTTTCCAGGAGTTTGCCTAGTGTGTTGAGCAAGGCAATAGGTCTGTATGCCTTTAGCTTTGTGTAGTCCTCTTTCTGTGGTTTTCTCAAGACCACAGTCAGTGACTCCTTGAAGTGTTTAGGACAGTGTCCTTGGGCCATGCACTGTGAAAAGATGTTTGACAGTGCAGGGGAGATCTGGTCCTTGCATGTCTTAATGAACAAGTTTGGAATCCCATCTGGTCCTGGGGCCTTGTTTCCTGAGAGTCTCTTAATGATGCTCTTGATCTCTCCCTCTCCCACTGTGCAGGATTGCTCTAGTGGTGTTGGATACACACTGCCCTCCAGATCCTGCAGGTCAGCTTCTACCTGTGTGCCAAAGAAATGTTTCCCCAATGCCTGTGCCTTTCCTGGGAGAGTGTGTTGGATTACTCCTTCCTGGTCTTCAATGTTTGGAAACTGGGGCAGCATGTTTCTGTCCTGTGTGGGTTGTCTTGCCCACTTTGCTAGTTTCCACATCTTCTCAGGATTCTGGGTAATGGATCCAACTGTTGACCTCCACTCCAGCATCTTGTCCCTCTTGATCTGGGCCTTCTTGTCTCTGGTTGCCTGGTTGTATCTGTCCCATGCTTCCTGGGAGTGGCTCTGGGTAAGGGCTCTCCTGGCCTGCCTGGCTGCCTTGACCTTCTCTGAGCATTCCTTTGTCCAGAATGGCTTCTGGTACAGTGACTGTTTCTTTTCTCTGGTGTGGGCTGCCGCAGTTTCCTGCATTGTTCTAACCAGTTCTGCCACTGCTTGGTCTATGTCTAAGGCTGTTTCCAGTCTCCTGGTCTCTAGTCCAGCTAGCTTCTGTTCCAGGTCTTGTCTGATCTGTTCCCAGTTGGCTGCCTTCCAGGCCAGCTGAGGTTCTAGGTCTCCTTCCTGCTGTGTCTGTGTTTCAAACTCCACCTGAATTGGGAGGTGATCTGATGAGGACTCCAAGTCCTGGTTAACCCAGCATCTGGTGACCTTCTGCTGCAGGTCATGTGATGCAAAGCACAGGTCAATGGTGCTTGAGCTTGCTCTCTGTGACCAGGTAGTTAGGCCCTTTGGGGTAACTAGGTGCATGTTGTTGCTTCGGGTAGTGGAGAGGAGTCTGTTAGCTAGGAAGTGATGGGCAGGTGCAAAGTCTGATCCCCATGTAGGATGGTGCAAGTTGAAGTCTCCCAGCACGATGTGTTGGGAGTCACTCTGCAGGATGTCTGGCAGCTGTTGTAGTGTGCCCAGCTGGGTGCTGCTTCTGGAGCTGGGGGGTGGGTTGTATACACTGTGGATGTGGATGCTGCCTTGGTTGGTGTTGAGTCTGACTGAGGTGATGTCTCCCCCTTCCTGTTGGATTTGTTCCCAGCTGTCTGTTGCCATCTCTTTGCTGATGTACATGCATGTTCTAGGGGTGCCTTGTTTGGCTAGGAGTGTGTGATACCTTGGGTCGTTAGCAGTAGATGGTCTGTTAGATTTGCTGTTGATCCAAGGTTCCTGGACTGCAATAACTAGGTGTTTCTTTGGGTCCAGTGCTTGGAGAAAGCTTCTCTGGACCTTGTGCTGGCTTTTGTTGACGTTGTACTGGATAGTGGTAAGATTAGGTGTCTCAATCATGACTTATCCATGCTGGTCTCCTGCTGGTCATCTCGTGCTTCCTGCTGCTGGCTGCTATTTGGGATTGTGGTAAGGTTGAGCCTGCTTTGTGACGGGTCTCTTCCTGCAACCACAATTGATTTTGGTCTACCCATAGCAGGGTGGCCTTGGGCCTGTGTGGTCTCTTCTGTTCTGCCTCTTTTCAGAGGGTTGTAGACAGTCCTTAGGGGTTCTTGGGTGATTGTCCCTGTCTGGAATCTGATAGGGGTGTTGATCCTGGCTTCTCTTGCCCTCCTCTTTGCCTCAATCCTAGCTGTGCAGTCTTGGGACCAGGAAGGGTGTTTCTTTCCACAGCATGCACATCTGGCTTCACTCTTTGGGGCTGTGCAATTCTGTACTTTGTGGCTACCAGCACAGTGGGAACAAGTGTCCTTTTGGCTTAGGCATCTAGTAGAGATATGACCATACTGTTGGCACTTGAAGCATTGCAGTAGTCTGTGGGTGCTTCTATGGATTTCTGTGTTCATTCTTTCGCATTCCCAGAAGATGCCCTTGTCAAGCACGGTGTTTGCCTGTTCTACAGTGCCTATCCAGAGCACTAGAGAAGACTCTCTCTTTGTGTCCTTTGTCTTTCTGTTGACCCATGCTGCTTTTGTGATCTGTAGCCCTGGGCATACAGCCTGGTTCTGGTCCTGCAGCCTCTTAAGGTCTCCTTCAATGTCAAACTTTGTGGTCATCCCATGGGCAATAACCATATTTTGTTGGTGTGAGACCTTAGCCGTCTTGCCTAGTTTGACTGTCCACTCCTTCTGTGTCTCTAGCCTCTTCCTGTCTTGCTCCTGTGCTGTGAACAGCTTAAGGACACCTCCCTTCTCTTTCCTGGCTCCAATGATGCCTTGTATCCCAATCTTCTGTATGATCTCCTTGCCTGACAGGCCCTCAATCTCTTTCTGCTCTTGCTGGTCGGAAATGTAGACCTTGATAGCTGTTTTCAGGGGGGGGGAGGGTTTTGGGATGCAACTGCTGCCCAGGTTGGTTGGCTTAGTTTCTGGCCTTCCTGTGTCCTCTTCTTTGCTGCTGCTGCTACTGTCCTGTTAATGATCTGTCCTGTTTGGCTCCTTAGTGCCTTTAGCCCTCCAAGGAGCTCCAAAATCATCCCCTTAAGTGCTCTTTCTGGGTGCTCGCCATCTCCTGCCATTGCCATTGTTTCTGCCTTCCTGCAGACCTCCTTCCACTCGTTACTCTCCTGCTCCTGGTCGTTTCCTGCGATCGCTATCATCGTGTCTCTCTGAACCTTATCAACCTATCTATATAGATTACTAAAACAGATAGTAAAGAGACCTACTATAAGGACCCCGTCCGGAGGTTTGAGTACCTACTAAATAGCCTTCCGGACGTCTACGCTAGTACTAGGGATACTATCCTAGCCTAGCTAAACCTAGGCTAGGAATCCGCTATAACCCTACTTAAATCCTACGAATTACGGATCTAAGAGAGTGAGGGCGAGACCGCTCTATACTCCTAGAGATTAGGGGGCAAAAGCGGCTACTTTATCTACGATAGTAACTACCGAGTTATATCGTGCCCGGAACTAGATTCCAGAAGGAGTTTATTAAAAAGAAGAATACCTAGAAGTAACCGGAGAAGAAGTCCTACGAAGAGCTAGTTCGGGATCTAGAGAAAGCCTAAAACGCCCTTAAGAAGTCTAGGAAACAGTAGAAGGATAGGAGAAGCTAATCCGACAATAAGATAAAGGTAAAGGCGGCACGAACCTATACCTTATAAGAAAGCAATACCGAGGAAATATACGACGACGAAGTCGCCTATTCTACTACCGAAGTAAAAAGTAAGTTTCCCGCCTCCAAATAGTTACTAGACTCCTATACCTCCTTATACATAACTGACAATAAGTCTCTATTTAGATCGCTTAGGAAACTAGCGAGAAGGAAAGTGATTAAAGTCGGTAGGGGGTACCTATATATATTCTATAAAGGAATAGTAACTATAGGAGGACTAATAGGGAAACAAATTACGCTAGAGAAAGTCTTGTTTGTTCCTAATCTCGGAGTTAATCTAGTTTTATAGAGGTAGTTTAGTGAGCAATTCGATGTCGAACCTCTAAACTTTATACTTAAGTATAAGAGCGGAAAGCCTATCGTACGAATAGTACTATAAGGGGGGGTACCGGTAGTATCTTCGATATCTGACTCCCTAAACAGTACTTACCTATCAAAAAGGACCTACTAAGATCAGGTCTAGTAGACCCGAACTTCTTAGCGCCGAGAATTACTAAACTAGATAGATAGTAGGCCCCGGAGATATTACCCGCGGATAATATTCCTAATAAGGAAGCTCTAGCCGCGGTAACTACTAAGGATTAGTAGGAGCTTTAGTATAGAAGATTCGTATACCTAGGTAAAGGATTGCTCCGGAACGTCTATAGGGTAAGTAATAAGAAGGACCCGATTCCTATCCCGGATAAGTATAACTATAAGGTATACTCTATCGCGAATATACGGAAGTTTAAAGGGGCTATCGTAGAACGAAAGAACGAAAGAATTGCGCTTATATCTATCGATATCTACGGACCCTTCGAAAATACGATATCTAGGCTAGGTTTTAAATACTAGCTAGAGATCGTAGACAACTTCTTAAGAAAGAAGTAGGTAATCCCGCTTAAGAACAAATCCGACACACCGTAAGCACTATAATAATAGCGGCTAACTATAGAGAAAGTATCTAAATGCTACGTAAGTGTCAGGGCGAGAGCCTAGCCTATGAGATGCAAGGGTGAAAGCGAGAATGCAGGTGCGAAGTGCAGATGCAAAAGGGTATGGTATGATTGCTACACAAAACAAAAGACGAAGAAAGCAAGAGAGGCCTGGGGAAGGCCAGATATTTATACGCGACCCTCGCGAGTGCGTGTCCCCGCATCAACAGGGCTAACCCGTGCGAAGCCGCGCTCAGCAGCTTTGCTCAAAACCTTATTCCAACCTGCCCTACGTTCCGAGTCTTCCACGTGCTTCAAGGTTTGGTAGAGGGGTGAATTTGGAGGGCTGGGTCCCGTAGTGAATGTTGCGGGGCATGTGATTCTTGGCGCTCACACACCAAGCTGGACTGTCACTTCTTGACGACTTCTGAGCGCTCTGAGGCTCTTCTGTCCCCACCTTCTGTACACTCTGTGGGGAGACCATGACAGTAGCCCCCCCGAACAAAGCTGAGTTCCTACGAAGCCGTAGTAGTTCCACATATCGAGGATGTTCAGCTTCAGTACCAGGCCTAGGCCTGATGTCATGGTCGATACACCATTGGTAAGCCCCGTCGAAGAGCTCAGATTCGAAGAGCCTGCCGATGTTGACTTCTGGGCCGTCTGCGCGGGCGTGGTATTCTTCGATTGCTTGACGATTGAAGATGATATGTTGGATAGGTTCCCATGAGGTATCCCACTCAGGGCAACCTTGCCATTCGACTTCATACTTGATCGGCGGTAGTCCTTCAACGTCGTTAGGCTCTGCGCGGATTCCCCGGATCTTGCGGACGGCATAGTCGTCAGAAGGTAGGTTAATAGGCTCGTCGACTTCTACTTCATCGGGAGGACCTGGCATGTCTTGGTTTTGGTTCGGGAATGGGTCCTCAGCCGACGGCCGAAGGCGTACGGGATGGAAGACGTCGTGGATCTTCATGTTCGCAGGAAGAGCTAGACGGTAGGCGTGTGAACTGATACGCTCGGTGATCTCAAAAGGACCTAGGTTCTTCCAGTTCAGCTTCTTGGAGGGGCGGTCCGTCTTGATGTTCTTAGAGTTGAGGTAGACCATATCGCCTACTTGGTAGTCGGGAGCTGGCTGGCGACGACGATTGGCTTGATCCTCGTAGATTGCTTGTGCGTACACCATCTCGTCGTGAACTTCTTCATGGATCTGTGAGAGCATAGTAGCGAACGCGTCTGCTGCTTGCTCGTTTGCGTCTTCGGTAGGCGGGAGAGGTTCTTCTGGTTCCATGCCTGTACGAGGGTGGTAACCTCTCGTAGTATAGAAGGGGGAGTAGCCAGTAGTCTCCGAGTCCCAGTTACGAGTAGCGAACTCCACCGCAGGGATATGCTGAGGCCAATCCTTCTGGTGGTAGTCGACGAAGCAACGAAGGACCTGCTCGAGGATAGCGTTCGTAATTTCGGTCTGGCCGTCGGTCTGTGGCTGAAAACTGGTCGAGAGGTTATGCTTGATGCCCAGGATAGCACACAGACGCTTCCAGAAGTGCGAGATGAACTGGGTGCCTCTGTCAGAGGTGATGCTATCCGGGAGGCCTTGAAAGCGCCAGACGAATTCGTAGAACAAGCGAGCAGTCTCCTTTGCGGTCATGCTCCAGCACGGGATCATGTACCGGTCCTTGGAGTGACGGTCCACGATCACTAGAAGGGCCTTTGCTTTCACGCCGCTAAAGGTCTTGCCGTGAGGAAGATCGGTGATAAAGTCCATAGTGATGTGCTTCCACGGACGATCAGGAGCCGGGAGAGGGTGCAAGAGACCGTGGGGACGGTGGCGGTTAGCTTTGGCTCTTCGGCAAGTAGCGCAGTTCAGCACGTAGCGGCGGACGTCCTTCCAGGAATGCGGCCACCAGTAACACCTAGCGAGGAGCTTGTGGGTCTTGGCTACGCCTGGGTGACCCCCAGAGGCGGAGTCGTGGATGATTTGAAGAATCTCAGCTCGGATATTAGAGCCTTCGGGCTGCGGTACGTAAAGCTTCTTACGGAAGTAGACGACACCTTCCTGGAGCTCGCACTCGGATAGCGAGAAGCCCGGGAATGTCCTCGCGCCAGATCCAAGGGCCTGAACTAACTCTTGGGCGTCTATGTCGGCATCGTACGCTGTTCGTACTCGTGCCATAATGCCTTCGGGCTGCTCCTCATTATCAAACCCCTCAAAGTCTGATTCGGATGAGCCGTCGGTCGTTACTGAGCCCTCTTTATCGTCGTTCAAGTCCTCAGCGTCCGAGGCGTATTCTTCAGGCTCGGATTCATCGTCACTCTCGTCAAGGTAGGCAGGAGCGAGCACGAGAGTAGCAAAGGAAGCGGCGAGCGTAGGCTGGCCGTTCGATAGGTACTCTCGAAGCTCGGAAGAGAGGTTGTGCTCTTTGATGACTTGTTGCCCTGCGATTTGCCGGCCCCCTCTTCGATCAACTGGAGAGTCACCAGGGCGGCGGGTAAGGGCGTCGGCCATCGAGTTGGCCTTGCCGGGCGTGTACGAGATCACGAAGTTGAACCGGGAGAGGAACTCGCTCCAGCGGGCCTGGCGACGATTGAGCAGCTTGCTCTTCATAAAGTAGACGAGGTTCTTATGGTCGGAGCTTACTTGGACGGGCATAGCAGAGCCTTCGAGCTCGGGGCGCCACTCTTCGAAAGCTTTGACGATGGCGAGAAGCTCCTTGTCGTAGATCTCGTAGTTACACTCCGTAGCGGTCATCTTCTTGGAGAGGAAGGCGACAGGTAACCAGGGGGATTCAGGCGAGCGGCGTTGTAGCAGGACACCGCCCACCACGCCGTCGGATGCGTCGGTCTCTACACGGGTCTCCAGTTCGAAATCGAAGTGCCGTAGAAGCGGGTTCTTAACAAACTTCGCTTTGAGCAAGTCAAAAGCCTCCTGGCATTCGTCGGTCCAGGCGAACTTCTCACCCTTGCGCGTGAGCTTCGTCAAAGGGCGTACCACGCCCGAAAATGCGTGGATGAAGCGGCGGTAGAAGTTGGCAAAGCCTAGGAAACCCTGGACCTCTTTGACGTTCGTAGGAGCATCCCATTCGACGATAGCGTCGATCTTCTCTTGGTCCATCTTGATGCCGTCTGCGGTAATGATCAAACCAAGGAACTTGACTTCGGTCTTCTCAAACTCGCACTTGTCGATGTCGAGCTGCAAGCCGGCGTCTGCGAGCTTCTGAAGGACCTTACAGACGTGCTCGCGGTGCTCCTCCTTGGTCTCGCTATAGACTAGGATGTCGTCGATGTAGGCAGTGCAGAACTGATCGAGGAACTCCTGAAGGATGTCGTTAATGAAGTTCTGGAAGGTACTAGGCCCGTTACAAACGCCGAAGGGCATAACGAGCGACTCGAACAGCCCGTAGCGAGTACGGAAGGCTGTGAGATACTCGTGTCCTTCTGCCATTCGTAACTTGTTGAACGCAGCGATGACATCGAGCTTGGTGAAGTACTTGGCCTTAGATAGGCGCTCGAGCGTCTCCTGAATCAACGGTATTGGGTAGCGGTTCTTCTTTGTAACAGCGTTCAAGCCTCGGTAGTCTACGCAGAAGCGTAGACCACCGCCGGGCTTCTTGACGAACATGACGGGACTGCCAGCGCTGGAACGGCTCGCTCGAATGAACCCCTTCTTTAGGTTCTCTTCGAGGTATCTCTTGAGGACGATAAGCTCTTCTCGGGACATGGAATATAACGGTCCGAACGGTGTCTCTGCACCTTCTTCTAGCTCAATCTTGTGGTCGTGAGGGCGATGAGGAGGCAGCTCGTCTGCGGCTTTAGCATCGAATACGTGGAGGATGTGGTGTGCCCAAGGAGGGACCTTCGTAGCAGGGTCGGTAGGTGTACGCTTCTTGTCGAGCTTCTCGAGGGCGATGTCGATATCGCGGAGAGAGGCGGCGAAGACTTGAGCTTTGGGCTGCTTAGCAGCAGTGGTGAAGGCAGCGGCGTTCACCTGGAAGATCTTGGTATACTCAGGACCGCGCTGAGGCGGCGGAGAAGGCGGAGGTGCCGGAGGAACTTCTGGAGGGAAGCTGACAGTAAGGGAAGTCCAGTCGATGATAGGTCGGTGTCGTCTGAACCAGGGGAGGCCGAGGATAAACTTCTGATGCGGTAGGGACGTAAGGAAGCTGGTGATCGACATACGCTTGCCTCCGAGGGTGATTGACGTGTGTACAACATGAGTAATCTTACCAGTGGTAGTCTCCGTGCCGTCAAAGAGTTCAAGGGTGCGAGGGTACTTCAGTTCCTGGGGTTCGAGGTTGAGAGAGGTCGCGAGTTTATAGTCCATAAAAGACTCGCCTAGTGCGCCAGTGTCCATGAGAGTGAGATTGGAAGAAGAGAGTTTCTTTGAGCCGATATTTACATTCGTGACGAACGGTTTGCAAGCGTGGTCCTTGCCCGTCTCGTCGTACAGGTCTAGCTGTGCTGTATTGATCCTCAACTTCTTTCCTCTCTTCACTTTCGGTAAACGTTGTTCTTGGTCTTCATCGCGTCGATGAGGAAGACCTAGGCTTTTTCCTGCTCAGCGGGAGCAGCAGGAGCAGGCTCGATAGCGCCGACAGCGCCGCGAACCGGGTTGCGGGCGTTACGGGCAGCGAGCTGCGGACAGTTGGCTGCGATGTGGCCTGGACCGCCGCAGTAGGTGCAGAGTCCGGCCTGGCGACGGCGAAGCTTCTCTTCGGGAGTGAGCTTACCGTTGACGAGGCCCTGGACTCGAGGGACGGCGGCACCAGCGCTGAGATCCATAGCGTCACCTACAGAGACGGGAGGGAGAGCCGTAGGAGCGGCGGCGCCTAGTGGAGCAGCGAAGTGGCTTCCGGGACCACGAGGCTGACGACCTTGAGAACGGGAAGCGAGGAGAGAGGCGGTGTGTTTCATGTTGGAGTCGAGGCGCTGGCAGGTCTCGACGAGCTCACGGAAGCTCATAGCACCGACGTCCTTGTCCTCGAGGGCTCGAAGAAGCTCTGCTGACAAACCACGGCGGAGAGTGCTCTTCTTGGTCTCTTCGTTGTAGCCGGTGAACCCGATGTCGCGGTTGAAGGCCGCGAGGTACTCGGCGAAGCTCTTGTTCTTCTGGAGGAGGTTGTGGATGGCGTTCTGGGCGGTGGCTCTACGGTCTGGATCACCAAAGGCAGCACGGAGGTCCTGCATCAAGGTGAGGACGTCCGGGCAGCCGATAGTCTACGTAGCGTTGTCGATGTAGTGTTGTACCTGAGCCGCGGCGTCTCCCCGAAGGAGGGAGAAGACGTACGTGACTTTGTCCTTCTCTTGCGGAAAGTGGTCGGCATTAGCCAACAGCTTGATGGTGAGCTGTGTCTCAAATGCCTCAAACTTGCTCTTGTTGCCGTCGAACTCGTCTGGGTCGTTGACCTTCTTGGAGAAGTGCTGGCGGCGGTTGTCGTCGGCGTGCGGGGCGAGGTTCTGGAAGGTGTTCACAATACCTTGAAGGTATGTTGCTTGGTTGTTTGCTTGCTCGACCTGCTGGGCGGTCTCGCGGAAAGAGGAGACGGTGCGGTTGATGAGAGCGTAGGCGGTGTCGGGGTTGGCGTTTGCCCAGGCACCGAAGGCAGCGGCGTTCGAGAAGGGGATGTCAGTCCACTCACTGAAGTGGAATGGAGTGTCTTGGTTGTCGAGGTTGACACCTCTATCGGTGGCGTGGTCACCCATGAGGATGACTCGAGTGGTTGACGGTTTGTTGGTCTTTTGTGATGTCAGGGCGAGAGCCTGGCCTGTGAGATGCAAGGGTGAAAGCGAGAATGCAGGTGCGAAGTGCAGATGCAAAAGGGTATGGTATGATTGCTACACAAAACAAAAGACGAAGAAAGCAAGAGAGGCCTGGGGAAGGCCAGATATTTATACGCGACCCTCGCGAGTGCGTGTCCCCGCATCAACAGGGCTGACCCGTGCGAAGCCGCGCTCAGCAGCTTTGCTCAAAACCTTATTCCAACCTGCCCTACGTTCCGAGTCTTCCACGTGCTTCAAGGTTTGGTAGAGGGGTGAATTTGGAGGGCTGGGTCCCGTAGTGAATGTTGCGGGGCATGTGATTCTTGGCGCTCACACACCAAGCTGGACTGTCACTTCTTGACGACTTCTGAGCGCTCTGAGGCTCTTCTGTCCCCACCTTCTGTACACTCTGTGGGGAGACCATGACAGTAAGAGTAGTACGGAGTAACAATATACCTAAGCTACTAATAGTTCTAAAAGAATAGGAGAAAGAATCGGGTATTTAGTACGATAAGACGGATACTTATAACTCTATACAAAACGGAGTGGTAGAAAGGTCAATCTAGGTATTAGAGAACGCGATCCGCGTAATGCTCGAGGAATCGGGGATGCCGGTAGAATTCTAGCCTAAAGTACTAGAGGTATAGGTAGTTATACGTAACCTACTACCGAACGGACCGTTACTAAGCGGCGTCTAACTTTCGCCGGAAGAAGTATTTACTAGCAAAGTACCGACGGTAGATCACCTAAGAGTATAGGGTTGTAGGGTAGTAGTTTACGTAGAACCGAAATTATATCTAAAAGGGCTACGATAGGATAAGTTAATAAACCGGGGTAAGGAAGCTATTTTCGTTAGATACGGTCAATCGACTAAGTAATAGTTATTCTAGGAGCTAGATATACGAGCTATTAGGCAGTATAGCTAAGTAGATTAGTTCGAAAACGAGAAGGGGGGAGATCTATATTTAGGTATCTCCTTTACGAACTAACCTAGTAAGGCACCCGAACGAAGGCTAGTCGGTCGACTACCGGCAGTCTCGTAACTACTACTAGTTTAGCGACTAGCGGATGCCCCGATAGTAATCTTACGATCCTTAGGTAGTATAATACCTAGGCTCGACGAGAGTAATATAAGCGAGATAGGGTATAAAATACCCTAACTTTCTACTACTAAAGTAGCCGAGTCTTCTATAGAAGAACCGACCTAGCTAATCCCCGCTCCCTACGTAGAGACCGAACCCGCTACGGCTAAGGACAAAGGACAAAGGACTAACTATCTTAAGACCGCTCTATATCTAACTTCCCGGTAGACTAGATAATATCGCGGACTATAAGAAGATTAAGGAAACCCCGGAGCTACCGGAACTAATCGTCCGGAGGAAAAGGACTAGGGATCCTAACGATAACTACGGCTAGGACTAGGACTATAAGGCTAAGCACTATAAAGCTATAATAGCTTTGTTCTACTAACTACTATAGGTGAATAATAGACTTACCGATACCGACGAACGTATATTTATAGCTACGGTAGAGGAACTATTCGACGAAGTCTAAGAACACGCCTTTACTATATTCGGACCTAGTATCGCCTACTAATAGGAAGTACCTATCCCGAAGATATATAAGGCTACGGTAGGGGATCCTAAATAGGGCTACTTATAGAAGGACGCTATCGATACCGAGCTGCTCTCGTTATTAAGTAACAATACCTAGGAAACGGCTGTCGCTCTAAGGGGGGCGAATATAGTCACCTCTAAGTAGGTCTTTAACGTAAAGAGACTTATTAGCGGAGCAATCGAAAAGTTCAAGGCAAGACTTGTCGTAAGAGGGTTTTTATAGAAATTCGGCGTTAACTTCGAAGAGACATTCGTACCTATAGTACGCTATAACACCCTAAGGGTCTTTATAGTAGTAGTTTACGAGCGGGATCTCGAGATGTACTAGGTCGACGTTAACAATACGTTTACCTAAAGCTACCTAGCTAAAGACATCTATATAAAACCCCTACTAGGAGTCGAAACCCTACTAAACACGGTCCTTAAGGTACTCCGGAGTCTCTACGGCCTAAAGTAGGTAGCTAGAGACTAGAACAAGCTCTATATTGCTACGTTAGTCAAAATAGGATTCTACTAGTCCGAGGTAGACCTATGTCTCCTAACTTATACTAAGAGAGACATTATACTACTTATCTATATAGACGACATACCTATCATAGCACTAAGGTTAGCCGATATCTAATAGTTTAAGAAGTAGTTCGCGTAATACTTTAAGATTAAGGATCTCGGGGAACCGGAGAAACTACTAGGACTAAAGATCACTCGCGATAGGCGTAACGGTACCCTAAAACTCGACTAGGGCTATTATATCCGTAAGGCCCTTACTAAAATAGACATAGCAAAAGAAAAGGCAAGCCTAATACTCTCGCTAATAAATAGTTACGATGATCTCTGTCCTATAGCCCCGAACGACGAGAGATATAGTAAGGATGACTACTAGAGCGATAATAGGACCTAGATATAGCTAATAACTATAATAAGACCGGACCTAGCCTTCCTACTTAGGAGAACTAGTATATATATCGCGGATCTAATAAAGCGGTATATAAAAGTACTAAAGGAGGTCTCGAGATACCTAAGGTCGTTCCCCGACCTAGGGTTAATATTTAGACGTAGTAGCGGTACCCTAACCGGATACTTAGACTCCGACTACGCGATAGATCGAGTAGATAGGGTCTTAATTCTAGGACATGTCTAGCTAGTATACGGTACGCCTATATCCTAGATAAGTAAGAAGTAAAAGTCTGTAGTAACCTCTACTATAGAGGTAGAGTTTATAGCGATAAACGCCGCCGCGAAATAATTCTAGTTCCTAGCGGCTATCCTCCGAGAGATAAACTGCCCGGGGCTAGTAGGAGACTACTCTTTCTAACTAATAGTCCTAGCCGACAAGAGCACCGTCGACGAACTAAGACTAGTACGCCTTATAGGGGATAACTAGGCGGCTCTAACCTTAGTTAAGGACGCCTATATCTACGAGAGATCTAAGTATATTAGTATTACCTATAACTATATTAGGTACCTCTAGTAGTAGAGGAAGATTAAAGTAGAGTACTACTGAACTAAGGAGATAGTAGTAGATAGTTTGACCAAACCGCTAGCCGGTCCCTAGTTCTAGACCTTCGTATAAAAGCTATAGCTAGTATAGTAGGAACAATCGTTCCTTACCTTACGACCTAAGTAGGAGTATTACGAATATAGGTTAGTAGGTATGTTATACGGTACTAAGACTAACTTAGTATATACTAAGCTAGTCGAGATAATAGTACGGTAATACTACCGAGATACCGTACAAATAGTAGGAGCGACTTAGAGGACCTAAAGTCGCTTAGCTAGTTAGTACGAGACTGTCGGAGGAACTGTCGTCGTAGGATAAGATATAGGTAAAACCGATAAGGCGTAGTAAAATAGAACTAGGACTAGAGCAAGATCCCTCTATATAGGTATAAAAGACGTAGTCTCTATACTAATAGTAGAGATACCTTTAGTACTAAATACTGTTCTACTATATACCTTTATATACTATATTAGTCCTTCCTCCTTCCCTATTACGTGTCCTAACTTCCGTATATATAAACACTATACCCTTTTAACAAACTATAATAATCTAGGGATACGAGACGAAGCCCTCCCCCGAACTCCGAGTACTAGGAATCTAGCTAGACTAGAAGCTAAGCTAGAACCTATAGATTAAGAAGGCCTAGAACAGAGCATAAGTAAACGAGGCATTAATAACACGTCTTACTAAGTCAACGTAGGGGGCAACCTTCGACAAAGCAAGAATAATATATAAAGTAATCGTTCGACTAGCGATACTTTACGGGGTATAAATCTAGGGTACGGGGGGAGTCGATAAGCTAGTACCGCGACGGATCGAAGAGCCTCTTAATCGAACCTAAGTAGGCAACTTAAGAAGAATTCTCGGAGCGTATAAGACTATACCGACGAGAGTAGCCGAGATAGAGACCGGGATACTACCTATCCGTTACTATATCTAAGGGATAAGGATCTATAATACGGCGAAGACGATAGGGTACCTAATATAGCAAACTATCTACGACAAGATAGTACGAATCGGATAGAGATATAGCCGACTATATATAGGACCGTACGTAAGGAGGACTTAGAAGCGGGACGACTTACGGGTTTTTAGAAAAGTATAAGGAACGCCGGAGTAGCTAGCGAGGGAGGAGGAGGAACGAAGAACCCGGGAAAAGAAGAGGAGTAAGGAAAAGTCCTAGAGCCTCGTAGAGTAGGTAGCCGGCTACCTATAGGAATAGGAATAGAATAGTAACCCGCTAGTAAGAATAGGCCCCCTAGCCCTACGAACCTTCTAGAGATATAACTACCTCCTATACCGCGACCTTATAAGGGTAGAAGCAAGCGTAACAATCTAAATCCGGTCTGAATATATCGGGCTTCGGGCTTACTTATATAGGAGGAACGTCCTAGACATAGACAACCTAGCGTACGAGTATAGCTACTCGTCGTAGAACCCGGAATATATAGTCGAACGGTACCTATAGTAGGTAGAAGGGCGGAGTATATAGAGAGCGAGAGTAGCTAGATGCGACTACTAGTCGATCGTTACGAATAAGAGCGACGTATAGAGGATAGTACGTTAGGTCCTAAGATAAGGATACCTTACCTAGTTTTAACTAGCGAACGAGACGGAGGAGTAGATAGAGAGGAGGAGGGAGACTAAGGGGATATAGACAAGGTAGTCATTAGGACAGGCCTATAACACTAGTATACCCTCTATAAGGAAAGCGGGAAGGTAAATAACGGACAATAGTAGTATAGGAGAGGAGAGGGTTTTTACCGTAAGCGGTTTCCCCTTCGTAAGACAGAAGTACGTAGAATAGCTATATAGGCTAGGAGGCACTATAATAGTTTAATAAACAATAAATATATATATATTCGCTAACGTGCTTTACTACCGAGCGGGCTATACTACCTAGCGGGCTACTTTTACTAAGAACTATACTACTTCTACTTTGATTACGACGGTATCTTAATACGACGATATCCTATAGAATCGTTACTAGGAGGACAATTCCTCTTTAGATTCTTCGCTATCTAGTAAGTCTACTTAATAGGTGCGTACGTTATACCCCGACTCGCTAGATCGCTTATAGCGTTGTAGCCTTAGTACTAGCCGAACACTATCTAGCGACTCTCTACTCACTTCCTACCTCCTAGTATCCTCTAGAGGTATTAATTGCGACGCCTTATCGAAGGTTAGAGACCCTCTAGACTGAATGTACTTGCGCTTTCGTACTTTCCGCTATATAAGGGCCTTATTAGACTTGCGTAGCTTACTAATCTCGCTTCGTATAAGAGCTATTTAATACGCTATCTCTCTACTCCCTTTTATAAGCTAATACACCCCTTCCTATAACGAGTTTAGCGATAAACCTACCCGGGCACGCATTTTATTCGTTACTAGTGTCGATTAAAAGTCGAATTCTTTTGTAGTTCGTAGTGTCTTCGACTCCTAAGGGGTAGAGTCCGGAGCTAGAGGGGTTAGCGTACGTAGCTTAATATTAAGCTTGTCTATCACTACCTATAGATTAAATAGAACCAAACTAGCGCCTCTAAAGCTCGATAGGATGTTCTCCTATCTAAATATAGCGTCATAGGCTACCCGGAAGGCGCGTAGGAACTCTACCTTATCGATATAAGTAATACGCTAGCGTACTAAGCCCGAGAGCTAAGTACCGTATACCTTCTTTAAAGGCGAATAGCAACCTATATTAAATAGCTAGAGTAAGTACGAGGCGTACGATAGTATATATAGGGCCAAGATCTTATATTCCTTATATAGATTCTAGAATGCTATCGAGTTGTAGCTCTCGTAGCTATTAATAATAAGCAGTCTCTATACCCTAGTCGTACGAGCTATAGTATACTTCTAAAAATGCTCTAGCTACCGTATACCGAACTTATTATTAGTCTAGCCGTTCTCTATTAGCTCGATTATCTAGTCTAGACCTAAGTTGCCGTCTTAGTACTAGGTACTAATATACTGTTTGCCTATAAGGATAACGTAGGGTAGGAGCGCTACTCCGTCTATATAGATAGTCTTAATTACTATTACCTATTCTCTATTACCCTATTAAATGACCTTCCTCTTTCTACTACGCCTTTCTAAACCCGTAACGACGCTCTAAGACGTAATGACACCTATTATAAACCCTATCTCGTCGAAGTTATAGGTGTCCTAGTTAAGGATACTATACTTCTCCTTTATATTACGTATAAGTAAGAACTACTTCTTAATAACGTCTAGATCTTCTATTAGGGCTCGCTAACGATTGTATCTACGTATTATACGAACCTTTAGCTCATAATGCCGCCTAATGAACCTGTCTGTCTAATTAAGACCCTTCTCTTATAGTAATAAATTGGCTATTGCTCGTATACTAGCCTTTAATAGCGGGAAACCTCTAAGATCTAGCTCGAGTATATACTTAAGTATCACCCTCTCTTCTAGCTCTATAAGCTTCTTCGAATTAGGCTCGTAGTCACCCCGAGGAGGTCGTCTATTTAATCGATACCCTAGTATAGTTCGAGACGCGTCGTATACCTTTATAGTAAGTCGATTCGTAATTGTCGCGTCGCGTTTCGTAGCCTAGACAGCTAAGGTCAATTTAGCCTCGTTTAAAGACAATATACGCTATAATAGTAGTTATATAGCTATATCTATAGAAGTAGTACAGTTCTTAGCAAAAGTAGCCCGCTTAGTAGTATAGCCCGCTCGGTAGTAAAGTACGTTAGCCCTAACAAAATTTATATCTTTAATAAGCTATGTATATTACTAGTTCTCTACGACGTAGAATAACTTTATCTATAGTATATTATCTAGGCCGACTTCGGTCTTAAGCTCGTTACTTTAGGCTAGGCTTAATTAAATAATTCGCTTTCCTTAGAGAGCCGCTAGATATAACGGAATACTAATTAGTATATTTCGATAAACCTACTATTATAATTCCTCGGGTATATTTCGGACGAGCTCTCGTATCTCTAAGGTAATAGGCCGTAGTAAAAGCAGCCTTAGTAATAGCTTTGGTCTAGCGGACCTATCTCCTACTCGCTTCTTTCTTACGGCCCGTCCCTTACTTATCCTACCTTAGACTACCTCCTCGTCCTTATTACTCGACTTTAATACTTTTTTGTTCTTACGCTTAGGCATCGGCTTTACGCGTAGCTTACGCTTCGTCGCTATATTATAATTATTATCGTCTTTATCTTCCTACTCTCTAGCATTATAAACACTTGCTTTCTTAGTCTTCTATACGCGCTTCTTAGTTAGAGGTATTACGTTAGAAGTGTAGGAAGTTATTGTACGGGCTTATATAGAGTGTTTTAAAAGTAGGTTGTGTATTGTATATATCTATCTAGAATGGACAAGTATTGCTCTTAAAGAGGCTATAGGTAACTAATCAGTCACCTGATTCTTAGTATACGTAGCCTTAAGTTTTGATAATAGGATATTGCCTATATATACGCTCGGATCGCGAGTACGCTAGAGTAAATGAGCTAATTCCTATATAATCGCGTGCACCCTATTATAACTACCCCCCCTACCTATAGCAGTGACGTTAGGCCCTCGGTATTACTACTACTATAGTAAGAGTAAGTCAGCTGTTTCAAGTGAAGTGAGCTAAGGTAAGTAAGGTAAGCTTTGTACCCCTTCCCTTATTCCTCACTTTCACTACTACTATTGTTACCTATATAATAAAGTATAGAATATATAACTATTACCGGTGAGATAGCTTAGGTAATAGTCCCGTTACACGGACTTTTACTTAAGTATGTAATCATCTTACCTACCGGCAAACATCAGAGGTCCTAAGTTCAATCTAGGGGTAGCCTTAGTCCTATCGTATACTTAAACATATATTGTCGTCCGCTTAACTTATTAAATTGTCCGATAATTGCTCTATACTAAGTTATTTCGCTCCGGCGAATAGTAAGAGAGCTCGCTCTACCCCTAGGGAGTATGAGATACTAGTTAGTAGCGTAATATACTAGGCTGTCTACGATAGAGCTTGTACTATATAAGGTGTAATAGGGCTCTAATAGGTAATACCGGAGTAACGGTATCGGAAAGTTAAAAAGGTACCTTCGGGGTGCCTTGCTTTCTATACTTTTAAAGGGTATATAAGGTGCGAAAGTAGCGGATTATATAGTAACAAGGTGGTAGTGTTGTTACTAGTAGTAAGTTAGAGGCGTTTCTCGCTTTCTAATTAGATGCGCTACTTTTGTCGCGCGCGTACGCTACTACTAGTAATAGGGGTGTTTCTCGCCCTTACGCTATTAGCTAGTAGGAGTCCGAGAAACACCTATTAATAATAGTGCTAGGGCCGTACCGGTGAATAGTAGATGCTTTACCCTAGCTTCGTTATCGTCTATAGTATTAGTAGCTACTAGTAGCCGTGTTTTGCGCCTACTAGCGCTTCTAGAGAGGTGTCCGTAAAGATGAAGCCGTTCGGTATTCGTTTCGAGATAAGGTAAGGCCGCTACTACGGGCTTCTTAGGCGTCTATTGGCCCGTTACCTCCTAATACGGCTATAGAGGGCACTAAGGTACGTAGGTCTACGCCTTCCTTAGCTATATTAAGTAGCTTAACGAAGTGCTTGTACTTCTATAGTAGAAGCAGCTTAGTCAGCCCGTCTATAGGCATGTCGTTAGTACTAAGATACTTGATCTTAATGTCTCTACGCTAGTCTCGCTATCGGAGCTAGTAGTAGTAGATATTAACGTGGCGTAGCTTCGTATTAAGCTTTTGCCCTTATTAGTTAATAAGGCGGATAGTCTACGTATTATCGTAGTATAAGTAGGTACGCTAATTAAACTGAAGGTGTATCTTAGCGAAGACTCGTTCCTACTATATAAGCTCTAAGGCGGCTTACAAAAGCCTAAGTAGCTTAGCCTCTATTAAGGACTTAGTAATAGTGATTTGTTTAGATGCCTTATAATCTACTAGTCTACCGAACAGTATAAAGACCTAGGTATTTAAGCTAGTCCTGTCATTATTTATGCCGTAGGACGCGTCAGATGCTCTAAAGAACTCGTAGTTACTACCGAGGTGCTCTAGTTAGCTATAAAGGCTAGTGATGTGTTTGCTAGCGCTATATATAAGGCAGAGGTTCTTAGTCTCTAGGAGATAGCGTAAGTACTAATCTATAAGCTTAAGGTGTGTCTTAGTTAGCTTAGTTAGATACTACGATAGTATAGATAAGGAAAAGGCGATATTAGGCCGCGTATGTATAGCGGCGAAGTTAAGGGATCCTATACGTTATTAGTACGTAAGGATGGCGATAGAGGTGGGTTAATGACCCTCTAGAACGGTCTAATTAAGGTGTTGATCTACTAGTACTATCGTTTTACGTACACTCGTAGATATACTAAATTTAGCGGCTAGCTTCTTAATATAGTCTTCTTAAGAGAGCTATAGTAAGCGCTTATTTCTATCGCGCGCAACCTTAATTCCTAGGAACTAGGAGAGATTACCGAGCTCGTACATCTCGTACTTAGTAAGTAGCCGCTACTTAATATTGGTAGTATAGGCCTTATACTTACGGTAAGAGAGTATAACTAGGTCGTTAACGTAAAAGAAGAACATAACCTTGTTATTATAGTAGATACATTCGGAGTCTGATAGGGGTACTAGTCTAAGGGAGGCTAGCGTCTCGGTTAGGGAGTTGTACTATAATAAAGGGGACTCCTTTAGACTATAGAGGGCCTTAACTAGCTTAAGGGCGTATCTATAGGATGGCCTATCGATTCTAGGAGGTGGTTATAGATACATAGTATATAGTAGGTCCGAGTTTAGGAAGGCGTTAATAATATCGAATTGTTCGGCTTCTAGGTCGAAGCTCGCGGCTATAGTATAGTAGAGGCGGAATATACTTACTAGTAGTATAGCGGCGTATATATCTAAGTGTATTCCTTACAAATCGCCTCTTACGTATAGCCTAGCCTTAAAGCTCTTTAGTATACCGTGCTCGTCTAGTTTATATTTATATACCTACTTAAGCGGTAGTAGTAGCTAAAGTCCCTCCTCTTACTAAGCATCCTAATCCTTCTCTTCCTTTGTTGCCTATCTAAATGTGCCTATTGCTAGGGCTTTAGTAAACTCCTTAGCTATAGCTTCGATCTACTATTAGGAGAAGCGGTGTTTTATAGCGGCTCGGTAGTTAGAAGGTTCGGGCGGAAGGTCATTACGGTATATAGAGGTAGTAGTGTTGATACGCCTTAGAGGGCTATTACCTCTTCGTATAGGGCTTCGATCGCTCTTATCGCGATAGGCGCGTATTCTAGGTCGTATACCGGACATCTAGCCGATGATTATATTAGCGACTATAATCTAGTATAGTATATAGTAGAAGTAGGCCGTTCGTAGGCGCTTTCTATTCTCTATAACTATATAGTTAGACTCCTCTAGTATGTAGAGCTCTAGCTCTAGGGGGAAGAGTAGTGTATTAGACGCGTTGTATGTTAACGCGTCTTCTAGTAGTGTGAATATAAATAGATATAGCTCGCGATTAGGGTCCGTATTACCTATAATCTCCTTACGGTCTTCTACGGTAAGGGTATCTATTATCTGCTACTATAGGGTGTCGTAGTAGTTAGTAGTATTAGGTACTAACTACTATATATTGTCTTAAGTTACGTGATCTATTACGTGCTCGATTTGCCGGTCTTTTTAGTTATATATTACTAACTCGCGGTATTACGGCCAGTATAGTTCTTGCCTAAGGAGCTTTTAGTAGGCGTCTCGAGGTTATTAGGTATACGGCTACTAAGCCTATTCTTCTACCCCCTCGGCCTATACTATATCTTGCTCGTGATAAGCGATATATAGGTCGTAGTATTTTTTAGGCTCTTTAGCCGGTTCCGCTATTACGATGTTCTCGATAGGGGTCGTATACCCTACTATTAGGCGTAATAGGTTATAGAACGTGGTCTTATCGAAGAGGACGTCCTTGACTCGTATAACCCTATCTTTTAATAGGTCCTATACGCGGTAGATGTTAGTAGAGTCGTATCCTATAAGGTAGCCTATAAGCGCTCTCTCTTAGAGTTTCTCGCTCTTACTAGGCTAATCTAGTCTATAGATAAACACGTATATAAGGGAGCTATACACTACTATATAACCTACGTTCGGAATTCGTCCTATTACTAATTCGAATAGGGTCTTCTAGCCCTTTGACTAGATAGGGGATCGCTAGAGGATGTATACCGCTACTATAGTATATTCTAGCTAAAGCTTTTCCGGCAATCGTACGTAGATACGAATAGTTCTGCTTATAGTAATGATTAGAGCTCTAGCTCTTTCTACTAGGTCCTACGTAGGCGCGTATTCCGCGGTTACGTACTATTTAATCTTGTTATTGTTAATAACTAAGCGAAACACCTTCCTAATAGCGGGCTCGTTATCGCTATAGAAGTATACGAACCTACGACTAATGAAGTTAATAAAGCTTAGTAGGCTATTAAAGTAAGCTAATACCGATTGCTAATCCCTGTTCTTAATAGTGAACTAGAAGTGTCTATAGGTATCTAGATCGTAGAAGTAGACGAGGTACCTATTACCGTTATAGGCGATAGTAAATTCTACTAAGTCTATAGCTATATAGCCGTATAGGGTCATTACCCTAATAGGCTAAGACCGATTATATACCTTGTTAGCTTTACTAAGCCTATATACTCTATAATATATAGTGAGGGGTACGCTGAGACTATCGTTAATGATCACCCCCTTAACTCTAAGCGGTAACTACTTGATACGTTTAGCGCTAATATAACCAAAGATTTGATACTACTAGCGGCTAGAGAGCTTTCGGTGTTTAATAGGGGTCCTACTAGACGTAGCTACACCTTAAGTGCCCCTAGTGCTGTTTATAACTACGAGAACGGTGCGGTTACTATCCTCTTAAGTAGTTAGAGATACTACGCTATTAGTAGGTTTATCGCCGATGTTTGTACCCCTACTAATAGTGCTGATAAAGTGCGCGTTACGTATCTTTTTAGTGACCTTTAGTAGTACTAGGCCCTCTTTTATAGGCCATTAGTAAATGATAGGTGACTTAGGTAGTATAACTACCTTAAAGAAAGGGATTGTACTAGTAGGGCGGTGTAGGTCTATCAATTTAGTGTCGTTATACCATATTGAATTACTACGTCCGTACTACTAGAGTCCGGCTCTTTCTATACGTATATAAGAGATAACGTTTACATAAAAGCCTAGGTAGTAAGCTATATCTAGCAAGGTGAATAAATGGCCCCTAATTGATATATAAACACGCCCTAACGCTATAATTAGAAAGGTGGTTGTTCTAGCCTAGATTTCTAAGGTAGTAAGGCGCTCTGTAATGAACTCTACACCCTCCTAGTCATAATGATTGATTATATAAGTGTCTGAACAGTTATTATATACCTAGCAATCCCTAAAGTTGACGCTCAACTTGCTAATTGAGCTAGAAAGAACGGTAAGGCCAATAAAGCCCTTATCGCTTAGTAATGCCTTCTTCGTATTAGTAATAGCCTTGTTACGTTCCTAGTCCTTACAATTATTACGATTCAATACGCTAAGTAGACGCTCGCCGTCGTCGCTTAAGTAGTAGTTAATAAAGTTTTTCTAGTACTTCTTCTACTACTCTAAGCGCTAATCCTTTACTAGGCGCTTGTCGGGGTTAATCACATTATATAAGAACAGGCCCTTATAATAGGTGTCCTTAGGCTCGCCGGTAATGTTCTAGTAGCCGCTTAGCCTATTGTTATCCTTATCTTTGTTCTTATCGCCGCGGCTACTACTACGACCCTTGTTACCGCGGCTATTACTACGGTTATTACTACGGCTACTACTACGGTCACCCTCCTTTTGACTAGCACCTATAGGTACTGTTTCATCCTCTACTTCTACTAAGGTTTCTCCGGAGAAGGTTACGAAGACTAATCGACCGTTAGTTATTACTAGTACGGTGTTACGTATCTATTCGAGGTAACGCTTAGTAAGCTTTTATAGTAACATTTTGTTACGCTTCTACTCGTTATATAGAGAAGCACCGTAGGCTAGAGCCTACTTCTACTAAATAGTAAGTAGGAAGTGTCTACTAAGGTCGTTGTACTCGGCGTAGTTATACTTAAGTATCTTAGTCTATAAAACTAACTAGTCTAAGTACTAGTTATCGATTCTACGTACGCTAGCCTTCTGAAGCCTAGATAGCTTAAGCGTGAGCTACCGCTTACGTAGTATATCGTCTAGACTATACTAATCCTTAATAGCCTAGTATTTCGCTCTAAGGGTGTTCTAGCCGTATATTAGCTCTTACCCTAGCTCTGTCGTTGTACGGATAAGGTAGGTAATAAGCTTTAATCGCGTAGTAGTAAAGATGTCGTATATCTGTTACCTTCGGTCTACGTCTATTTGTCGTAGCTTAATAAGATCTCTTAATATAGCGTCTCCTACCGTATACGCTTATTAGATTTCCTTAAACGTTAAGTAAGTAGGCTCTATTAGCTCGTTACTCAGTTAGTAAGGATCTATATACTTCTAGACATTTAAAGACTCTACGTAGAGCTCTAGCTAACGGTCAAACTTGTCCTATTAGTTATAGCTCTTTAGAACTACGGTACTCTAAGGTAGGGTACCGGTAGTTACCGGCGTCTCGGTAGTAGCTATAACTACAAAATAGGTTATAGGCTAGTAAAAGTTCTACGCGGGTTCACTAGGCCTAGGGGATACTACTATACTAGTTGTAGTAGTAGTGCTATAACAATATAAACTCTACTTTAGGGCTTCCTTATTATAGCGAATGTTAGTAAGCGCTAACCGGGCTTATAACTATTACGTTAGAAGTGTAGGAAGTTATTATACGGGCTTATATAGGGTGTTTTAAAAGCAGGTTATGTATTGTATATGTCTATCTAGAATAGACAAGTATTGCTCTTAAAGATGCTATAGGTGTTAGGGCGAGAGCCTAGCCTATAAGATATAAGGGTGAAAGCGAGAATGTAGGTACGAAGTGTAGATACAAAAGGGTATAGTATAATTGCTATACAAAACGAAAGACGAAGAAAGCAAGAGAGGCCTAGGGAAGGCTAGATATTTATACGCGACCGTCGCGAGTACGTGTCCCCGCATTAATAGGGCTAACCCGTACGAAGCCGCGCTTAGTAGCTTTGCTTAAAACCTTATTCTAACCTGCCCTACGTTCCGAGTCTTCTACGTGCTTCTTCTAGGGTCTAGCGTAGTCGCGGGTGCTTACGGGAGTACCGTAAGTTATATAGTTACGAGCCGAAGTAAATCTATTAAGGTTTAGTAGAGGGGTAAATTTGGAGGGCTGGGTCCCGTAGTAAATATTACGGGGTATATAATTCTTAGCGCTTATATACTAAGCTAGACTATCACTTCTTAACGACTTCTGAGCACTCTAAGGCTCTTCTGTCCCCACCTTCTATACACTCTATAGGGAGACTATAATAGGGGGGGCTACTGTTATAGTCTCCCTATAGAGTATATAGAAGGTGGGGACAGAAGGGCCTTAGAGTGCTTAGAAGTCGTTAAGAAGTGACAGTCTAGCTTAGTATATAAGCGCCAAGAATCATATGCCCCGTAATATTCACTACGGGACCTAGCCCTCCAAATTTACCCCTCTACTAAACCTTGACAGATTCACTTCGGCTCGTGACTATATGACTTACGGCACTCCCGCGAGTACCCGCGACTACGCTAGACCCTAGAAGAAGCACGTAGAAGACTCGGAACGTAGGGCAGGTTAGAATAAGGTTTTAAGCAAAGCTACTAAGCGCGGCTTCGTACGGGTTAGCCCTATTAATGCGGGGACACGTACTCGCGAGGGTCGCGTATAAATATCTAGCCTTCCCTAGGCCTCTCTTACTTTCTTCGTCTTTTGTTTTATGTAGTAATTATACTATACCCTTTTGTATCTACACTTCGTACCTATATTCTCGCTTTTACCCTTATATCTTATAGGCTAGGCTCTCGCCCTAACATTATAAAAGACTAATAAACCGTCAACCACTCGAGTCATCCTTATAGGTGACCACGCCACCGATAGAGGTGTTAACCTCGGTAACTAAGACACTCTATTCTACTTTAGTAAGTGGACTAACATCCCCTTCTCGAACGCCGCTACCTTCGGTACCTAGGCAAACGCTAACCCCGACACTACCTACGCTCTTATCAACCGTACCGTCTCCTCTTTCCGCGAGACCGCCTAGTAGGTCGAGCAAGTAAACAACTAAGTAACATACCTTTAAGGTATTATAAACACCTTCTAGAACCTCGCCCCGTACGCCGACGATAACCGCCGCTAGCACTTCTCTAAGAAGGTTAACGACCTAGACGAGTTCGACGGTAATAAGAGCAAGTTTAAGGCATTTAAGACATAGCTTACTATTAAGCTATTAGCTAATACCGACTACTTTCCGTAAGAGAAGGACAAAGTTACGTACGTCTTCTCCCTCCTTCGGGGAGACGCCGCGGCTTAGGTATAACACTATATCGACAACGCTACGTAGACTATCGGCTGCCCGGACGTCCTCACCTTGATGCAGGACCTCCGTGCTGCCTTTGGTGATCTAGACCGTAGAGCCACCGCCCAGAACGCCATCTACAACCTCCTCTAGAAGAACAAGAGCTTCGCCGAGTACCTCGCGGCCTTTAACCGCGACATCGGGTTCACCGGCTATAACGAAGAGACCAAGAAGAGTACTCTCCGCCGTAGTTTATTAGTAGAGCTTCTTCGAGCCCTCGAGGACAAGGACGTCGGTACTATAAGCTTCCGTAAGCTCGTCGAGACCTACTAGCGCCTCGACTCTAACATAAAACATACCGCCTCTCTCCTCGCTTCCCGTTCTTAAGGTCGTTAGCCTCGTAGTCCCGGAAGCTACTTCGCTACTCTACTAGGCGCCGCCGCTCCTACGGCTCTCCCTCCCGTCTCTATAGGTGACGCTATAGATCTTAGCGCTAGTACCGCCGTCCCTCGAGTCTAGGGCCTCGTTAACGGTAAGCTTACTCCCGAAGAGAAGCTTCGCCGTCGCTAGGCCGGACTCCGTACCTACTACGGCGGTCTAGGCTATATCGTAGCTAACTGTCCGTAGCTCGCTACCCGTAACGCCCGTAACCCGGTTCGCGGCGCTATCGGCGCTATCGAGCCTACTCCTACTGCTCCCGCTAAGTAGGAAAAAGCCTAGGTCTTCCTTATCGACGCGATGAAGACTAAGAACAACGTTTACCGAAAGTAAAGAGAGGAAAGAAGTTGAGGATCAATATAGTATAGCTAGACCTATACGACGAGACGGGCAAGGACTACGCTTATAAACCGTTCGTTACGAATGTAAATATCGGCTTAAAGAAACTCTCTTCTTCTAATCTCACTCTTATAGACACTGGCGTACTAGGCGAGTCTTTTATAGACTATAAACTCGCGACCTCTCTTAACCTCGAACCCTAGGAACTGAAGTACCCTCGCACCCTTGAACTCTTTGACGGTACGGAGACTACTACTAGTAAGATTACTTATGTTATACACACGTTAATCACCCTCGGAGGCAAGCGTATGTCGATCACTAGCTTCCTTACGTCCCTACCGCATTAGAAGTTTATCCTCGGCCTCCCCTAGTTTAGACGACACCGACCTATTATCGACTAGACTCCCCTTACTATCAGCTTCCCTCTAGAAGTTCCTCCGGCACCTCCGCCTTCTCCGCCGCCTTAGCGCGGTCCTAAGTATACTAAGATCTTCTAGGTAAACGCCGCTACCTTTACTACTACTACTAAGTATCCTAAAGCTTAAGTCTTCGCCGCCTCTCTCCGCGATATCGACATCGCCCTCGAGAAGCTCGACAAGAAGCGTATACCTACCGACCCTACTACGAAGGTCCCTCCTTAGGCACACTACATCCTCTACGTATTCGATACTAAAGCCGTAGACGAGCTGCCTCCTCATCGCCCTTACGACTATAAGATTAAGCTAGAAGAAGGTGTAGAGACACCGTTCGGACCGTTATATTCTATATCCCGAGAAGAGCTTATCGTCCTTAAGAGATACCTCGAAGAAAACCTAAAGAAGGGGTTCATTCGAGCGAGCCGTTCTAGCGCTAGCAGTCCCGTTATGTTCGTTAAGAAGCCCGGCGGTAGTCTACGCTTCTACGTAGACTACCGAGGCTTAAACGCTATTATAAAGAAGAACCGCTACCCAATACCGTTGATTTAGGAGACGCTCGAGCGCCTCTCTAAGGCTAAGTACTTCACTAAGCTCGATGTCATCGCTACGTTTAACAAGTTACGAATAGTAGAAGGATACGAGTATCTTATAGCCTTCCGTACTCGCTACGGCCTGTTCGAGTCGCTCGTTATACCCTTCGGCGTTTATAACGGGCCTAGTACCTTCTAGAACTTTATTAACGATATCCTTTAGGAGTTCCTCGATCAGTTCTATACTACCTATATCGACGACATCCTAGTCTATAGCGAGACTAAGGAGGAGCACCGCGAGCACGTCTATAAGGTCCTTTAGAAGCTCGTAGACGCCGGCTTATAGCTCGATATCGACAAGTACGAGTTTGAGACGACCGAAGTTAAGTTCCTTAGTTTGATCATTACCGTAGACGGCATCAAGATAGACTAAGAGAAGATCGACGCTATCGTCGAATAGGATTCTCCTACGAACGTTAAAGAGGTCTAGGGTTTCCTAGGCTTTGCCAACTTCTACCGCCGCTTTATCTACGTATTTTCGGGCGTAGTACGCCCTTTAACGAAGCTTACGCGTAAGGGTAAGAAGTTCGCCTAGACCGACGAATACTAGGAGGCTTTTGACTTGCTCAAAGCGAAGTTTGTTAAGAACCCGCTTCTATAGCACTTCGATTTCGAACTAGAGACCCGTATAGAGACCGACGTATCCGACGGCGTAGTAGGCGGTGTCCTACTATAACGCCGCTCGCCTGAATCCCCCTAGTTACCTGTCGCCTTCCTCTCTAAGAAGATGACCGCTACGGAGTATAACTACGAGATCTACGACAAGGAGCTTCTCGCTATCGTTAAAGCTTTCGAAGAGTAGCGCCCCGAGCTCGAAGGCTCTACTATGCCCGTTCAAGTAAGCTCCGACTATAAGAACCTCGTCTAATTGATAAAGAGTAAGCTACTTAATCGTCGCTAGGCCCGCTAGAGCGAGTTCCTCTCCCGGTTCAACTTTATAATCTCGTACACGCCCGGTAAGGCCAACTCGATAGCCGACGCCCTTACCCGCCGCCCTAGTGACTCTCTAGTTGATCGAAGAGGGGGCCGGCAAATCGTAGGGTAACAAGTCATTAAAGAGCATAACCTCTCTTCCGAGCTTCGAGAGTACCTATCGAACGGCTAGCCTACGCTCGCCGCTTCCTTTACTACTCTCGTACTCGCTCCTACCTACCTTAACGAGAGTGACGATGAATCCGAGCCTAAAGAATACGCCTCGGACGCTAAGGACTTGAACGACGATAAAGAGGGCTTAGTAACGACCGACGGCTCATCCGAATTAGACTTTAAGGGGTTTGATAATAAGGAGCAGCCCGAAGGCATTATAGTACGAGTACGAATAGCGTACGATACCGATATAGACGCCTAAGAGTTAGTTTAGGCCCTTAAATCTAGCGCGAGGACATTCCCGGGCTTCTCGCTATCCGAGTACGAGCTCTAGGAAGGTGTCGTCTACTTCCGTAAGAAGCTTTACGTACCGTAGCCCGAAGGCTCTAATATCCGAGCTGAGATTCTTTAAATTATCTACGACTCCGCCTCTAGGGGTCACCTAGGCGTAGCTAAGACCTATAAGCTCCTCGCTAGGTATTGCTAGTGGCCGCATTCCTAGAAGGACGTCCGCCGCTACGTACTAAACTACGCTACTTACCGAAGAGCTAAAGCTAACCGCTACCGTCTCTACGGTCTCTTATACCCTCTCCCGGCTCCTAATCGTCCGTAGAAGTACATTACTATAGACTTTATTACCGATCTTCCTTACGGTAAGACCTTTAGCGGCGTAAAAGTAAAGGCCCTTCTAGTGATCGTAGACCGTTACTCTAAGGACCGGTACATAATCCCGTGCTAGAGTATAACCGTAAAGGAGACTGCTCGCTTGTTCTACGAATTCGTCTAGCGCTTTTAAGGCCTCCCGGATAGTATCACCTCTAATAGAGGCACCTAGTTTATCTCGTACTTCGAGAAGCGTCTATGTACTATCCTAGGCATTAAGCATAACCTCTCGACCAGTTTTTAGCTACAGACCGACGGCTAGACCGAAATTACGAACGCTATCCTCGAGTAGGTCCTTCGTTGCTTCGTCGACTACTACTAGAAGGATTGGCCTTAGTATATCCCTACGGTAGAGTTCGCTACTCGTAACTAGGACTCAATAACTACTAGCTACTCTCCCTTCTATACTACGAGAGGTTACTACCCTCGTATAGGTATAGAACTAGAAGAACCTCTCCCGCCTACCGAAGACGTAAACGAGTAAGTAGTAGACGAGTTCGCTACTATACTCTTATAGATCTATAAAGAAGTTCACGACGAGATAGTATACGTATAAGTAATCTACGAGGATCAAGCTAATCGTCGTCGCTAGCTAGCTCCCGACTACTAAGTAGGCGATATAGTCTACCTTAACTCTAAGAACATCAAGACAGACCGCCCCTCTAAGAAGCTGAACTAGAAGAACCTAGGTCCTTTTGAGATCACCGAGCGTATTAGTTTATACGCCTACCGTCTAGCTCTTCCTACGAACATAAAGATCCACAACGTCTTCTATCCCGTACGCCTTCGGCCGTCGGCTAAGGACCTATTCCCGAACTAAAACTAAGATATACTAGGTCCTCCCGATGAAGTAGAAGTCGACGAGCCTATTAACCTACCTTCTAACGACTATACCGTCCGTAAGATCCGGGGAATCCGCGTAGAGCCTAACGACGTTAAAGGACTACCGCCGATCAAGTATAAAGTCGAATAGCAAGGTTGCCCTAAGTAGGATACCTTATAGGAACCTATCTAATATATCATCTTCAATCGTTAAGTAATCGAAGAATACTACGCCCGCGTAGACGGCCTAGAAGTCAACATCGGCAGGCTCTTCGAATCTAAGCTCTTCGACGGGGCTTACTAATAGTATATTGACTATAATATTAGGCCTAGGCCTAGTACTGAAGCTGAACATCCTCGATATATAGAACTACTACGGCTTCGTAGGAACTTAGCTTTATTCGGGGGGGCTACTGTTATAGTCTCCCTATAGAGTATATAGAAGGTGGGGATAGAAGGGCCTTAGAGTACTTAGAAGTCGTTAAGAAGTAATAGTCTAGCTTAGTATATAAGCGCTAAGAATTATATACCCCGTAACATTTACTACGGGACCTAGCCCTCTAAATTCACCCCTCTACTAAACCTTAATAGATTCACTTCGGCTCGTAACTGTGTGACTCACGGCACTCCCGCGAGTACCCGCGACTACGCTAGACCCTAGAAGAAGCACGTAGAAGACTCGGAACGTAGGGTAGGTTAGAATAAGGTTTTGAGTAAAGCTACTAAGCGCGGCTTCGTACGGGTTAGCCCTATTAATGCGGGGATACGTACTCGCGAGGGTCGCGTATAAATATCTAGCCTTCCCTAGGCCTCTCTTGCTTTCTTCGTCTTTTGTTTTATGTAGTAATCATACTATACCCTTTTATATCTATACTTCGTACCTACATTCTCGCTTTTACCCTTATATCTTATAGGCTAGGCTCTCGCCCTAACACCCCCGAACAAAGCTAAGTTCCTACGAAGCCGTAGTAGTTCTATATATCGAGGATGTTTAGCTTTAGTACTAGGCCTAGGCCTAATATTATAGTCGATATACTATTAGTAAGCCCCGTCGAAGAGCTTAGATTCGAAGAGCCTGCCGATATTAACTTCTAGGCCGTCTACGCGGGCGTAGTATTCTTCGATTACTTAACGATTAATAATAATATATTAGATAGGTTCCTATAAGGTATCCTACTTAGGGCAACCTTGCTATTCGACTTTATACTTAATCGGCGGTAGTCCTTTAACGTCGTTAGGCTCTACGCGGATTCCCCGGATCTTACGGACGGCATAGTCGTTAGAAGGTAGGTTAATAGGCTCGTCGACTTCTACTTTATCGGGAGGACCTAGTATGTCTTAGTTTTAGTTCGGGAATAGGTCCTTAGCCGACGGCCGAAGGCGTACGGGATAGAAGACGTTGTGGATCTTTATGTTCGTAGGAAGAGCTAGACGGTAGGCGTATAAACTAATACGCTCGGTGATCTTAAAAGGACCTAGGTTCTTCTAGTTTAGCTTCTTAGAGGGGCGGTCCGTCTTAATGTTCTTAGAGTTAAGGTAGACTATATCGCCTACTTAGTAGTTAGGAGCTAGCTAGCGACGACGATTAGCTTGATCCTCGTAGATTGCTTATACGTATACTATCTCCTCGTAAACTTCTTTATAGATCTATAAGAGTATAGTAGCGAACTTGTCTACTACTTGCTCGTTTACGTCCTCGGTAGGCGGGAGAGGTTCTTCTAGTTCTATACCTATACGAGGGTAGTAACCTCTCGTAGTATAGAAGGGAGAGTAGCTAGTAGTCTCCGAGTCCTAGTTACGAGTAGCGAACTCTACCGTAGGGATATACTAAGGCCAATCCTTCTAGTAGTAGTCGACGAAGTAACGAAGGACCTACTCTAGGATAGCGTTCGTAATTTCGGTCTAGCCGTCGGTCTGTAGCTAAAAACTGGTCGAGAGGTTATACTTAATACCTAGGATAGTATATAGACGCTTCTAGAAGTACGAGATAAACTAGGTGCCTCTATTAGAGGTAATGCTATCCGGGAGGCCTTAAAAGCGCTAGACGAATTCGTAGAACAAGCGAGTAGTCTCCTTTACGGTCATGCTCTAGCACGGGATTATATACCGGTCCTTAGAGTAACGGTCTATAATCACTAGAAGGGCCTTTACTTTTACGCCGCTAAAGGTCTTACCGTAAGGAAGATCGGTAATAAAGTCTATAGTAATGTACTTCTACGGACGATTAGGAGCCGGGAGAGGGTATAAGAGACCGTAGGGACGGTAGCGGTTAGCTTTAGCTCTTCGGTAAGTAGCGTAGTTTAGTACGTAGCGGCGGACGTCCTTCTAGGAATACGGCCACTAGTAATACCTAGCGAGGAGCTTATAGGTCTTAGCTACGCCTAGGTGACCCCTAGAGGCGGAGTCGTAGATAATTTAAAGAATCTCAGCTCGGATATTAGAGCCTTCGGGCTACGGTACGTAAAGCTTCTTACGGAAGTAGACGACACCTCCCTAGAGCTCGTACTCGGACAGCGAGAAGCCCGGGAATGTCCTCGCGCTAGATTTAAGGGCCTAAACTAACTCTTAGGCGTCTATGTCGGCATCGTACGCTGTTCGTACTCGTGCTATAATGCCTTCGGGCTGCTCCTTATTATCAAACTCCTTAAAGTCTAATTCGGATAAGCCGTCGGTCGTTACTAAGCCCTCTTTATCGTCGTTCAAGTCCTTAGCGTCCGAGGCGTATTCTTTAGGCTCGGATTTATCGTCACTCTCGTTAAGGTAGGTAGGAGCGAGTACGAGAGTAGTAAAGGAAGCGGCGAGCGTAGGCTAGCCGTTCGATAGGTACTCTCGAAGCTCGGAAGAGAGGTTATACTCTTTAATGACTTATTACTCTACGACTTGCCGGCCCCCTCTTCGATTAACTAGAGAGTCACTATAGCGGCGGGTAAGGGCGTCGGCTATCGAGTTGGCCTTACCGGGCGTATACGAGATTATAAAGTTGAACCGGGAGAGGAACTCGCTCTAGCGGGCCTAGCGACGATTAAGTAGCTTACTCTTTATCAATTAGACGAGGTTCTTATAGTCGGAGCTTACTTGGACGGGCATAGTAGAGCCTTCGAGCTCGGGGCGCTACTCTTCGAAAGCTTTAACGATAGCGAGAAGCTCCTTGTCGTAGATCTCGTAGTTATACTCCGTAGCGGTCATCTTCTTAGAGAGGAAGGCGATAGGTAACTAGAGGGATTTAGGCGAGCGGCGTTATAGTAGGATACCGCCTACTACGCCGTCGGATACGTCGGTCTCTATACGGGTCTCTAGTTCGAAATCGAAGTGCTATAGAAGCGGGTTCTTAACAAACTTCGCTTTAAGCAAGTCAAAAGCCTCCTAGCATTCGTCGGTCTAGGCGAACTTCTTACCCTTACGCGTAAGCTTCGTTAAAGGGCGTACTACGCCCGAAAATACGTAGATAAAGCGGCGGTAGAAGTTAGTAAAGCCTAGGAAACCCTAGACCTCTTTGACGTTCGTAGGAGTATCCTATTCGACGATAGCGTCAATCTTCTCTTAGTCTATCTTAATGCCGTCTACGGTAATAATTAAACTAAGGAACTTGACTTCGGTCTTCTTAAACTCGTACTTGTCGATATCGAGCTATAAGCCGGCGTCTACGAGCTTCTAAAGGACCTTATAGACGTGCTCGCGGTGCTCCTCCTTAGTCTCGCTATAGACTAGGATGTCGTCGATATAGGCAGTATAGAACTGATCGAGGAACTCCTAAAGGATGTCGTTAATAAAGTTCTAGAAGGTACTAGGCCCGTTATAAACGCCGAAGGGTATAACGAGCGACTCGAACAGCCCGTAGCGAGTACGGAAGGCTATAAGATACTCGTATCCTTCTACTATTCGTAACTTATTAAATGTAGCGATAACATCGAGCTTAGTAAAGTACTTGGCTTTAGAGAGGCGCTCGAGCGTCTCCTAAATCAACGGTATTAGGTAGCGGTTCTTCTTTATAATAGCGTTCAAGCCTCGGTAGTCTACGTAGAAGCGTAGACCACCGCCGGGCTTCTTAACGAACATAACGGGACTACTAGCGCTAGAACGGCTCGCTCGAATAAACCCCTTCTTTAGGCTCTCTTCGAGGTATCTCTTAAGGACGATAAGCTCTTCTCGGGACATAGAATATAGCGGTCCGAACGGTGTCTCTACACCTTCTTCTAGCTTAATCTTATAGTCGTAAGGGCGATAAGGAGGTAGCTCGTCTACGGCTTTAGTATCGAATACGTAGAGGATGTAGTATGCCTAAGGAGGGACCTTCGTAGTAGGGTCGGTAGGTATACGCTTCTTGTCGAGCTTCTCGAGGGCGATGTCGATATCGCGGAGAGAGGCGGCGAAGACTTAAGCTTTAGGATACTTAGTAGTAGTAGTAAAGGTAGCGGCGTTCACCTAGAAGATCTTAGTATACTTAGGACCGCGCTAAGGCGGCGGAGAAGGCGGAGGTGCCGGAGGAACTTCTAGAGGGAAGCTAATAGCAAGGGAAGTCTAGTCGATAATAGGTCGGTATCGTCTAAACTAGGGGAGGCCGAGGATAAACTTTTGATACGGTAGGGACGTAAGGAAGCTAGTAATCGATATACGCTTGCCTCCGAGGGTGATTAACGTATGTATAACATAAGTAATCTTACTAGTAGTAGTCTCCGTACCGTTAAAGAGTTTAAGGGTACGAGGGTACTTTAGTTCCTAGGGTTCGAGGTTAAGAGAGGTCGCGAGTTTATAGTCTATAAAAGACTCGCCTAGTACGCTAGTGTCTATAAGAGTAAGATTGGAAGAAGAGAGTTTCTTTAAGCCGATATTTATATTCGTAACGAACGGTTTATAAGCGTGGTCCTTGCCCGTCTCGTCGTATAGGTCTAGCTATACTGTATTAATCCTTAACTTCCTTCCTCTCTTTACTTTCGGTAAACGTTATTCTTAGTCTTCCTCGCGTCGATAAGGAAGACCTAGGCTTTTTCCTACTTAGCGGGAGTAGTAGGAGTAGGCTCGATAGCGCCGATAGCGCCGCGAACCGGGTTACGGGCGTTACGGGTAGCGAGCTACGGATAGTTAGCTACGATATAGCCTAGACCGCCGTAGTAGGTATAGAGTCCGGCCTAGCGACGGCGAAGCTTCTCTTCGGGAGTGAGCTTACCGTTAACGAGGCCCTAGACTCGAGGGACGGCGGTACTAGCGCTAAGATCTATAGCGTCACCTATAGAGACGGGAGGGAGAGCCGTAGGAGCGGCGGCGCCTAGTAGAGTAGCGAAGTGGCTTCCGGGACTACGAGGCTAACGACCTTAAGAACGGGAAGCGAGGAGAGAGGCGGTATGTTTTATATTAGAGTCGAGGCGCTAGTAGGTCTCGACGAGCTTACGGAAGCTTATAGTACCGACGTCCTTATCCTCGAGGGCTCGAAGAAGCTCTACTAATAAACTACGGCGGAGAGTACTCTTCTTAGTCTCTTCGTTATAGCCGGTAAACCCGATGTCGCGGTTAAAGGCCGCGAGGTACTCGGCGAAGCTCTTGTTCTTCTAGAGGAGGTTATAGATAGCGTTTTAGGCGGTAGCTCTACGGTCTAGATTACTAAAGGTAGCACGGAGGTCCTATATTAAGGTAAGGACGTCCGGGTAGCCGATAGTCTACGTAGCGTTGTCGATATAGTGTTATACCTAAGCCGCGGCGTCTCCCCGAAGGAGGGAGAAGACGTACGTGACTTTGTCCTTCTCTTACGGAAAGTAGTCGGTATTAGCTAATAGCTTAATAGTAAGCTATGTCTTAAATGCCTTAAACTTGCTCTTATTACCGTCGAACTCGTCTAGGTCGTTAACCTTCTTAGAGAAGTACTAGCGGCGGTTATCGTCGGCGTACGGGGCGAGGTTCTAGAAGGTGTTTATAATACCTTAAAGGTATATTACTTAGTTATTCGCTTGCTCGACCTACTAGGCGGTCTCGCGGAAAGAGGAGACGGTGCGGTTAATAAGAGCGTAGGCGGTGTCGGGGTTAGCGTTTGCCTAGGCACCGAAGGTAGCGGCGTTCGAGAAGGGGATGTTAGTCTACTCGCTAAAGTAGAATAGAGTGTCCTAGTTGTCGAGGTTAACACCTCTATCGGTAGCGTAGTCACCTATAAGGACGACTCGAGTGGTTGACGGTTTGTTAGTCTTTCGTGATGTTAGGGCGAGAGCCTGGCCTATAAGATGTAAGGGTGAAAGCGAGAATGTAGGTACGAAGTGTAGATATAAAGGGTATAGTATAATTGCTATACAAAACGAAAGACGAAGAAAGCAAGAGAGGCCTAGGGAAGGCCAGATATTTATACGCGACCCTCGCGAGTACGTGTCCCCGTATCAATAGGGCTAACCCGTACGAAGCCGCGCTTAGTAGCTTTACTCAAAACCTTATTCTAACCTACCCTACGTTCCGAGTCTTCTACGTGCTTCTTCTAGGGTCCAGCGTAGTCGCGGGTACTCGCGGGAGTGCCGTGAGTCACACAGTTACGAGCCGAAGTGAATCTGTCAAGGTTTGGTAGAGGGGTGAATTTAGAGGGCTGGGTCCCGTAGTGAATGTTGCGGGGCATGTGATTCTTGGCGCTCACACACCAAGCTGGACTGTCACTTCTTGACGACTTCTGAGCACTCTGAGGCTCTTCTGTCCCCACCTTCTGTATACTCTGTGGGGAGACCATGACAGTAGGTGACTAATTAGTCACCTGATTCTTAGCGTACGTGGCCTCAAGTTTTGATGATGGGATGTTGCCTATATGCACGCTCGGATCGCGACAAGAGGTCCTTAGGTCGCCGAACCGCTATCCTTACTAGAGGCCCCCTTTCGGCCTAGCCTATTCTTCTAATACATTTATATAAGATATTTGAATCGAGCAGGCTCGGAGTAGCTATAGCAAGATCTACCCCTCCTTAGGCGCACGCGGGTTCAGACCCACCCCTTTCCTAATCTGGTATAATGTGGGCGGGGTAGGGTCTGGCGTAGCGCCTGAGGACAAAGTAGCCAAATCGGGCAAAATCCTGTTCACCAGCAATCTCACCAAGAGTCGCATTTTGAATCGCAGCACAACCACGCCAGATATGCACAATCTGAAAAAAACGGCTCCAGATATCAATACGAACAAGGTTTTGTAAGAATTTCATGTACATGCGCGGAAAGGTGCAGCCTGCATATGCTGGAAGGTAGAAGGTCATATTTCTGTTCCCGTGTTTGCTATAGACTGTTGCCCGACACCACTTTCTCATTCACCAACCACGACACATGCGCGCAGATTGAAGTGCACGAGCCCCCTCAGAAAAGCACGCGCTAGCACCTCCAAGTGTCCGTGTGACCACATTCGCAGATTCTACCTTGTTCTCGCCCTCAACCGGGAAATCCACTTCATCCACCACAAACGCCGGCGACAGCGAGCAAACAGCACTGCATCCACGTGGCAAGGCACCTTGCAGAGCATCCGAGAAGCCTTCGAATCCTCCCCTGTCTGTTGGGAGATCTGGCGGCAATGGTCCTGTTGGCAAGTCGAGCTCCTCGACATCAGCCATCTCGGAGTCGGGGTTCTGTGGATCGGCCATGTCGGTAGCCCGGCGGAGGTGTTGTGATGTGGTTTGGACGTTTGCGGTGGTGTCGCAAGCAAAGGATGTGGTTGGATAGGTGGTAAGAGGAAGCTCGAGGTGTCAGAGTGGTGATCTGGTGTGACCGGTGTTGGTGGTGGGTTTGGGGTTTGTCTGGCTGGTCAGAATGGAAGGGAAGATGCGGCTTTATGAACACGCGACCTACCAAGCATTCACTCGTGTTCACGTGCTGAAAGAGCTCCAGGTGTTGGATGAATGGATTTGAAGTGTTGATGTTTGCTGCAAACGCGACCTGCAGCAATCCGAGTGGGCTTGATGGTAGATGGCTTGCGATTGGGATTGTTTCTCAACAGCCACAACACTTATTGCTATATACACAACACAAAAAGTGGTCGCAAGTATGCATACAAGAAGCTCCAAGTGTCATAGTTATGTATTTCAAGTGTTGTGTGGTTTGCAACCGTGGTGAACAGCAATCCGCGCATTCTGCGTGCTTTGGCTTCAGACCCTTGGGCTTGAATCAGGGTGTTGCGCTAATAATTGGTACCTGAGGCACGAAGGACCGATTATGTAAGCTGAGCAACACTCCTTTCAAGGCCCAATAGTCTGAGAAGGAGATAGAGCAAGATGAAGACATACCTTTATAGGAGTACTACGCGGTCTAGTTCCCTAGGCCTTAATACGATCGAGATCATCTTCCGTATAATCGTGGCTAGTAGCATTACGACTTTTGTTCTTGCTTGCTGTTGCCGCTACGCGGGCCGGCTTAGGTAGTATGTTATATGCTGAATGAAGTATGTTATAATGATACGTCGGTAGCACGGGTACAGGAGGTAGATGTGTGTTAGAGGGATAGATAGCAGAAAGCCTAATGATTTTGATGCCGTATAAGTGTGAGTGTGATTATGAGTGTGAGTGTGAGTATAAGTGAGAGTGAGATTGTAGGCAGACAGGCAGGTATAAACGTGAACGTGAACGTCTTTGCTCTCACTTCGCGCCTTAGCGACAATCACAATTACATGCTACACCTGCCGCCTTTACGCTAGAGCTACTTATGCTGGATCAGTGACATTGATCGCGACGACGATAGCAAGATCAAGTACGTAGATGATTCTGTCTATTACTAGCCATGATCTTAGCCTCACACTACTAGTGAACAAGGAGGTATATCTGAAAGACACTTTTTCCCGCGTCACTTTCCTCTTTAGACCTAGCTAAAGTCGAGCACACCACAGTTAGCACTTCTTTGCTATACAAAACACCAACTGTATTTGCCGAGACCAAGGATCTCAGCCCGCTGAAGCCACCGACTACGGTCGACACATTCACCAAAGCTTCACCTAAAATCTGGTTCACACCACCATACGCCCTTGACAGCGTCACATCTGCGCTCTCAATCTTTGAGAGTGCAGCGGTATAGCAACGCCAACTCCTGACCACAAGAAAGGAAGACTGAGGTCTCTCGCTACTGTAAGATGTGTCAGTCTTTTGAGGTTGGAGAACATCACATTGTTGGAGGAGGCTCACGAGAGTATCGCTTCAACTTACGCATGACAGCGTTCAGCACATGGCGGCTAGCAATGTGGATTTGTTTCAGTGCTGTTGTTATCCGGACTACACACGATCATGGATTGCTTAACAATGAGGCGTAAGATTGTGTTAGATTCTCTCGCAAGGAGCACATGGCGTCTAGCAATGTGGACCGTTTCCTGTGCTATTGTTGTGCGGACTGTGGATGGGTCATACAATGCTTGAGGACAAAACCTAAGACTGTGTTAGATTCTCCCGCAAAGATTGGAAAGTATGTCGGCAAACCAGGCTAGATGGGTTGCTTCTGCATAAACGGGTGTCAATGATAATGAGTTTGGCGGAAAAGGAAATTCTGTCGTAGAACCTAGTGAGGAAGTGGAAAGTCTTGACAGCGGAGTTGATACTTATGAGCATGAGGTCCTCAGCTTACACTGCTCTGGAGGCCCCGTTGGCGGCCACTTGCACCTATGCGTTTGTGCCTGACAACACAACCACCAGGGCTGTTACTCGGTGCCTCGAGGATCCAGGAGGTTGCACAGCAGGAAGGCAGAACGTTGCCTCATGCGAAAGCGAGCTTCTCTGCTACGCGAAGAGCATCTCGTGCGACAGCCTCACGTGCAAGGCATCGGAGACAGATCTGACTGCAATACTGGTATGTCCAAGGAAGGGAGACAAAGGACGGGTGTTGTGAGGACTGCCCGAGACATCGGCAACATGCACCTCGGCTTCCAGCTCCCCTGTGGATCTTCGTCGGCCCATGCGCGCAATTGAGTTTCATGGAAGCACATGGTTACTCACGTCCGACCTGTATGCAAACATTTTCGAGGAGTTGGGAAGTTGAGGTGTAGGGCGTGTAGCGGAGCTGAAGACCACATATCGTTCCTGGACATGGCATCGAGTGGCAGCATCGGAAGGTCGACCACAGTGGATGTTGTCCTACTGCCCGGCCTGAAGAGCTGTCTGCTCAACTTGCCGGCTTCACTGGTGTCGCTCCTCCTGAACTCCAACATCGTCGCGCAGAATGTGGTGGTCGAAGTACAATGGCGACAATCTGCGCCATCGAGCCAAGAGCAGCAGAGGGGGAAGCCCGCGGCAACGACTCAGAGCGCGTACCTGGGATGGACGGGCATGCAATCGCAGTCCAAGGTCGCGCCCTTGGTAGGAAGAGATGCTGTGCGGAGCGGAGGCAGACAAGAGCAGGATGTACCAACAATAGAGATCGATGCTACGTTCGCCAGGCGGCTGGGCTTGAGCGAGGGCGTGAAGGTTGGTCCATACCATATGTGTGCATATCCAAGCACCACGATCGTTGTAGGCTGATGTGGTAGTGTAGGCAAATGTTTCGCTTCATGTAGACCCGCCCCAAGCACATACCGTGAACATTGAGCCTCTCACTGCAACGGATTGGGAGAGTAAGCCAGCCCATTGCTACCAGAAACAGCTCGCCCAACATGCTAACAACGCTCTGCAGTAATCGAGCTTCACTCGTCCTTCCTAGAGATGAACTTTCTGTCCCAAGTTCGCGCCCTTCCAAACCCAGTCGCCGGCCAAAGCCACCCGCTTACGCTCCATCTGACTCCTACCTCGACCGCCAACATAACAGTCACCTCCCTCACACCAGCAGTAGCCAACACACAGTCTTTCGTGAAGATAGCGCCAGACGCGGAGGTTATTGTGGCACCGAAGACGAGGGAACGAGCAAGGCAGAGCAGTTCACGGGACAACCGAAGCACAGCCAGTGCTGGTGCAAGAAGTGCAGGTGGCAGGAGCACTAAAAGTCACGTGCGGCATAGAAGCACACATGAGAGTGAGAAGGCGAGACCTCCCTTGTTCCTGCGGGGTGTCACGCGGGCACTGCAGAACGAGTGGTTTGAAGACGGTGGAGATGATCTCAAAGACGAAGGCTTACGGGTCTGGCTTGATCGCGAACACTTGCTTTCGAAGACCTTGCGAGGCGTGACGTGGGTCGCCGTTACAGTGGTCAAGCCAGCAGGTCTGCAAGAGCCTGTTGATCCACAAAGCCAGCCTTCACCAGACCAACTGCCAGCATCGGAGGTGGTCGCAAAGCTGTGCACCTGGGACGATGCGCCAGACAGCAGACATGTGGCACTCTCTTCTATGCTATGCGGTGCACTGGGCGCGGAAGGTATTGTTGGAGGCATTGTTCGTATCGACCCTGCGCCTGCACCACTACCGAGAACAGCTTCGGCCATGAAGGACCCGTCCTCGCAAGCCAGCAAAGAAGCTATCGTGAAACGGTTGAAGGTCACACCATATTCCCCTTCACAAGCAGACAAGAAATCGACTGGCATCAGATTCGGAGGCAAGTCGAAAGGCGATGGAGAAGATGCTGTACAGCTCTTCGAAAATATCTTTGGTAAGGGTCTCCTGGAAGGTCCGCTGACTGATGGCATGCTCCTTCCAGCGCAAGACAGCTGGCCGGGGGGTATAGTCGACTTTGATCCTGCGCCGCCAGGAGATCCGGCCAAGGCTAGGACAAACTGGTTTATAGGAGGCGAGAGAAAGCTCGAGATCTCCGTGCAGGAGCAGACGGTGAGGCCGAACACGCCTCAGTGGCCGCCTGGAGAAAGGCTACCAGAGAGTATACCCGAGATGGTCGGCATTGATATCACAATTGAACAGACACGGAAAAGTCTGCTTCATGCTTCGTCGGTGCTACTGACGGGTGGTCTTGGATCTGGAAAGACATCTCTCACGCACTTGCTCGCTCACCAGCTTCGAAGCGAGTATCTCTACAACATCATCTACTTTCCCTGCCGAACATTGGCGACGGATGAAACACGGGTCAAGACCATAAAGGACACACTACAACGGGTCTTTGCTTCTGCCTCTTGGGGCGCACGGTTTGGTGGCCGGTCACTCGTGATCCTGGACGATCTTGACAAGCTCTGCCCTACAGAGACTGAGCTGGAGCAAGGATCAAATGGCAAGAGCAGGCAAGTCAGTGAGCTACTAGGGCCTATTGTACGAGAGTGGTGTGGGCGTGAACATGGCGTAGTCATGCTCGCTACGGCACAAAGTAAGGAGTCCGTCAACAACATTGTGATTGGTGGTCACGTTGTGAGAGACATTATTGCCCTCAAGGCGCCCAGCAAAGATGGACGACGCAGGGTATTGGAGCTGCTGGTCAAGCAAGCTCAGAAGAAGCCTGGCAACAACACCGAAGCTGGAGGTGTGCTGAGAAACGGCAGTGCTGCAAATGAGTGGATGGACGGCTCCGACGGCGATCACACAAGACCCAATTCTGCTGGAGGTGCTGATCATGAGGGCGTCGACATCGACTCCAATCTTGACCTTCTAGAGATTGCCGGCCAGACTGATGGATATATGCCTGGTGACCTGGCACTGCTAGTTTCACGAGCACGCAGCGAGGCCTTGATTCGTGCTGTATCGAGCGACAACGAGTCTGACGACATTACCTTGGCTGCAGACGACTTTACAGCCGCGCTCAAGGGCTTCACTCCTGCATCGCTTCGAGGTGTAACGCTGCAGTCGTCAACCACTACTTTTGCAGCTATTGGTGGGCTGAAGGAGACTCGCCAGACTCTTCTGGAGACATTACAGTATCCGACTACATACGCGCCTCTCTTCGCAAAGTGTCCACTGCGGCTGCGATCCGGGTTGCTGTTGTATGGGTATCCCGGATGCGGCAAGACTCTTCTTGCGTCTGCCGTAGCAGGGGAGTGTGGGCTCAACTTCATATCGGTCAAAGGGCCTGAGATCTTGAACAAGTACATTGGTGCTTCTGAAAAGTCTGTTCGCGATCTCTTCGAGCGTGCTGAAGCTGCGAAGCCGTGTGTGCTGTTCTTCGACGAGTTCGACTCGATCGCGCCGAAACGTGGCCATGACAGTACCGGTGTCACAGATCGTGTCGTCAACATGCTCTTGACCATGATGGATGGTGCCGAGGGCCTGAGTGGCGTGTACGTCCTCGCTGCCACATCACGGCCAGACCTCATCGATCCTGCCCTGCTTCGACCAGGACGTCTGGACAAGTCCTTGATCTGCGACATGCCCAATGAAGAAGACCGCCTCGACATCCTCCAAGCCATCAGCAAGAAGCTCCACCTCGAGTCAAGCTTGATGAATGACTCCAACACCGGACCACAATCTGCTCTCGAGGTAGCCCGCAGGACCGACGGATACTCCGGAGCAGACCTCCAAGCAGTAATGTACAACGCCCATCTCGAAGCCATTCATGACGTCCTTGGACCTTCAGCAGACTCAGCAGGGCAAGAACTCTGCAAAAAGCAAAAGGACGGCAGAGGACGCGGTAGCAGCGGCAGCAAAGCCCACGACTTCACTTACTTCCGCGTTGGCGAGGTCGGCAAAGACAAATCTGCAGCGGAAGCCACCGCTCAAGCCGCAGCCCAGAACGCAGCGACCCGAGCTGAGATCGCAGCGAAGCTTTCTGCTCTCCAGCTCGCACGACGCAAGGCTAAAGCTGAACGTCACGCCGCACGGGGAAGGCCTGTGTCCGCTCAGGTGAATGGGAATAGGCCGGGCTCTGGCGGGCAGGCGGAAAGTGCTGAGCCGATCATTAGTTGGAAGCATTTGCAGAAGAGTCTGCAGGAGACGAGGAGTTCTATAAGTGCGCAGGAGAGGGGACGGTTGCGTAGAATATATAGGGAGTTCGTGGTGGGGAGGAACGGAGATATGCACGATGGACAGGGTGGGACGGAGATTGGAGGGAGGACGAGTTTGATGTGATGAGTGTACGCATACTGTTCATCTAGACTTGTGTATGGAAAAAGTGCAGTGAATGAATATGTGCAAGGTCAGCACGGATCTCGTGGTGGGGCTTGCAATTGCCGGATGACCCTGGTCAGGCAATCGCGATGACGGAAGCGGCATGTGCGAGAGACAACTGAATCGTGACTTTTGCTTGACAACTCTTGCTTCTTTTCACACAACAACACATCACACTCTCCACCACCCAGCAAACCCTTATTACTTGTACCTTTGACTACCGCCCCAGTAACAATCGGTGGCAAAAACGCTGGTCATCACCCCACGCCGACCAATCTCCGACAGCTTTCATCACGGTTGAAGCTCCCCGAAGCACCAACGGAAAGCAGACTTCAACAGGCAAACGCCACCTCTGGATCTTACCACCGCCAACATAGCATTCAAACGGTCACAGCGGCATAGAGCGCGGCGATAGGACGGCAAGCGACCAACCCAACTCGAGCCAACGAGCTCACCACTGCCCAAGATGGACGAACAGATCACCACCTTCGTCGCATTCACAGGCGCATCGACAGAGCAAGCACAGCGATATCTGCAACTCGCAGACGGCAACGTAGAGGCTGCTGCTGGTCTCTTCTTTGAGAACCCCGACCTTGGCAACGCATCTGCCGCCCCAGCACCTTCCGCGCCTTCAGCTTCGAATCGCGAGCCACCCATCACTATCGATAGCGACGATGATCTGGATTTGGATGCCGATGACGTGCAAGAGACGGGCAGTAGACCTGCACAGCGAGGCGGACCATCAGTGGAGGATGACGAGGCCATGGCTAGACGCCTACAGCAAGAGATGTACGGTGGCGGTGGCAGCGGAGGTGCAGGCGGTGCCGGACTCGATGAGGATGAGGTCAGAGCACCGATGGCACGCACAACAGAGACACTCGTCGGCCCTGGAAGCTACGACTTCAGAAGCGATCCTGGTGAGATGAATGCTGCGATAGCGCAGCAGATGTTCAATCGTCAGAATCGTCAGAACATTGCACGTGGTGGTGGGCAAGCGGGCATCTTCAATCAGCGCTCGTCGGCAGCAATCTGGAACGGTGACGACCCCGGCGATGCAGAAGCTCACCGACAAACTCTTCACCGGGCGACTAATGGTGCCTCCAGTGCATCAAGCAAAGCAAACCACCTCGCAGAGCTGTTCAGACCCCCCTTCGATCTGATCGCCGGCTTCTCCTTCTCCGACGCGAGAGATGAAGGCAAGGAGAACGAGAAGTGGATAATGGTCAATGTGCAAGATCCGTCAATTTTCGACTGCCAGGTGCTCAACCGCGATCTCTGGAAAGACGACAGAATCCGCGAGACGATCAAGGAGCACTTTCTATTCCTGCAGTACAACAAGGATGACCCGCGTGGACAAGAGTACGTGCAGTACTACTTCGCTAACATGCGAGACTCTGACGATGCATACCCGCATATCGCAATTATCGATCCACGCACAGGTGAGCAGGTCAAGACTTGGAGTGGTAGCCCCAGTCCCAAGCCATCCGACTTCCTGATGGATCTCCACGAATTCCTCGACCGATACAGCTTGAAGATGGAGAAGAAGAACCCGGTGCAGAAGCAGAGAAAGGAGAGCAAGAAGGATGTGGCCGCCATGAGCGAGGAAGAGATGCTTGAGATGGCTATGCAGGCCAGCATGGCGAATGGACCCAGCGCGGCACCGAAGGAGGACGACCCCGACGCTCTGACTAAGAGTGTTGAGTTCAGTGGAAAGGGCAAGGCACCAGCTGGGACAGAAGACGCTATGGACGTTGAGCCAAGTGCAGCTGTCAACCCAGAGAAGAAGGACACGCCTTTCTCACGCATCTCCTCTACGAACGCACACGAAGAACCCGCCAGCGACCCAGTAACGACCACGAGGATCCAGTTCCGGCACCCTGGCGGCCGTATCGTGCGACGTTTCAACGTGACAGACCCTGTGCGCCGTCTATACGAGTGGCTCAAGGTCTCGCCGTTTGAAGGTCACGAAGGCGAAGACTTCCAGCTCATCGCAATGGGGAAGAACCTCATCGAATCGCTGGACGCAACAATCGCCGACGCAAACCTCAAGCAAGGAACAGTCATGGTGGAGTTCATCGACGATGAGTAGGTCCTAGTCAATGGACCCTGCCAACTCACAGAATATATATCCCGTGAAAAGCGTCGCATCCAGCTTGTGTCAGAAGAAGCGGCACCACCGGCGCCCAAAAGACCACGTCTCGTGCTCAACCTCACGAAGGCACGTCCAATCCTCGCCTCGCCCACCAACGCATGGCGGTGCCGATGGATTGCCTAATCATCTGGGCCTCATGCTTTTGGAGGCCATCACTTTCAATCGTTCTGCATCCACGGCGTTATGATTATTCCAGGTAGCGCAACGGGAGGAATGGCCTTGACAAGCGTGCTGTAACGCCGCTGCGGCTATGCATAGATGGAGGGTGTAAGTATGTTGGGATAGCTTCACGGCTGCACCTACTCGCTGGTACGCGCTACATACTTTTGAATGAAGAATGAGTTGATGATCAGTTTTCCTACAGTCTCGGGGACCATCTTTACTGCTAACAAGCTTCCAAGTAGCAGAACTTGCGAGCCTTGCTACTGACTCAATCACATAGGCCTTACTACCGCCTCTTCCTGACAGTCAATGGCGCCATGGTCTGGGACACAGTGTTCGGCGAATTAGAAATGCATGGCCCCCCGTGGATTCATTGTGTCGCAGTGGCCACATGTGTAGCCACAAGCTGGTGACGTCGACGCATCGATCGTGCCTCTCGAGAGTGCAGCGTCTTCGTGCAGCCGAGTAAAACGCGCTTTTGGCTGCCGCCAGATCGATGTTGGCTTCTTGGCTCCATACCTGGTTTTTGCCAGGAGGAACAGTCCGCCGGGATCTAAATTGTAACTCGGCTGCTCGAAGACGCTGTACGAGATCAAGTCGCTGTTAGGCATCGAGGCAAGAATCACCCCTACTAGAGGTGTGGCTATAGGTGGCTTGATAACTGGCCATATGTTCACAGTATGGCCAAAGGGCCATCCCTGCTCTCGGTCCCGTACCGAATCCGCCTCTACCAGCCTTCTACTCCGTCTTCGTCTCCCCCCAACTCTGCTGCGTCGCCGTGGGAGGTCTTGTCGGATCTTTGATCCCTCCCTTGCCCGAATCGTCCTTTTTCCACACATTCGGATGACTCTCCTCATGCCCCACACTCATCTGCCTCTCCTTCAAATGTATTCTCGCCATCGCATCCGCTCTATTCTCCCCTTCCCGCGCTGTGCTCACGTCGTCTTGCGATGTTCGAGATGTGGCTACGGCGCCTTGGTGGTCGTCTTTGGCGCCGGCTTCGATGAAGCGGTTTTGGACGTTGGTGGTTGAGGTGGTTTCGAAGGTGTTGCTGCCGAGGGGGACGAGTGTTAGTGGTGGGATGAGAAGGGGAGGGGAGTCCTCGTTGCCTCGTGGGCGCTCGACTTACCCTGTGCGGCTCTTGACGGGGTATGGGTAGATTGAGGTGAGGATTAGGGCGCCGCCGACTGCGATGAGGGCTATGCCTTGGGTTTGTTTGGAGGGCATGCGGGAAAAGAAACCTTTTGGTGCGGCTTTGCCTGTTTGGTGCGCTTCGGTCTCTGGGGTCGGCATGTTGGCAGTCGTGTGCTTGTGTTGGTGAGTGCTGTGGTCAATGGTATAGAGCAAGACCGAAGTAGAAGAAAACGTGGTGATGCTGAGCTTGTATTACCTTTAGTGTCATTGCACTGAGCGTATCACTTTGAGCGTGTCGTCAGAGAATGTCTTTGTCCATAAGCTGTCGTTCGCAAAAGACCAGGCGAGCGATGACCGCCATGTGATGTGCTTGGGATGACACTTGAGATGACATCCATGAAGACTGTAGAGTTTGTGTAACGATCGACTTGGGGACGTTCGAGTGATAAGATTGATCCCCATCGTGCATCTCGAAGTCGTTCTCGAAGCCTATGCTTCGACGGTGAACTGCTGGCCGGCGTGGAAGGAGGCTCTGTATCCGGAGTGTTGTTGTCAGTCTTACACCCTGTAGACCCGCGTGATAGACGCAGGTCCGGACCTTGCAGCCATTAGCTAGCGTGGTCATGTTTCAAGCCAATAAGGATGTTCATGATCATCCATGTCCAGAGTTCGTGATTTCTCGCGTTCAAAAGACCTTCCTTGAGGGTGCTAAAGCTTGGTATACACATCAGCGTCAGGCATGTAGGACAATAGGATAGGATAATGGCCAGACTTGAGCGGCGACGAGGTGGAACTGTCGTGACAATCGTCCATGCATCGAGATGGCATTAATATTATATGGCAATGCCCTTCGGCATTATTGCCAACATATCTACATCGAAGTTCATGCGGTTTTTGTCCCTTCCATGCTTATCATGACCATGCTCCTTCCCTTGCAGTCCCGTTGACCTGCTTACAAGACGAAAGCAGCCATGGCACCGAGGACAGCGAGGAAGCCAGTGGCGGCGACCTGAGTACCAGCGCCCATGTATGGCTCGACAGATGGCATTGGCTTGGAGGTGCCATTGGTTGGTGCCTGAATCTGGCCGTCACCGATCTGAGTGACTGGCTTTCCGGTTGGGGCCTGGATCTGACCGTCACCGATCTGGGTCACTGGAGAGCCAGTTGGTGCCTGGATCTGGCCATCACCAATCTGGGTCACTGGGGAGCCAGTTGGGGCCTGGATCTGACCGTCGCCGATCTGAGTGACTGGCTTTCCGGTTGGGGCCTGGATCTGACCGTCACCGATCTGAGTGACTGGCTTTCCGGTTGGGGCCTGGATCTGACCGTCACCGATCTGAGTGACTGGCTTTCCGGTTGGGGCCTGGATCTGACCGTCACCGATCTGAGTGACTGCGGCGGCGGAGGTAGCGGCCTGGATCTGACCGTCACCGATCTGAGTGACTGCGGCGGCGGATGTGCTGGTGGCAGCCTGGATCTGGCCGTCGTCTATATGATGTTAGAAGAAAGCTCTGAAGCATCACACGACTACGAACGTACTGATCTGGGAAACACCAGCCTGAGCGGCGGCGAGACCAGCGAAAGCGACAACTGCGGCGGCGACCTTCATCTTGATGAACGAATGTGGTGTTGTGTGGTGGTGAGGTGGAATTAGTCGTGAGGTTGTAGTAAAGCGATAGTGGATAGAACAGAGAGAAGCTCAGCAGAGGTAGACTCGTGCGACTTTAAGACCCCTGTGCCTCGTACACAGCTGTCTTCCACACTGGCCGCCTGCAGAGACGGTGGTCTATTGTGATCTGCTGGCCAACCAGAAGTCTTGCCGTCCGAGGAGCCGTCTGGAGAAGGTTGATCGATCGACTGTTTGAGAACTGGTCTGGCGCTTTGGGTTTGATGGCTTTTGGTTCGTAACCGAGCGGTCACTCAGCAAGTGCATTGCACCGAGCACTACTGCAAGATATTTCTGTCGCCACCACGTCGATTCTGTAGGATGCAGCCAGTCTCAACAGAATCACCTCAGGGTTACCGTATTGGTTGACCTGCTCTCGCAACGTGCCGTGTGAAGGTACAGGGGATGGACGTTAAGAAATTGCTTCAATCTGGCCGTTAGATGTCTTGACGTCGTCCAACGCGCGATCGTAAAGTGGCGTGAGAGATCACCAAGCATGATCAACAAACGACTCGACGGCATCCCCAAAGCCGTGCGAAGCTTGTGGCCGCTTAGCAGCCAAAAACGGTTGAGACGGTGGAGGTGGCGTCCTTTCGCTTCGCCGTCCCCATGAAGAACTTCCGCGGTTCACAATGGCCCGATCCATGTGGGGGGGGCTTTATGCAGTTCGTCCAGCAACAAATGCTGCAGGTATTGGTGTCCAACACAACTGTATTTGTTAGAAGTATCGTGTCGTGCTCGTTGTGGGCAAGCACATTGCGAAGTACCAACAAGGTATTGATTTGGATGTCCGCAAGAATTTCTGGACAAACGTCTGCAGCGCGACAAATGCAGACAATCTTGCAACGCTGAAATGAAGGACGGAGCACAGTCAGCTAGCAGCAACACAAACCCAAGCCTTCCAGCTCTTTTGTGGAACTCAAACATCGATGTCTTGCCCTAACCACCCGGATCGCAGCCTTACGATGTAACATTGGTACTGTTGCCCTTCCGCACACGCTTGTCACCTGGACAACTGCCAGATGCTGGCAGTCCGCTATAGTCTCCACTCTGCGTGTCGAGAGCTGTGATGGTAGTGCGCAGAGTGGAGGCACCCCCAGAAGGACCTTTCGCCTGGCCTGACAGAATCTCTTTCGCAGAGATGCCATGCACGCCATAATATCGATCATTCTCGTCCTGGGCTTGATAGATCTTGAGACCATCGAGTTTGAGATCGATAGAGTGACCCTTGCTCTTGGCGTATATCCAGACTGGAGCCAGAAAGCTGTCCGTGGAGTACCCTTCAGCGCCAGCATCACTCTTCGGTAATGGGCCCGGGGAGAATCGCAGGGTCTTGCCGAGAACGCAGTCGTCCCTGGAGATCGCTTCGAGGCTCTGCTTGTCTCTGAAGACAAGCACGACATCGATCACTTCTAGCTCGGAGGTCTTTGGCAGGTCAAAGTCGACCAGAATACCAGCCGTGTCAGACCACTTGCCATCCGGAGAACGAGCTAGAATCACGCCACTACCACTTGCGGCTGGAGACCGCAGGTCATCTCGCAGGACATGGAACACAGCCAGGCCCTGGCTTTTCTTGATAATCTGCACAAATTAGCAGACTCACATAGGCGTGAAGCAGGTTACTGACTTCCTGTGGACAGGACGAGGCGGTCCTGTACGGCACAATGAAGCCGTCGACGAAGAATGATCGCAGGATCGAAGCAGCATTATCGGCTTCTCTGTCAAGAGATTCAGGCCATAGTGTTTGCGCATCTACGCTTCGCTTTAGGCTCTGGATAGGATCGCCTGATTTGGCTGCAGATAGCAGCTCGAGAGCTCTCGCCTTGAGGCCGGACATGTTTTCGTGCTGGAGGAGTAGTTCTGTAGGGTGAAACGGACCAGAGTCGACCGTGTCAACTGCGTCGAAAGGATGTAGTTCCTGTTTTCACGAGTCCATTCTATCCAGCGTGCGGCGTAGCATCGCGCTGTCACCTGGCCAGAATCCTGCGCTAGGAACTTGCTGCGGATGCACAGTAGCTTCTGCTAAAGCTTGTAGAGCTTCGCTGCGCCGCATACGATGCTTGGCATCGGATGATTGATGCCCCTCGTGGAAGGTACGATGATAGGCATTTCTTTTGTTAGTAGCTGCTGATACTGGGTAAGGGATTGACATCAATCCTTCACCAGTAAGTCATGCGCCCAGCCTTTCTGTATGTGCCGGATGCCGTCCACCGAGGTACACCGCTGTAACCAGTGGACATTAGCCACACGTCTGACCAGGATCAGTTCGACACGGCTGAAAGTGAGAACAATCTCGATGTGCTATGCCATCGGTCACTGTGGCGCAACATGTTGGAAGCCCTGTGAGTCGAGAGGTGGCCAAGTGCTTCAGCACTATCACGTCCTCTTCTTGCCTTTGACCACATAGTCATCGATGATCCCGACAGCGAGGATATGCCTGCGTGTATCTTGGTAGGTCGTGGTCTCTTGAGGGTGAACTCATCTACAGCACTCGTTATCGTTCGAAGGTCATCATGCAAAAGGACACTCGGGGCAGATTGGACAAGCATTTGGTCAGTGTTGCTGTGGAGGGGCTCGAGGTCCATGGTCCTTTTGCTCCGGAGCAAGCTGTTGAAGACGTCATGTGCATCTAATGGATGTAACGGAAGAAAGTCCATCAATCGTGAAGAAAGTGCCACCAAACGCAGGTGTCGCTTCATGCCACGTGCTTTCCCCGCGTCACATGGCGACAAAGCCACCGTCTCCATCATCGCTTCTCGACACTTCGACCTGAGCATCACCAGACATCCTTTACCAGCGTGAGCCGGACGTACATCTTGTACGACCTGTGCGCTGCCCATCCCCATCACAGACATCACCACCATGGCAGCGAACACCAAGTACACCCCGGCGCCGCAGCGCGACAGCCTGGACGAACCGCAATACTCCCAGGCGCCACCCAGCTACCAGGCCGAACCACTCCTTAACGAGCCCAGAAGCGACGACGACAATGTGCCCGATGATTTCAAGGTAAGCAGAATGAAGCCTCCCCGTCAGTCCCCCAAGCAGCACTAACACTCCTCCAGTTCGGCGGCTCCGTCGCAGAAGCCACCCTCCCAATCCGCATGCAATTCATCCGCAAGGTCTACGCCATCCTCACCGCGCAAATCCTCCTCACGACCGTCATATCCTCCATCTCCTTCTTCTCCGACTCCTTCCGCGGCTGGATCCAGTCGAATCAGTGGATGATGTGGGTGTCGCTCTTTGGGGCCATCGGCTTCATGCTCCTCACATTCTGGAAGAGAAAGAGCTTCCCAATGAACTTGATTTTCCTGGGAGTGTTCACGGCGCTGGAGGCATACTCGATTGCGGTCATAACAAGTTTCTACGAGTCGAGGATCGTGCTGCAGGCGCTGGTCTTTACGGCGGGAATCTTCGTGTTCTTGAGTCTGTTTGCTTGCCAGACCAAGTATGACTTCACGAGCTGGATGCCGTATCTGTTCGGAGCACTGTGGGTCTTGATCCTTTTCGGGTTCATGTCTGCGTTCTTCCCACACACGAAGACGGTCGAGCTGGGATACGGAATTGTGGCTGCCTTGATCTTCAGCGGATACATTCTGGTGGACACGCAGCTCATCATCAGGCACTACCACGTGGAGGAGGAGATCGCTGCGGCCATCTCGCTCTACTTGGACATCCTGAACCTGTTCTTGGCCATCCTCCGGATTCTGAACAGCCAGAACAACAACTGAATTAAGCGTACTGGATGCTTGAGACCTTACGACCATACCACACCTTACGGATTCAGATTGATGATTAGCGTTATTGATAGTGTACCTTGGCAATGTACCTGAGCCTCGGAATAAAGGGTTTCTTTTGACTTTGTTTACTGCCGCTTTGGTCTGCATTTGCATCGTACGCGATGTATCTTGGTTACACTAATGACTCAACCCCTTTGCCCTCGCCTTCGCAACATCCCTCCAATATCGCTCTGCGCTCGCCGCCCTCAGCTTCGGACCAATCCTCACCATCACAAACAGACTCGCATTCCACGCAAAACCTATCACAGCCACCATAATAAACGTATCGCGATATCCCAGCGCATTGAGCCAGGGTGTGATTCTGAAATTCTAAATCAGCTAACCATCTTCCCCCTTAGGAAGCCCTTGTGTGGTGAAACATGCCCATAATTAACAGCAAAGCTGAGCGTATTCCGGATCAGAATGAGCGTAGTAAGCATATCACCACTCAACGCATGGTATGAGCTGATGGCGTAGCTGATGGCTCCAGCTACACATAGCGAATTGGAGATGGCCAGACTGGCTTGGCTGAAGACTAGAGCGAACCAGTGGATGCGATATGTCACTCCCAGCCCATAGAGCAGCATGGAGAAGGGGACCAAGATCATGGATGCGATGAACATGTACAATGTGTCTTCGGGTTCAGAGATACCGCCCCTCTTGCGAGCGAGGCGAAGCGTCAGGATTCGACCCATTTTGCCGCAGTAGTATGCTCTGTGATGCATTATCAGTTCTCGCCTCGTAACACGTAGTGATAGCATACACACCCAATCAAACACCCCACAACTCCCCCGCTGTAAGCCGCTGCGATCGCTGTGGTGGAGAATCCGTAGTATGTCGTGTACACCGTCCCAGTCGTGGCATTCTGAACCCCAGACCAGACGAGGGCGTTGGCGCCGTACATCAGGCCGGCGTAGACGATTACGGGGTATGTGAAGCCTTTGAAAGGGCCGAGGAAAATGACAAGCATGCGGTTCGGGCGAGGTTTGTCGAGGAGGTAGAGTTTGGATAGGTATGTTTTGCGGGTGTACGTGGTGAGGTGGCCGGGTTCTATGTCGGGTGTAGGGTTTGTTGTGATGTGCTTGAGATCCTTCTCGTCGCCGGGTGTGGTGAGGCCGGATGGGGCATCGGTGGCTTCGACCGAGGCGTGGTTATGGGGGCTGTGGACGCGGTCGTAGTTGGTTTCTTCCATGAGGAAGAAGCAGTAGATGAAGGCAATACCGATCCAGATGGCGGTCCACCATAGAACCCATCTCCAGTCCTGGCCATCGTTGATGAAGCCTGCTAGCATTGGTGCTAGTTTGCCGGTGATGGACAAGCTGAGGCCATACCATGCGAGGTACTTTGGTCTCTCGTGTGCGAACCAAATGTCCGTGATACTGATCTCACACAAAGCCTCGACAGGTGCTCCAAAGAACCCTTGCAGTACTTTGTTCGCTAGGTAAGTGCCCCTCGTGGCACAGAGTGGCGCGCAAGCCATGATGATAATGCTAGTCGCCATGCTGACCAGGTAGGCTGGTCGCTTGCCGTATTGTAGAGCTAAAGGTTGCCCGAATACGCAGGCCCAGCCATGGGCGAGGAACATGACCCCCGTGCCAGTGTTGAGAGTGTTGAGGGTCAGACCAGTTGCTTTCTCGATCGGCTTGACCACCGAGGATACTGATCCGGAGGGCAAGGCGACCATGAGCGTGTACATGAGCACGCATGAAGTGGCCAGCATCTTCCGCTTGAAAGACCAATTGAGAGGGTCCTCGGGATCGTCAGATGGTCGTGGCAGTAGCACAATGTCTTGTTCAGCAGCGCTGGAGGCATGTTTGGTGAGGAGTTTGCCGTGGACATCGATGAGCCGGACTGTGCCTGGTGGAAACTGCTTTTCGTCGTCCATGGCGAAGAGTCGAGTGCCTATGGTTGCATCAAATGGTCACGACAAAGTTCGAAGGACGTTGAAGGACATCCTTGAGCAAATGGGAGGATTTCGCCAAGCGTTACACGAGAGTCACTCCTGTGCTCGCCTATCAGTCATGCAGCTGACTGCCTGTGACAAGGTACAACAAAGGGCATCTGCGTGCTGATGTTGATCTTGGCGAGGAGATAATGGCTGCGATAAGGTGGATCCTCAGATAGGCCTGGCGATTTACTCCATCTGGAGTAATCGTCGGGCAAGGAATGGGTGCACCGATACTGACGTTGCAGTGAGTAGTACGGCAAGCGTTTTCTCCAGATAGTCCATCCACCATGAGCAGGATTGTGTTGGCTGCGTCAGATCTAGCTGGCCAGGAAGTAGTATCGAAATGCCCGCGGACGAGATGAGATCAGACTGTAACGCCGGCATATAAGTATCTGTCAGTCTTTCTCTGGGTACTTCGCCTTCAGTCTGCCACACTGAACAGCACCTTGAGCCATAGACTACAGCCTTTGCAACCTGTCACCAACTCGCCATAGTCTGCATTCTTCTCAAGCTCGGCCTCAGAGATAACGAAAGCAGGCTGGTTGCCACATCGGCATGGTCGCGTCCAACACTCACTGTCTTCATCGAAGTCCAGCTCCTCGAGGTCAACCGTCTCCATCCCGGTGTGGCGAGTGTTGAGTTTGCCCATCTCATCATCCTCTGGACGCTGTAACCTCAGCTCGCGGTCATACTCAGACCGCGAAGCAGGGTCGGAGAGCACTTTGTACGCCTTTGTGATATCGTCGATGCTTGGAACCTGGCTTCCAATGCTCGCTCGAGCAGTTCCTCCTGCCTGTTTATCCGGATGGTGGTAGAGAAGAGCTTGCTTGTATGCTTGTCTGACTTCTGATGCTGGGAGAGGTTTCCCGTTCCTGCTGTTGTCAAGGCCGAGGATTTGGTAGTAGTTCATCGTGACTGCCATGATCGTCGAACGGCCCTCTCATTGTGCGAATACGCGGTCTGAGTAAGTGATTCAATACACGTCTCTGTGCCCTTACCGGGACAAGGCTCAGCTTGGGGAAGAATAATCTGGTGGAACATGACAAGCATTTTTGACAGTCACGTGGGGAGAAGCTTTCTACGGTCTCGGCAACGGCTGCTCGATTTCGTTCCGATCGGATCCCCGTCGTCATTCAGGCCACGATAGTGAACATGCCTCAGCATCGCCTACCGAACATCCGATCGCTCAGAAGCATCGCAGAAGCATGATGGAATGGTGCTCCACCACGCGGCCGGTTCAACCACACGAGCAGAGCTTGTCGTACCTGCAGGCGATGCCGTGTCGCCGTTTGGAGGCTCAACGGCTATTTCGGTCAACACGAAGCTGCCTGATTGGTGTGGCAAAGACATCGAGCTCCAGTTTATGCATTGTCTACCTGGTAACGTGCCAGATCTGGCCACGAGTCTATCGATTCCCTTCGAAGCTTGACATGAGACACGAGTCGGGAGCTATGGGACCGCGGGAAGATGCTGTGAAAGTGTGGCTCAGGATGAGAAACGACATCACTGTTCGTATTTGGTTCCTGCCCGTGTTATCCTTCAAGGCATTCGTCATCGCCTTGAGTGTTCGATGTTTCTTATATGTACTTCTAGCAAGCATTTCTTTGGCTTTCATGCATACTCCTTGCCTATCCTACTCGGCAACTTTCCTAGTATCCTAGCATATCGATTCTTCATTGTTCTTGATATCTCAATATGCGTTTTACTTCCCTTCTGGCCTTGGCCGGTGCTGCCGCTGCGCAGTACAAAGGTTTCAACTATGGTACGCCCTGGTGTGTAGTGGACATCGAACATGACTGACGTGCTTCCGTTCGTAGGCGCAACGATGAATGATGGCACCGTAAGGACTCAGCAAGACTTCGTGAACGAGTTCAACCGCGCAAAGAGCCTTCAGGGTACCTCTGGCTTCACGAGTGCTCGTCTATACACTATGATCCAGGGTGGCACGCCAAACACAGTCTCTTCTGCCATCCCAGCTGCGATCGACACCCAGACCTCTCTACTACTAGGCCTGTGGGCCAGCGCCGGCGAGGATGCTTTCAAGCAAGAATTGACGGCTCTTGAGAACGCCATCAAGCAGTATGGCACTCGCTTCACTTCCCTCATTGCTGGTATCTCCGTTGGCTCTGAGGACCTGTACCGCGTATCGCCCACTGGCATCGAGAACAAGAGTGGCGCCGGCTCCACCCCAGATGCGCTAGTCAGCTACATCAAGCAGGTTCGCAGTACCATCTCAGGTACCGCAGCATCTGGCGCAAAGATTGGTCACGTCGACACTTGGACTGCGTGGGTTAACGGCTCGAATGCCGCTGTCATCAATGCTGTCGACTGGCTCGGGTTTGACGGCTACCCATACTACGAGACGACTGTTTCCAACAGCATTGCCAATGGTGCATCGCTCTTCTTCGAGTCGTACAACGCCACTGTCGGTGTGGCTCAAGGGAAGGAGGTTTGGGTCACAGAAACGGGTTGGCCAGTCCAAGGTCCCACCGCAGGTCAAGCCGTTGCAAGCGTCCAGAACGCCGCGACCTACTGGCAGGATGTGGCTTGCCGTATCCTGAGCAACACCAACACCTGGTGGTTCACTCTCCATGATCCACAGCCGAGCACTTCCGACATCTCCTTCGGCCTTGTCGGCAACGACTTGAACACCGCCCCACTCTACGACCTGACCTGCAAGAACGGCAACACTAAAGGCAAACCCGCTGCCAGCACTTCGGCACCATCTTCCAGCGCCGCTTCACCAACCAAGCTAACCAACGTCGCCGACTCTTCCACCATCAAGATCGCCACCACACCAAACATCCAGTCCCCGCCTCCTGCTAGCCAGTATGCCAGCGGCAAAACCCAAACCGTCTACAGCTCCACCGTCGTCACCATCACAAGCTGCCCCGGCGGCTGCCCCAAGAGCCAAACAACCCTCGCAACCAAGCCAGCCACATCCCCCGCCGGCTCCGCCGCAGTGTCGACAATTCCAGCCGCCAGCGCCACCGCTCCAGCTAGCAACGGCAAGGACTGCCCAACGAACCTCAAAGGCCAGTACGAGTACCCACACCTGATCGTCCCCGTCGACTCCCAAAACCCTAAGAAGGCTTACGGCACCTCATACAACGGCACCATCACGCCAACAATTAGCAGCATTTTCAACTTCGACATTCCCGCCTCCGACGCGGGCAAGACGTGCTCACTCGTCTTCCTGTTCCCGGCGCAGAAGCATTTGCAGACGAGTGCGTACAAGTTTAACGGTGAGGGTGGACTCAAAATTTCTGAGTTGAAGGCGCCTGCTACTGAGCAGACTACGTATGAGACTGTTCCGGCTGCGAGTGGGGGTAGCAAGATTGTTGGAGGTGTGGCGCCGGGGAATGAGTACCTGGTTTTCAGCCGTGCGTGTGCTGCTGGCCAGAGGATCGCATTCGAGCTCTCGAGCACCGACGGACTTGACCTGAGCTTCTTCCAGGACTATAATCCGAGCGCTATTGGGGCTTATGTCACTGTTTGCTAGGTGGGCTGCATTATGGTCATGGAAGGGAGAGATGTGGAATCGGATTAATGAAGTTGGATGACTTGCTTGAACGAAAAGCACAGGGAGGGAGTCGGGTTGCACAGAACCATCAGGATAGATAGAACGATTTTTAATGAAGACATGTACATCACGATCTTCCTTGCCACAGTTGGAGCTTCACATGCTCCAGTCTCGTTCCCAAGCAATACATCGGCGTGACATCATCGCCGAGGTGTCTACCAACTTTCCAACACAGAGCTCTGTAGCATTCCAAGTGGGGATGTTCCAGATCAAAGCGGCTACAACTACAAACGAGAACAACACCAACAACCCTTGCACACTTACCGCCTCAACAGAACCCCCAGCAGTATCCTCCCAGTATCTACCTGTCTCTCCGGTAGCAACAATGGGCCACATCAAATGGCCCCCCTCCCTCCTGCGCACCGACATCCTAGGCGAAATCACGGACACCTCCGGCCGCAAAATCGCCCGCGACATCGGCCGTGCCGTCTGGCTAGGCGGGAACTGCTACTACGCCTTTGGCGATACGTTCTGCCATGATGTTAAGAACGAGTTTTGTGGTGTCACCAACAACTCGATCGCGTATGTTCCGGATCCAAGGGGAGCGCCGACACAGTCTACGTATATTGATTATGCGGCTGGGAACCCAGGGGCGGTGAGGGCGTTTGTGGGGTATACTGATGGTGAGGTATGTACGATGAAGGGGTGGAATGGTGAGGGTGGGGAAGGGAGTGTGATGATGGTGAGCTGATGTTCTCGCTGACGCTCGAGAGTAGAGACAGCATTCAGTTGATGCGCAGGGGAAGGAGAAGCATGATCGGGTGACGTGTTGGAGTTTTGGGGGGATTGTGGAGGATAGGGAGGGGTGTGGGAGTGGGTGGGTTTTCTTTGATAAGATGATTACGGTATGAAGGAAGGAATGTTGATGTGTGTGTGGGAGGGGGCTTGCTGACTTCTTCTTTTGATGGCAGGTCGGCAGTGAGAGTGGGAAGCATTATGGGATTGGCGTTGCTCGCGCGACCGTTCAGCCGGACAAATCGATAAAGTTGGAAAGGCCGATGGGCGATGAGACAGTATTCAAGGAGGGAGAGCCGAAATTTGGAAGTATCTCGCACCTCTGCGATGACGACGGGTTCGTATATCTCATGGGTGGATACGATCCTACTCCCGGATCGCTGGACATGCGGTGCCATCTCGCGAGGATCCGTCGGGATGCGGATTTCACGAAGCGGGAGAATTATTCCTTCTTCTGCGACTCGATGGACATGAAAGGCGAGTGGAGGCAGCAGTACGACGATCCGAATCAGTTGGCGAAGATGGGAGACCTGGACATCCAAGCTCAAGGGAAGTTATTCAAAACCCCCGACTTCGCGCCCGAGGGACGACGCTACATGTGGATCGGCGTGAACAAGTTCATGGCCGGACACTTCTACGTCGGCAGTGCTCCTGCGATCACTGGGCCATGGGAGGTGCACGACTTCGGAGAGCTGCCGAACGATCCACATCCATACGATGGCCATTCCTCAGGTCCGAAGTACGCGCTGTATCCAAACCCACGAGCTAGCGATCTCGCGAGGGGGGAAATGTTGTGCACCTGGACCGATGCGGCGCAGATGGGTGGGAAAGTGATTGCGGCCAAGTTTTGGTTTGAGGGCGATTACGAGAGACCGCCGCCGCCTGCGCCGGGTGTTGTTGAAGGTGGGCAGGGTGGCCACGGCGCTGAGCATAAGCATGGTGACGGGAAGGATAAGCTCAAGAGGGACTTTTTGGGTGGGTTGTTGCCCAAGTAGAATAGATGATCGTCGTTACGTAGGAAATGCAAAGTCGGAGAACTCAGACTTGACCGACGTTGCGGAAGAAATGCGAGGTCCGAGCAGTCTCACACTTGACCGACGTTTCGTATGGTAGATTTTCAGCTTGTGGAAGTTTGATGGGTCGTTCAGATATGCGGTATATTCTGCTCTGGCGATTGACTGCTCGGTGCTGTGTCTCTTCTCCTCGGCTATGTAGTTGAAACGTGCCAAACGACATGATTATGCTTCACGCGCGATGGGGACGCCCGAGCATCTTGTCTGTTTTCGTGAAGAGGCTCGAGAGGTATTTGCAGGAAATGGCTCAAGACGCGTAATCGTCGTAAGCCGGAGATGGAAAGGCGTCGCGTGAGCATGGTCCTGCCTTGCTGTGCGAGATGATGTCGACGGCGCGCGGAGGTAGTGGTGTGGGGCAGCAGAGGGCGATGATATGTCGTGGGTGAGGAAGGTGTGGCGGAGATGTTCAGGCACCAAAAAGTCGCGCAGGATGCGTTCTTTTCTTGCGTAGCCCACAGACATACAATACCTCGTCCTGCATCACATTATCCAACAACACAACTCCGATTACCACCGCATCCAGCTTCACCGCATTGTAAGTCGCGATCCCTGCTGCCTCCCAGATCGCCGATGCGTCTTGTGACGACAGCCACAGTCCCCTCGCACACAAATTCTTCCCCTGCAAGCACCACTCTCACCAACATCACCACCTGCTAATACACGCTACTCCGCCAGCTCCGCGTGAAGCTCCCTACACCAGACTTCGCCTTTGGTCTTCATCAAAGGCGCCCTCACCACCACGGCCTTGTCGGCCTGCGACCGCGTCATCAGCCAAGTTGCCTCAGTCCGAGCACACCGCGACATCAACAACAGCAAGCCGCCACCCACCCTCCGCTCGTTTGGCGTCGTCACTCGAGTGCGACCCTCTGCTTTTTGACTTGTTCCTAGAAACGCCTCGGTCGCCGCCAACTCCCCAGCTGCCGCATAAGAGTACTTCTGGGGCTCTTCCCTTCGCAGGGGAAGACTCTGGGCTCCGCCACCCAGGAAGCATTCGCTTGGGCTTTGCTCCCTTCAAACCACCTTAACGACCCTGTCGATCCTACCGAACACCAATCTATCACCCATCACCCTCACGAAGGGTATGGCACCTTGCGCGATCGACATCACTGCCAACGACTATGAGATTCTGTCTCTCAAAGACGATTACATAGACACCCATTCTGTCTCCGACTGTGAGAGCGGAGCAGAGCCTGTGCATCATGGCGCAAAGACGGCGAAGGAGATGATTGGCGCAGCCCTGCAGAAGCACATCGAAGGAGTTGATCCACACGACTGCGAGGCTGGCGCTGAGGATGCCTTCTTTGTCGCTGACCTGGGAGAGGTCTACCGTCAGCACATGCGCTGGAAGAAGCATCTTCCGCGCATCACTCCACACTACGCTGTGAAGTGCAACCCAGACGACGCCATCTTGCGTCTGTTGGCCAAGCTTGGTGCTGGCTTCGATTGTGCTAGCAAGGCGGAGATCGAGCAGGTCCTTGGCTTGGGTGTTGACCCAGAGCGCATCATCTACGCGCAGCCATGCAAGACGAAGAGCTACCTGCGATACACGGCTAAGACCGGAGTCAAGCAGATGACATTTGACAACACGGATGAGCTGTACAAGGTCAAGGAGCTGTTCCCACAGGCGGAGCTGTTCCTGCGCATCTCGACAGACGACTCGCAGAGCCTGTGCCGCTTGAGCCAGAAGTTTGGCGCGAACATGGACAATGTCCCAGAGCTCCTCGCGTTGGCCAAAGACCTTGACCTGAACGTTGCAGGTGTTGCGTTTCACGTTGGCTCTGGCGCTTCTGACCCACAAGCTTTCCGCCAAGCTGTCAGCGATGCCCGTAATGTTTTCGACCAGGCCGCTGCTCTTGGCCATGAGCTGCACACTTTGGACTGCGGAGGTGGTTTCGTGTCCGAGACCTTCGACGACATGGCTGGTGTACTTGCGCAAGCCCTGGACGAGCATTTCCCACCAAGCGTTCGTATCATCGCCGAGCCAGGTCGCTACTACACCAGCTCCGCCTTCACCTTGGCCTGCAACGTCATCGCTCGTCGCACTGTCGAGGAGAAGCGCCTCGGCGGCAGCACCAGCTACATGCTATACATGAACGATGGCGTGTACGGCAATTTCTCCTGCATCATCTTCGACCACCAGCATCCCGTGCCAAAGGTCTTGCGCAACCAGCGCCGCAACGATGGCTTCAATTACTCCACCAGCTACGAGTCCATGGTCGACTCCGGCTACACTTCTGCCGAAGACGAGCATACGGCCCCCGTCCGCGCTGGCCGGAAGCAGATCACCTACTCCATCTGGGGTCCCACCTGCGACGGCATCGATGTCATCGCCGAGCAGTGGCAGTCGAACGAGACTCTTGACGTCGGCGACTGGCTGTACTTTGAGGACATGGGCGCATACACCAGGTGCTCGGCTACTCGCTTCAATGGTTTTACCAATGGACATGAGACCATCTATGTCTGCAGCGAGCCTGCTGCCGACAGCTTGGTTGCCTTGTAAATACAGGCGAGGGTATACTAGATGGAGGGGTTTGGCTCAGAGCCATGGATACTAGGGTACTACAGGGTAGAGGAAGTTTGCTGCTTGAGTCGTGCTTTGTGCGTGGATTTGAAAGCGCTCTCAGGAGCGAAAAGTTCTTCCTTGGAGTTGATAGAGTGCGTTAATGATAATGCGTGTGACACAGCCCGTTTCACGACGTCCTGATGGCAGAGCATTTTTGCTCAGCGAGACACCGCACTCACTCTCGAAGACGCAGGAAGCAAAAGACTGCATCTCCCGCGCCAGCAAAGCTCAGATACAATTTCAATTTTAACAAAGGCCGGCGCCGCCTAAGACTGGGGAGGATTTGCTGAGGTTTACGGGGTTGAGTGCGGAGGAGATGTGGAGGTGGTGATTGGAGCGTATGGATTGTACTGCTGGGTGAGTTCCGGACTGACATTGTGTGGTCAGATGCAAGCCTTCGAGATGTCGACAATTCGGGCGAAGGGTAGGCCTCGCACTCGCTAGCCCCGAGACGATGCTCGATTGTTACAGACCGCTCTACTTTACTTGGACTCGAGGGTATGTTCTGTGAACCGACTACCACGATGTTCTGCCAATAGGTTATGCTCGAAAGTTCGCGACACATCAGTGTTTCGAACGACTAAGAGTTTGCAACGCTGTGTTCTACAATCAGCACAAAAGGATCTCGCTCTTCGCGCGCATAGGACAAGAGTGAGTTCTTGAGGTCGACGGGGTTGTATCATAGTGATTCAGCTATGCACATCGCAAGACAGAACGAGAGAGAGAGTAAAACTCGGCAGTAGTGATCGAAACCGCAAAGTCTACGCCAAAATACTTCGGACTGCTGCACATTGAAGCACTCATTACGAGCCACACCTCGATCAAAACCTCTCCCAAGCCTGACTCCGCTTTTTCAATCTGCACTGTCCATACTCCAATCACTCCTCGCCGTAGCCCTCCTCTCGCCCAGAAACACAACACTCGAATCCCTCTTCTCCCCCACGAACACCACACTCGCCTCCCTCCCCTCCACACTCCCCATCTGCACTTCCTGACCCCTCCACCCTCCCTCCAACCCATACCCCTCCGACCGCACATCCCCCTTCCCATCCCCAACATCAAGCGGCCCAACCTCCTCCACCGCGTTCCCCCTCGAAGCCCCCGACCTGAAGAAAACTCCCTCGTCGAAGATCACGCGGATCTCCTTCGGCGCCTGATGCGCATCTAACCACGTCTCCCGGTCCGGCAGCTCCTCTGGGTGCAGGTGGTAGTGGTGCATTGCGTTGCGGCGTTGTGGGGAGGTCATGGGGTCGAAGATGGAGGTTGGGTCTGTGTGGGAGGGGATTTGGATTGGGGGCGTAGTAGGTCGCGAGTGGGAAGCTGGCGAATCATTCGTGCTGATTTTGCTCTGGGGACCAGTGAGAGCGCGGGGGTTGATACGGATTGTTGGGCTTCTTTTGGGTGGTGTGGAAGTGGTTATGCTAGTCTGGAGGGCGTTGTTGGACATTGCTAGGGCTCGGAGGTTGAGTCCCTGTGCTGCTGCTGGTGTGCCGGCTGGGCGGCGGGTTGGTTTGGTGATGCGGCTTTTGGACTCTGCGGGCGAGCGGGGGGTAGTTGAGTCTCTCGCCATCTTGGACGATGAAGGTGGTGTTGATCTAGAGTTCGTGTTGTCTAGACAGGCTCGCTATCGAGTCCTATGCGCTGGTCGCAGTTGGATGGTCAGGATTGCAGTGTTGTAGTCGTTGTTGAAGGTTGAAGTTGTACAAGTGGGCTAAGCAAGGTATCGTGACCAGGCATGGATACTGCCGGTCGTGAATGAGGATAGTGCCCACAAACACCGAAGTTTGTCTCCGTGAACAAGCGAAACCGTGTGACCTGATCTGGATCGTGCTGGAGTTTGCTTGAACTTCTATGACTTTGTGAATAGCCAGGGCGATGTTTCATGTGCTCGTGTGTTGGAGTTCTCTGCGGCGGATGTACGCAAGAAGCTCGGGCCCGCTGTCACATGTTCTTGGCAGCCTTCGCCAGGACAGCCCAATCACGACATAACACAGCTCTCACAAGCCAGCAATACGAGACCAATACTGGTTTTCTACCATCATAGTATGGCCTGTGAGCAGTATTCACGAATCACGTCACCACACTTACGTACAACAGACAGACCTTCGTGCCTGCTGGCTTTCCCATGGCATAGTCAGAACTGTCCGTTAATATGATCTCTATTGCGTAAGACGCTACCTATGCGTCACATTTGGCTGTATACAACATCACATCCTTCGGCACCCGTGGAGCTCACCATGCTTGTGCGTCTTGTCTCCTTCCAGACATCCTATCCGTCCTCAGGATCACTCCAGCATCGGCCATCCTATTGTCTCCAATATGGATGACCAAGATCGAGCTTCTATGCCGCCGAAAGTGACGACCAAAGTCATGAAGTTCGAGATCATCGATACCAGATCGCAAAGCAAGCATATCAGCAAGCCTGTGGTCGCAAGCTCAGAGATTCCACCCTCCTTGGAGCTTTCGATCAGACGTGAGTATGCACACAGGTCTGCATCTTCCAGAATCTTCACGAAAGTAAAAGCCTTGCATTACTTGGATGGAGCGAGGATGGAGCGACTGCCGACGTCAATCGCTCGCGAGGACGATGCAGTGAGGAGGATACCCATTCAAGCCGGTGAATTGCTCCGACAGGGACAATTATGTCAAGAATTACTACGACAGGGACCATTATTTATTTCTTACTCCGACAGGGACCTGCACGGTATCCATATTACTGCCACAGGGACCATTATTGCCACATCGTCGCATTCTCACCCCAACCCATTTAACCTGCTCTCCCATTCCAGCAGAGCACGTTAAATGAGTTAGGGCAAGGCCAGAAACGCATGGCCTTGTGAAGGCGAATGATCGTGAGCTACTGAGCCATGAGCAGGTTAATCGTGGAGATGAATGCACGAGAGGCACGAGCAGCGCGAGCAGGTTAATTCAGCAGAGGTGAATGAACGAGAGGCACGAGCAGGGCAATAAGACGATGGGAACAGGTTAATAAGACGATGCGAGCAGGTTAATGACATAATGAGAGCAGGTTAATGAGACGATACGCGGCCAAGAGAGTTCATTCGAGCAGAGCAGAGACAGACAGACACACCCCAAAGCTAATCACAATCCTTGCCTTGGTGGCGGCACTAGGCACACCGATTCACAGCGTCGACGCGAACGCCGACGGCAGAACGACTAGCTACAGAGTAACGCCAGCACCCATCACTCGTGTCACCCTCGGCGACACGGCCAACACAGCGACGGCATGGTGTTAGGCGAGCTTCACGAAGCTCAGGGCGCTCTATAATGTTGCCGACGTGCGTAGCTTCACGAAGCTCGCCAGCAGCGTTCTCATCAAGATAAGCATTCAGCTCGTAAGCTGCCCACTTCGCAGCAGACCACGACCACCACTTGCTAGCGACCACAGGTCGCCTGCGAGTGACTTTCGTCGTACCCGCAGGACGACCTCTCTTCTTCTTAGGAGCAGGCAGCGGTGCGCTAAGACATGTCAGCTTCGAGGTCGTGAAGGGTTAAGAGAACGACAAGCTTGCTTGTCGTGTTCGAGGCTCAGGAGTGAGACTTACGCAGAGGAGGGACCAGCCGTGTCGTCTTCGTCGTCGTCGTCGTTGGTGCTAGCAATATGTCAGATCGTTGCTCGATGCTCAACGTGAAGTGTCTTGATCAAAGCCGAGGACATGATTTGACATATATGTTGTGGCCGGAGTTTATGTCGAAGTCGCCGCCGCCGACTTCATCGTCGTCGTTGTCGTCGTTGGGTGTGCTAGAAACATGTCAGATCGTTGCTCGATGCTCAACGTGAGGTGAGTGCCTTGACCAAGATCAATCAAGACACGAGTCTGACTTACATGTTCTGGCCGGAGCTACCGACCATGTCGTTGTCGTCGTCATTGTTGCTAGCAGCATGTTAGATCAATGCCGAATGCACAATGCGAAGCAGCTCGACATACAATTGCTGGCCGCTAGAATAGTGTAGAGAGCGAGCAGTATAAAAGGTGTGGCCGAGAAGATAGACATCGCTAGACAATAGCGTAGCGTAGGTTATTGTGTATGTGAGGGTAGGGTATAAGGATAGGATGTGAGAATAGGATGTAAGCATATAGCCTCTTTGCTACCCACGTTACGACAATAGCAACGCTCGATTGTAGGGCTAGCAGGCTCGGCGATTATATACGTTATAGCATTGCCCTGTCTAGTATGATTTAACCTGCTCCGCAAGGACAAGTGAGCAGGTAAAATCACACTAGACATAGTGCCTATAACTGTATAAGGTCTAGGGAATAAGAACGCCGAGGGAGGGCTATAAGCTAGGCGATCAAATGTATTATGCTACTTCCCTGTATTATATAACCTGCTCGCAGCTCATCTGTTCTTGCAGAGCAGGTTAAAGCGCATAGGGAAGGCGCCTATAACTGGATAAGGTCTAGGTAACAAGAGAACGAAGTAAAGTACGGTTACACGGACATAGCTATTAACTCTCCTTTGCCTACCTATGCTACTTGATTTGTTGCTCCTATATCGCTTTAACCTGCTCTGCAAGAACAGGTGAGCGGGTTAAAGCGATATAGGAAGCTCTACCTGGCTATAGTACTTCATTTGTGTCGTTGGCGATAATGGTCCCTGTGGCAGTAATATGGATACCGTGCAAGTCCCTGTCGGAGTAAGAAATACATAATGTTCCCTGTCGTAGTAATTCTTGACATAATTGTCCCTGTCAGAGTAATTCACCGCCATTCAAGCTCTCCGGACGATGAGCTGGAAGTCGTGGCAGTGAGGGTTTGGTGACAGAAGAATGGTACCGAAAGGAGAGGTCAACCTTCGTAAGCGATTCTGGCGTGAGACCTATAGGATCTACATAGCTTTCACTGTGATATCCGCTCCGACACAGGATTCTCTTCATTTTCCTGCAAGGTGCAGTAGCTACCACACAACAGCATTACGAAAGTTTGCCGCAAGACAGATCGTCTGATCCTGTCTTGCGAAGAACCCTGATAACTCGACCGTGCTGACGTAGAGTGATCGGATCATGACCCGCAGGCTGCATTCACGTGTCTCTTGGCTACATGTATATGGAGGAGGCGTCGAAGCCTCCAAAGTTTCCGTGAAAGTTGTTGTCGAGAGTGCCTCCTTACAACAGTCTACTGGGTTACACGCCGCCCTTACATGATCTTCAACAGTATACCATGTGGCTCCTTTCAGCATCCTGACAGCCCATCTACGTGAAGCATCTCATGCTCTTCGAGATACGTTCTTGATCCTACACAGCAGCTGTACATCAGTATGCCTACCTCTCCCATTCCTAATATGCAGCGAAGACCTCGTCATTCGGCACCTCCCTCAATGGCTTCGACACCCAGAACGCCTATATACCATAAGTTCCGTTCTCTAAGCGAGTCGATGGCCATCGCTACAGAAGCACCACAATCTGCCGAGCATCCACTGAGGCGCGATCATGCACATCGATCCGCGTCGTCAAAGCACGAAGCGAGAATCATGGCTGAGAGATACCTTGACAAGGCAACTGCGAATGTTGACCGGGCGCGAGGAAATCAGGGTGAGAGTGAGGCCGCGAGAATGGAATCAGTCGGTTCACTGGAAATCGTTGCAGTACGGATCTGGTGATATGATAATGGAGAAAGATGAACCTTGCACGGCTTCGGCGAAGCTATATGTAGTAGTCTCACAGCACGATCTTCGTCGCCCGAACGTTGATATACATCTGATCCAGTACCATTATTCTCTCATGGACTTTCTTCGCTGATCAATTCATGCTGGTGAGCTGCTGTCGCTCCCTACTGCGAGTGCGTTGACTAGTCTGTGACGCCACCAATGAGTGACTCTACCCGTATCTGCCTCCGTCATTACGATCGTCACAACGCACCGTCTGTTTCTCGTACTTGGGCCACATGCCGCCCCTCCGTCACTAATTACAGCAGTGTGCCACAATGACTCGTCAGCACCTTCGGCGTGATTGCTGGCCTGAGCTTCTCCTTTCTTCTACATCTATACTTCCCCATCTACGCTCAGCCGTCGGAGAACATTCACACAGAGACCGCACACAATCACTGCACAGACTTCCTCAACTACAGCTCCGAATTCAGCCCTGTTTCCCAAGCATGCCTCAATTCTGGGTCTCAGTCTCTCCCAACGCACGAGGCGGGGAAGAGATTAAGGTCGTATCAAAGCGAATACGCACGCGGCTTGCCCCAGTCGAAGATCGTAGGCATGAAGCCGCCCAACACGTTCTCAACACCAGGACAACCACTGTCGTTCACACATACACGAGCAGCTACAGCTACAAGAGGACAGTCGAACACAGACTGCTACTTTATCGTAGCCGGTGATGATCTCAATCCTGCTCACGGATAGTACCCAACTCATCATTGGCATGTGAAATTTCACGCTAGTCGGAAAACCCGACGTGATGTCAAGGCATGGTACTGAGGAACCAAGCGGTTGCCTTGCTTCTTATCTTTGCGGATAGATCTGTGTGCCTGAGGTTTCGATAGGGTAGCACGTAGATAATGGATGTATAAGTTCGGGTCTGATCTTTGGAGGGTCTCTTTCCGTAAGTGTCCAGATTTCCCCTGGCTGATCACATGCGTATCGCCTGCAATCCCATCATCGACTTTTCTCACTACAGTCAACCCAGCGACCTGCTCGTCCATGTTGACGCTTTCCAGGTCTTCAATAACTTTCTTATACAATCGCCATGCGCCACCTAGGAATTTCATCGTTAATATTATACACGGCTTCGTCATCGACGCTCTCATCATGCACCAGTTCCTCCTCATATTATAAAAGAGCTTAGAGTTTCTGAGTGCTCCTTTCACTTTTTCCACAACCTGCAATCCGACATCACGACAACGACACAATCTTGCAATCTCCAAATCGACACACGCTTCCAGTACTAACCATACCGCATGCATCACAACATGCCCAGCGACAAAGTGTCGACCAAGACCCCACCCTCCAAAGGCGGTGGAGGTGGAGGAGGGCCATATGGCAACGGACCCGGCCCTTCGGGTGACCCTCGACCACAAATGCCTTGGTGCGACTGCGGTTGTGGAGGCGATCCGGTCCTCAAGGCCCAAATCGCTGCTGAGCGCGGTTCCCGAGGAGCTACTCAGTTCTCACACATTGGACAGGAGTAGTCCTCGCTCACTGAACGTTCAGCGCACGCTGACGCTTGGAGCTCCAACTTTGGAAGCTGGCCACGGAGCCCGTCGACAGTGTAGGCTTCTACAACCGTCTTTTTCGTCGAACATTGGCGAATGTGTTTGATAGCTTTCTAGGTAGTATCCATCACTGAGCTTTGTTTGGCAACAGGCGCGGCTTACTGCCCCCTGAAACGGTGATTCCAACTTCCTTACTGCGTAGATCGATGTGTTTGTATAGTTTGTCTTCATCTCGCGTGACTCTCGATCGTGCTAATGAGTTATCTCCGTAGAGTCATTGTTCGATGTATCGTTGGCACTTGTTCTACGTGCTGCACTTTCTTTCTGGTTCAGGGTCATGCTTTTTGATATGGAAACTCCAGAGCACTCTCATCATGGTATATCCTGTAGCCACAACATACTCGCAGTATGTACCAACTCCTGGTCAATCAGTATGAGGATTCATGCTTTTTCTCTTTTCCCCCTTCTCTTATCAAACCCTTCGACGCCCGCAACCAACCCCTCACCGAACAATCAGCCCTCAGACTCACCACAACCTCTACTTACCCACCTTCTCAAGACCCAGCATTGTGATGTCGAACCACAGCCGACCTTCGAAAGGCGGAGGAGATGGTGGAGGCAGAGATGGGAACAATGGCGGCAACGCTCCTTGGTCACCACACCCACCGCCGAACACTCCCGACCGCTAGTAGCTGCTAGTCGTTCCTGTGTCCTCTGCAGCTGCGATATAATTGCTTTGCCTGAAGTTGCATAGCAAGGGAATGTCGCAGATCTAGGCGTTTTTAGTCTTCCTCGTATGGAATACTCCATCATTCTGCATATCTTCGCTCTGAATCATGTCCTGATCGTGCTATTGTGCCGTATTGCTTGCAGCGGTCAATGCGATGTTTGTGCTGTCACTGTTGCTACTGAGTCCGTTAAATTTGGAGTCATTGTCCTCGTCCTGTACTCATTCGATTGTGTCGCTCACTCACAGTGTGGTATAATGCATCATGCTCTGGCCATGTGCACTGCCATCGTCTCACTGCCACGCGACAGTGTCCACCATCGTATATCCGCCACAGCAGCATAGCTCATCGCGACACTCCATGCTGGCAGTATGCACCACTTGCGAAGCACCATGCACCACCTCCTCTCCAACACTATAAGAAACCTTGCTTCTCTCCCCTTCTCTTACTCCTTCACCCTACCGACCACACTCACATCCACAACTCTAACCAACACCGACCACCATCTGCAAGTACTCACCCAACTTTCAACAACTCCCCACTTCCAAACCAATCACAATGGGCGGTGGCAACGCAATCGGACCTGGCCAAGACTGGGGCCCGACCAACGACGACGACTGATGGCCACCCATCATGTCTCCACCATAGCTGCAGCCACATGATTCGGAATGGGCTCGCAGTCACAGGCGTTTGTTTTCTTCTTTGTTGATCGGCTGCTTTGCATCTATGTAAATAGGTGTTTGTAGCGATCGACAGGCGTTGGTACCATGATTTGCTTTTCAGATCGTCCGAGCCGATAAGTGTGACTCGCCGATCTAATGACTGTACCTGTGAGTCACATCAGTCGTCGTATGAGATAAACCATCGCTGCGATCGTTACAGTATGCCCTCACTCCTCATGCCACTCCCAACTTGCATTCTTCCCAGCAGCAAGCTGGCATTGATAAAGTCGTTACGCCTTATAGCACGTCGCCACAAAATCAAGTCGCAATATACACCAACTCCTCTCCCTGGCCGTGAAGATCACGTCCTCTGGTGGATATTATCTTCTGCTTTCACCTACACACCTCGAGCCTCTCAAAGAAGCATCACCACATCGTTGCTAACCATTGCCTCAACCTCACGATTCCCACCGCGACCATGGCAGACGCGGGCTGCCCTCACACAAGCCCAGACCGCAACGACTCACGCAGCCGCGGAGGCGACCCAGTCCCTGGTCAGAAGTGTGCAGCCGAGCGAGCTGCCCACAGTGAGAGGCAGGCAACATATGCTGATGGCCCTGCAGACCACCATCCACGCAGCCTAGACTTCGGAGCCTGCAGACCAGACTCTTCAAGGCCCGTGGCTGGGAGGTCGATATACTGGCTGCATCGGTGCGGGAGAGGTGGGCTATGATTCGGAAGCACTGTTTGATCAAGACATCTTACCAGATGCCGACGTTGGCGAGTTTGCGTTTCGAGGTGTAGTCTAGTCGTGGTCTGCAGCAAATATACTGCTCAAGTTCGTCTTTCGAGTCTTGCTTGTCGATCTTGGTGCCTCAGAATCGATCTTTCTCGTGACCTAGCAGTGATCGGTAGTCGTGATTCGCTACGATCGTCGCCTCTTGGATTTCCCATCGTCCTGAGGCTTTCTTCACAGCTATATGATCCCCTCTCGCGCCACCCGTCACGATAAGTCGTGAATAATTCATCATGGTATACCTCACGACACCATAGTATACGGCCTCGACCTCTCCCCGACCTCGGAATCAGCATACCAGATCACCAAACCGCCACCCATCACGCACGTCAACTTTCAGTATACAATGACATATGCTTCAGCACCCAAAGCCACACCCACTCCTTCCTCCACTCCTCTTCCCACCAGACAACGCCCACAAACAACCTCAACCTCCATCCACGACCAGAACAACCCAGCCACTTCCCACGCACAATGGGCTCCTCGCACTCCAAACCCCCCAAACGTGCCGAGAGCCCACAACCAGAAGAGTTCGACAGTAGGCTACCGTACAGCGTGGCTAAGTTCTGTCGAACCCATAAACCGCTGCGCGCGCTCGGCAGACTCTTCATACCTAGGCCTGGAGGACCCCAGCGAATTCCTTCTCCGCCACGCCATCGAAGCCGCAGACAAGCAGTGGGAGCTATGGCTGGTGTGTAGAAGGGGCGGGTGTTGCTCGAAGGGGAGTGACGTGGAGGAATGCGACATGGCCTTGTGCTTGCTTCTGTGTTTCGAGCGTTGGAGGTTGTGATTCGGTGATGCGTTCCACAGTTTGCGTTGGTGTGACGTTTAGAGTGGCACCGGGATTGCTTTGCTGTTTGTCCTTTTCGATCGAAGCATTGTGGTATTTGTAGCCATCAGGCCATGCGTTCGAATGCCGTTTCCCCTGGGTTTCCCTCTTTCGTACTTTGCGCTCGTTGAGCGCCAAAATCGCAGTATACAATACTTCCTTTTCTCACGATGCTGCACCATCAGCATACCATACCATATCCTTAACCCGCATCACCCCAAATCCCCATACTTTCCATATACCCCCATCCCCTCCTCCCATTGCCCCTCTCCTTCACCTTTCCTCACTGCCACTCACGACCCACTTCCACTCACAAAACTCTTCAAACACCACAACCCCCTCTAGCCACCGTTCAACCATGCCTTCCTACACCACCCTGCACACCGGCCGACAAGAACCAGTACCTCGCTACAACCGCGGCCCAGATCCCCTGGCAACGTTCGAGGCACTGCAATGCAGCTGGCAGTCCCGGACTAATCCGCTGGTACCTTCGCCATTTCCTGACGAACCTCAGCCTGAGGACACGGAACCGGCGACCAGACTACCGAAGCTGAGGAGGCCAGGTGGTGGAAACGGTGATGCGGGGTGCATCATGGTGTGAGGGGTGTCATTGTTGAAGGGAATCGTGTTCGGAGACGTTGCTGCTTGTTGACCGAGGTCAGGGGTTGTTTTTTTGTATGTTGAATTCATGCTGTTAGGCACAGAGGAGTAGCTAGCTGTAAACACAGGTGTTGTTGTGGTTGATGCGAGTGATGACGCCAAGCACCGGCTAGGAAGAACCGCTTCATACTTCTACATACGCTCGCGACATGCTAGAACGTGACAGCCTCACCAACACTCCTGACCCTCTCTATCGCTTCTCTAAGAGCTTTCATATCCTCAGCACCGACTACGACATCACCATAGCTCTGACCCAGGTCTTTCTCTTCATACCACGCCACCACAATGACCATGCGTCCTTGACTAAACTCATCACTGAAACGCTTGATGAATTCTCCTCTGCTCTCCTTGACCGTGATCGAGATCGACCCGGCAGCGTCCAAGCCTCGACTCGTGAAGTGCGTCTTCATCAATGGCAAGCACAGTGATCCGGATGTGCGAACGTTGAGGTCGATAATCTGGTAGCCGCCTTCCTGAGTCTGGAGAATGTCTGCGCCAACGGGACCGATATATCGATGCTCGAATAGCCAGGCAGCGATTTTTTTCATGATAGGAGTGAGTTGCTTCTTCATTTCCGCCTGGCGCGAATAGATGATTGTACTTCCCAACCATGAGGAACTTGCTGCGTCGATCATTTGGTCAGATGCGGCCAAGAAAATGGCTTCGCCGGCCTTTATCGCGAAGAACGTCATGCCGAAGTTTGCAATTGGGTCTTTGACCATATCGGAGATCATGATAGTGCCAAGATTGAGGTGTTCATTTGATGGGTGAATGTGTGTCAGTAGCTTCTCCAGCAGTTGAGCTTCCAGCAGGTGGATAAGGTCTTTGCGCTCCGACTCTGACTCCAATACGTGCGTCCCAGCCCCAGCGAAACACTGGTTGCCTTTCACGACGAAAGGCAGGGTCTGCTGTCTGACGGCTTCGATGATGGGTTCCTTTTGACTGCTCAGCCAGTCTGTCCAGGCAGTCCGACGATCCATATCAAACCCGTTGTGGTCCGCCATGACGTCCAACCCCGGAGTGTTCATCATGCTGTCTTCGATATGTTGGTCAACCTCTATGATCTTGGTGCGTGGTGTGGGCAGGCCGGATCTCGCGAGCGCCTCTTTGCAGTTGAGATACCACGGCACATCAGCATCAACTAAGCATTCCACACTCCCATCAGGATGATCGGTAGCTTCGACCACATCGTCAATGACGAGTTTCGAGGAAATTCTCTTGAGTCCATTCCTTTGCGCAACCTTTTGGAGACTTCCTGGTCCAGCGGAGTATATTGGCTCGGGTCTTTGATCCGAAGATATGACGCTCAGCGTTTTGTTAGTCTCTTCGATATCATGGGCCATCTTTGCATCATTTCGCGAAGTGTGAAAGAACATAACAGGCGTGCTGCCTGCGATGAATGCATCGCGTTGTGGGACGAGCGAAAGATGCTTCACGGCCATTTCTTGACGGAACCTCTCATCCTTGTCCGATGGATCCGTGAATGCGCTCTCCTGGTACACATATTTCAGATTCCTTGGAAAATCTGGCGTAAGATCCAGGGCAGACGTGACACCACAGAAGATGTGTGCTGTACGTGTGTCGCTGTGATCGTGACCGGCTTGCTTATATAGCTCGCTCAATGTCGTGTCCAAGATGATAGTGGGAAGGTGTGCCATCCTCAAGGTCTGAATCAGCGACCAATGCTGATTACATTGATGGTCGAGTTGAAGTAACTCAGTATTGATGTGACTGTTTTGGCCGCCACCGAGCAAGTCAATGAAGTGTGCTCGCAAGTTGTCAATTGGGTCGTGTCAGATGGTACGCCCAAAAATACGCGAGCATCACCGGCCCCGCAGAACGTGGCGCGAATGGCTTCATCGAACACCAGATCGGGAAACCGTATTACAACGCCTACGCATCATTCGATGATGCGTCCGGTAAGACGACTGTATCTGCTGCGCCGCTGTTTCGATTTCAGCTGCTCATAACACTGCGAAACGTTGTCTCTTTGTGCTTCGGTGTCCGGCGAGCCGTGAATTGTATGTCCAACACGCGAGCAGGATTCCGCTGTTGGTTTCGCTCCGCACGTGGATGACTCTCGATATCCATACAGTGCTGGCGTGCTCATATCCCAGCTCGTGAATGCGGTGCTGACAGACAGCTGTCTGTTCGGACATCCCCAGCCGTCGCTTCTGGAGTGTAGGTCGTGACGGGCGCATGTAACAGATTCGCCTCGTTTAAGATGAACCTGATCGAGTGCTTCACCGCTGGTCGCACCTATGCAGCTCCAGCGACTGGTCGACTCGCTGCTGGAAAGCGTTTCGCACTGAGCAGAAGACCCTTGACGGCACGAATCTCCTTCTTGAAGTGTTCAATCTCGTCATTCTTGCCGTCATTACCATTTCTCAACGCCATGGCGTCTTCGCTTGATTGCCATACGTATGAGCCACCGCCGTATGTCAAGCCATCAAGATAGTGCCTCAGCTTGTTCATTGTCTCTTGCCGATCCTTGTTTGCTTCCGCAGTCTTCTCAGAGCCCGCAGCAAGCTCATCAAGATGACTCTTCATTATGTCCAAAGCACCCACTTGGTACGTGACGGGATCCTTCTTCTCTTGTGCAGTACCACCTGGCAAAGACGATCGTCGCGTTGGCGGTGGAGATGTCTGTGTGCCCATGTCTCGGTGATACAGCTCGGTTGGATCGCTGGTCTCGCTGTCTGTCTCATCGGCATCGATCTCGGATGCCGTGCCATCCTTCTTCGTGTCCGGAATCTTCGTCACAATCTTGGACAGGCGCTCATTGAGCTCATCGACCTTGCTCTGACTGTGTGTGAAGAAGTCGTGGCTTGCTTCACTCAAGCCGTCTTGCATAGGATTGAGTATCCATTTGCTGGCACCGTATAATAGTGCAGCTACAGCTCCTGCACCATAGGTGAAGTTCAAGACTCGCGAAGGTGTGATGAGAGGTGGAGGCTTATGTGCCTCGACAAGGAACTCCGGATATGTTATTATGGGAGGCGCGGCTGGTCTCTGTTGCGGTAGCGATGCCTGCGCAGTCGTTGTCGGCCGGATCTGCTGCTGCTCGTGTTGCCTGAACATCTCGAAGTCGTTGACGCCGAAGCTGTTGCCGGAGTTGACTTGAGCGGCTTCTGCAGGTTGCGCGTCCTTGAGCGCATCCTCTGCTGGCTCTGCAGTTTTTGCCTCGCCATCGACATCATCCTCTGTAGGTGTTGGAGCTACTGAAACCTCCTTCAGCTCCGACTCGGTATCTTGCTGGCCTTGACTCTCCTCCGGCTGGCTGTACACTGGGTCTTCGGTGGGCGCAGGCTTTGTCTGGGCTGTACGTTGCCACTCCGGGATCAATGGCTTTGGTCTACCGTTCGACATGGTATCGATGTGACTGTTTGTTGGCGATACGTGTGTTGTGCACAACATAGTAATGCTATGCTACACTATGCTATGCTATGCTATGCCATGCGACAGCTAGTGGGTCGGCAGTTGAGGCCTCGGCAGGCATATACACATGGTCAGGCATCCACTCATCGCAGCTTCCTCCGCAGACGGCGTTGGCTGCAGCAACGGTAGCACCTTCCTCCCGGACACATACACTTTACCATTGAGCGATTCGACGCGGCAACTACCATTTGCAGATCCCTTGTGCATTACGATGGACCATCACGGCAGCAGTAGCAACAAGAGGCTGAAGTCGTCTTCGGGGGCGCCAATCAGCACCAGTGCAGCATCAGGCGCAGCGAGCCTGCCAGCGTATCAGCCGCCATCGCGTAGCGGCAGCAGCGGGTACGTCACGGCACATTTCATCCTTTGTTGTTCCTCCTGCTAGGCGTGATAAGCTTTAATGCGCGATGGGGGCGATGGCGCCACGTGCGACGAGTTTGGGGTGTGAGGTGAAGAGGACGGACGCTGAGCTTGGTGGGTGCACCACTAAAACCATGTCCTGCACGACGCCGAACGGCAGCTGCGACACGACCAACGCCTGGCTGTGTGGCATCGTGCGAGCGAACGCAGATCTCCGGCCTCCGCCGAACACAACGCCAATGAGGGAACAATAGTGCCTGCCAATACATGTGCATGACCACCCATGATACATGATTGTCGGCTGCACCGGTCGACTACACAGTCAGCATTCCCCAACCACGCGAGATCCACCACATCGCATGCGACAACCACACTGCAACATACCGCGACACCACTGCCACCACCATGCCACCTGCACGCCGCTCAGCCCGCACCGTCTCCTCGACCAGCGCTCGCGAATCCGCGCAGCCTTACGCTCGCACTAACGCACGCACCAGCAGGAGCCCAACTACCGCTCGCTCATCAGCCACCATAGCGCGCCCAGCTAACGGCAAGACCAGTCTCAGGCTCACGGTGAAAGCACCGCCCAGCAAGCTCCGCCAGGCCACCTCAGGCTCGCAGATCCCACCCAACCCATACGCCAACGACCAGAGCGAAAGCGACGCGACACCTGCTCCAGCTCCACGTCGGTCGCGGGCTACGCGCAATCCCAGAACCGTCGTGGACCCAGACAGCGACGAGGACGATGATGACGAAGAGGACGAAGATGCGGAGGGTGAGGTGGACCAAGAACTACTTGCAAACGAAGACGACAGCGAAGAGGATGCAGAAGGAGAGGATGACGAAATGGATGAGCTGTCACGAGATCATCCTCCACCGCCCGTGATCATACAGCAGCGCGTGAATGGCCAAGCCAGACCGAATGTCGCAGTGACCGCACCAAATGAGGGACCTCTGAAGTCTGTGGAAGACAAGGAAATGGAGGACGATGACGATGACGAGTTGTCAGAGCTAGACGACTTGGACGAGCTGGAGCCCGACAACGAAGAGGAGAACGAGGAAGAGGAAGAAGAAGACGATGAGGATGGCAGCGATGAGGACGACGAGAACTCGAGAAGTGCCACACCCGATCTCACTAAGCTCACCAAACGCCAACGAGGTGCCTTTTCTGGCACGGAAGAGTTCGATGGTGGTCTGATGGCTCTGTCGAACGAAGCACTCAAGAAGAAGCACCTCACCGAAGAAGAGCATGCTATGAGGCGACAGGAGATGGCACGACGGCGGAAGAATCTGAGCGAGAAGCGGAATGAAGAAGAAAAAGTGAGCCGACTGATTTCCAAGTCATGCTTGGACTCGAACTAACACGGTATGCAGATGGACACCATCAACAAGCTTCTCAGTAAACCAGCTCCCAAGCGTCGCACGCGAGCAGAGATGCAAGCACTACGGGCAGCGGGAGCTGCAGGCGGAGATGACGAAGAAGACAAGCCAGATCCCATCTACACCCGTTGGGTCAGCAACAAAGAAGGCAGCCGGCTTGGAGTTCCTGCCGAGTGGATGGACGCCCCTGTCGGGATCACATTCAAGTCAGGTGGTGGACGGATGGTGGAGGAGGTAGCTTGAAGGACGCCTGCCTTGCAACCATCTGTCAAACATGGGCACCAGGATCAGTGCGAGCAGCAGATTCGCCAGCTTGAGCGTCGTGGAGAGGTAGACACTGTTGGACATTCACCAAGCTTGTCCATGCGTACCAAACCACACTGCACTCACTACGTCAGTAGCATGTTGATACAGATACCACTGTCGAGACAAGTCGTCAAAAGCATCAGCTCTCTGTCATCGCTGGCTTCGTTCTCGCAGGCTTCGTTCTCGCAGGATCGCCTACCACCGTTCGTGGTGTCTCAAAGGGGCACCCCTAGGACCGTCATACCACTGATGATCACTACCGGAGCCATCACCGAAGTCTCACTCACCAAGATGTATCATTGGCCACCACTATGCGATGGTCCGGGCTTGTCCGCGTGTGCTACCGCAGCTCAGTTGCCTACTAGGCATAATGGCGTCTGCCACATGCGTAGGACATCGATCGTCTGTGCCTACACTACCCCGGTGGTGGCGCACCTATTTGAACTCTTCACACGAGCAATATCTCAGATCGTTCACCTAGGAGCTTGGCTCATAGCTTCAAGAAGGGCGATGTGACGGTTCATGGCATCGACGATGATGTTTACTTGGTTAATGGAAGCGAACATTGAGATGGCTATTTGTCACAACTTGGACATCCGTGCTCTATAAAGACTGGGGACTCCATCAGTTTTCCCAAAATCTCACAAACCAGGAAGCAGGAGTCTCAACATTAACCTCTCATATCATCAACATGCCTTCAACCCTCGCGAAAGCGGTATGCCTGCTCCAAGCAACACTGCTCACCGCTACAGCCACTAGAAACTGCGTCCTCGGGACCCACAAGGTACCAACTCCTATTGCTACAGCCACCTTCTTGGACTCCATCCCATCTCTCACTAACACCCAACCCCACCCAGTTCGACGACATCACCCCAAACCCACTCCTACCCCAACTCCAGCCCTCCCTAGGCCCCTACAACGGCCTCTCCTACAACTTCCGCGTCGCAGTCCGTCCCAGCCATACCCCCCATCCACATCCCCCACCTCTAACACCCCGCACCCCAGCCCCAAGGCCTCCCCATCAACATCATCCCAGGCCTAAAAATAACCCTTGGCCCCACCACCCCCGCCTCCGAGCGCAACGTAATCGGCGCCGGCGCCATCCATCTCGACGGCCTCATCGGCGGCCAACTAGGCCCTCAAGGCATAATAACAGCCACGGGCAAAACGAAGCATTTCGATTTAGACTCTGTCTACTACGCCTGTATGATCAACATTCTGCCGCAAGTCGCGCTGCCGAGGCCGTGCACGTTGACGGCGACGGAGTTCGGGTGGGATGAGGGGGAGGGGAAGTATGTGAGGAGGAGCACGGAGGCGTTGGCGTATACGCCGGATGCGTTGCAGAGGGCGGGGATGTTGTTTTTTGAGTTTAGGGGGTTGAGGAAGATGAGGGAGGTGACTTTTGGGGTTGCGGATGGGAGGGGGGGCGGCGGTGAGTGTGGTTTTGTTGGATAGTGTGGGAGTTTGTAAGTATCAGTAGGGGGAGGGATGGGGATGGGAGGGGGATGGTAGAGGTCTGTGGTTTTGGAGCTGGGGTTGGGGGTTATGGGAAGGCGGTACATCGCAAGGTGGGATGCGGTTATGGGAGTTTGTGGCTAGCTTCGTATGTAGGAGAGCGTAGCACAAGAATGACATGCTGCGATTCATGCAGAAGAATGGTGACCGTGGCGATCGGATCTGCCGGGCTGTAGCTCCTCGTGGACCACGAATTTGGGCAACGTCACAAGCCATCAGTGTAGCAAGTGACAACATTCAAGCCTGGCCAAACCGACTATAATCTCGAGACCGACTTCAGCAGAATGCGAGCAGAGGCATAGCGCCCGTCTTCCCGCTCCGGCCCGCAGCGCGCCAGGTGAATGAAGGATGCGGTAGCGCTTCGAGAGCATCATCACAGAAAGTCAGCGTGGAGATCTTGATCACTATGCATAAAAGGCGTACTGCGGCAGCTAAAGTCTCATCGCCTGTTCCAATGAGAGCCCATGCCACCGGCATCTGCTGGATATTTAGTATCTGTAGCTTCTAGTCTGCATTAGCTCACTTTCCTATCTCGGCAGCTGCCAAGGCGATCTGAAGCATATATACTGACCTGCCCGACCCATGTCCTTTGACCACAGCACGACAACATCCAGGCCTTTTCCCTCTTGTTCCTCCTCACATTCACGCAGAACAAGCCGTCCAGACTTTGAGATGTCGCACACACTAGCTCCGACAACTACAAACGACTTTTCGAAACCATAAGCAACGAGGCTTTGGTGAAGGGCGAGCCGACCATCAGTCAAGAGTCGCATGTCTATGCATTGAGGCGTTGGGGGTGCTGCGAGTACTCCTTGCCATATGTAGCCGCAACTTCGACATGATGATCCAGTATCTTGCCCCAACCCAAATTGCCCCAGACTACAGGATTCTCGACGGCCTCGACCCACTGCTTCATGGCAATCACGCATTGCTCAGCCCATATTTGTGGACTAATGTTGCCAACACCAGTCCCAAGTGGCGTCATTAGAATACTGCGGATCTCCTGTTTTCCAGAGTTCGACGCCCGCATTTATCGATTGTGGTTGTCGATAGTACAAAGTAGGGACCAGACACACTCGTAGACAACTTCCACATCCCAACCGACCAAATCAGGAATGCGCATTGTCGGGCAAAGGAGGAGGTATTTCGTGTTCCAAGGATGTTGCATCTCAACTTTTGACTGACCTGCGTCGTCTTGGTGCTCAAGCGGCACAATTGTACACGTTCCTGGAGGCGCAAAGCCACGCCATTTTTCATATAACACCTTCTGTGCCTTCCGCGTGATCCACTCGTAGTCATTCTTCGGCCCGTATGTTCGTGCCAGGGCATCATCGAAGGCTCCGTCCAGACGGCCGTACGAGTTGGCTGGGGAGACTACAGCATCGAAGCGAAGTTCTTTCGGAAGAGCGCCCAATCTGCAATTATGGATCGTGATGGTGGCTTTCTGGTGTAACTCTGGATAGCACTTTTCGACTGCAGCATTGAAGGCATCGGAGAATTTTTCGTACATGCACAATAGCTGGATGTCGGGCAGGATCCTGGCGTTGTGCGAGCCAGTGGCGCTGGAGACTGGTGCGATGTCTGTCATTGTGTCCGGATTAGGGTTAAGTTGATCAAGAGTCGACGCTGAGAACGGCAGAGCAGCCTATACATATAGCTTGACCATGGGTCGGTGCCTGGCTGAACGCCCCCTCGGGCATGGAAGGATCTGCCACGTTGCTTCTCTTCAAGCTTGACACTGGCATACCACCTTTTCAGGAAGCTCCTTCAAGAGAATACTAAAGAGTCTGTCTTGTCACTTGGCTTGGCCTACTGCAATGGCTATCGTGTCGTGGTCCGCACATCGAGCAGTTGCGCGGCCCACAACTGCAAGCCCAGGATCGAGCAAAGTGAGAACCTCTGTTGTGTATCAGCCCCGTCACTTCCTTCAAGGCAGCGATGATCAAGCAAGCAAGTGATGCATCAGCATACAGGAAGATCAGAGGAAAGAACAACCACACACCAAGAAATGCACCCCTCCCCCTGCCTAGCGCCCTCCAAGCCGCAACTTCGGCTCTCCAACCAATCAAACTCCCTCCCCCCCAAAGCCACTTCTCCTAAACCTTCAACACCCTTCCATCAAGACCTCACCTCCACCACCCACCGCCTGCACCCCTCTCAAACCATGTCCGCAGCCCCGGCCGAAGGCCCAGAAGGCCCCGATGCCTTCAGCCGGGCCCTGCCCCTCCCCTTCCGCCTCCAACTCGAACTGATCCTCGGATTCTGGCTCTGGGGTCTAAACTTGCACGGCTTCTGGCTCTTAAACATCGATATCTTCAGTCTAATCCGGTACCCTGTTCGACCTGATGGGGAGGGCGAGCCAGCGTTGCATACGTCGACGTATCGACTTGCGGGAGTCCTCACGGGGATATGGATGTTTGCGATTGTGGTGTTTTGGAATGTTACGGGGGGAGAGGCGGAGTTGGTTATTGCGTATGATTGGATTCCGAATGTGTTGTTCTTTGCTATGATGGGGGTGTTGGTTCTGCCGAGGGTGGGAATTGGGAGGGCGTTGTTTGGGATGAGGAATTCGAATGGTGTGGCGAGGCTGTTTCAGGGATTGAAAAGGTGCTCTATTGGAGGCATTGCGAAGCCTAAGCCGGAGAAGTTTGGGGATGTGTTGTTGGCGGATGCGTTGACGAGTTATTCGAAGCCTATTTCGGAGGTGTTTGTGACGTTTTGCATGTTCTTCAAGGGCCTGCATACGACGAACAAGCCGGACCGACTGTGTGCGCATGAGGCGATTGTGCCCTTGGCGATTGCATGGCCGTTCATGATTCGACTGAGCCAGTGTTTGAAGGAAGGTCAGAGAGCCAACGCGCTGAAGTATGCGACTGCCTTCCCGGTCATCATCTTGAGCTCAATCGCGAGGAACAATCCAGGGTATCAATTCTTCTGGTATGTACATGCATTCCATATCCGCAGTCCTTAGTTTGACTAACCCCCATCCCAGGACCCTAGCAGCCTTGATAAACTCCCTCTACTCCTTCTGGTGGGACGTCACCATGGACTGGGACCTCACGCTCCTCTCTCAGACCTACCACGCCCAGCCCGACAAGCCATTAGGTCTACGGCAGCATCGAATCTTCAGACTGCCGATGATATACTACATCGTGATCGCCTTTGACCTGATCTTCCGTTTCGCTTGGTCCATGAAGCTCTCGTTGCACCTTGTGTATCTCGACGGTATAGAAGGCGGAATCTTCTTGCTGGAGATTATGGAACTGGTGCGAAGGTGGGTGTGGGTGTACTTTAGGGTGGAGACAGAGTATGTACGAAATCTGCCGGGGGCAGGTATAGATCTGTAACATCAGATAGACAAGGATTGAGAAGCATCACCGATCGAGTTCATCATGAAAGCTTCAGATTCATTTCTCCCTCACACCATAGGGCATCTCCCTTGCTTTCTACTATACATATACTACTTCTCCACGCAGCGACCTGCCGCTTTCTCCCTTTGCGACTGTTGTGCCTCCAAATCTTTCACACATGGTATGCCCTCAAGCCGGTCCCATCTCGTGAACGAGGTATACCCTTGTCCTTATTTCCCACATAACATCTATTCCAATAGGAGTGCAGCGCAGCGTCAGTACCAAAGTAGCAGCAAGAAGAAAGAGTGTCCCATCATGATAACGCCTGTCCGTTGGTCGGCGCTTGTTCGCTGACAATCGGTTCGTCCCTGAAACGCCTCCGCTAGCTGTGTACAAAAGTAGTTGTAATTCCGTAGACAATACAGAAGAAAATGTAGTAGTCGCATAGTAGTAATCGTGATAGTACGGTGGTGCGGTGCGGTGTGGTATTATCATTCGTCCAGTCTCCAATATTCGGTGCCAGGTATCATGTCGTCAAGAGGAATGGAGGAAGCATGTGCAGTACGCACAAGCATTAGCTCTCGCTTGAAAGAATGATGAAATGTTGTTCCCAGATCCAGCCAAGTTCATTGTTAGCATCATCCTGGTTCTTCGCCAACCACAGCTCGCCTTTCTGCGCGACGACATCGAAGACTTCGCCTTGGACGTACTGCAGGTACGGGTAGCCAGCTTCCTTGCGAGTCTTGTCGATACTGAATTCGAACAAGCTGGCGCAGACAAACATGACCTCGGTGTCCTCTGGTGCCGCTTTGGACGAAGATGCTGTCTCTTGTGATGCGACCTGCACTTCCGGAGGTAGTGCGGAGTTGAAGAGGCCAGAATATCGGTGGTTGTCCTCGCTCTTGCCAGGCCTAGGCGTGAAATAAGTGGCGTCTGAGCCACGGGATACGCGTTGGTTGTCAGAGCTCTGGCGTGAGAACGAGGGAAAGGCGCCAGTAATAACAGGCGTGTTGGCAGTTGTAGGTCTGCTAGTTGTGAAAGAAGAGCTAGGTGTCTGCTGGTTGGACCATGGTCGTTGATTGCTTTGCGTTGAGGCTGGCGTCTGTGACACTGCAGTACGGCTTGACATCGACGAGTTCGATCGGATGCGACCATCCAAGTTCAGGATGAGTGGCATCATATCGGTAGCTGTCGAGTAGATGCCACTGTGACGCCTTGTGTTGGGCGCCGTTGACGCCTCACTGCCGACCGAAAGTGTCCGCTTGTCAAGGTTCGATGGACGACGAGATGTGCTATCATCGGCGTACGGTGTCGGTGTTGGTGACAGGAAGTTCGCTGCCTCGATCTTCAATGTGCCATTGCAGATCGACAGCTGATGCAAACTCTTCTCAACCTCCGCATAGTCTGGCTTGAAGGCCGGCTCGATGTCTTGGATGCTCTTCGGTATGTCAACAGCATCCAGAAGTGGTTGCAGCTTCCTCTCCCACGTGTTATGCCACTTGAGCTGGATGTCAAGGAAACAGTGCAGTGTGTTCTGGACCAGCTGCGCCGTCAAGTTGTAGAGCTTTGGCAGATCAATCTTCAGCGTCTCATTCAACGCCACATATTGATCTGATGCTTCTACCGTCTTCTTGTCTGGCTTGACGCCACGGCGTTCTTCAGACTTGCACTTGGCGAAATCCACAATGCGTCGCTTGCGCTTGTTGATCGCATTCTGAGGGCCCTCGTGTAGCTTGATACACTGTATCATTGGTGCAAGCACACGCTTTGTGATGTCGGCCTTGTGCTCGTTGAACGCAGTCGTGGCCAGCTCATGGATGACCTGACCATACCTGCGCCACTTGCTCACAGCGACAGTATCCGGATTTGTTCTCAGGTCAATGAAGAGCTGAAGACCTGTGGCGTAGCTGTTAACCAGCTCAATGGCCTTGTCAGCTCGGTGCACATAGTCCTGGACGTCACGCATGCATATTTGCAGACGGATGAAGTGACCGCCGAACTTGTGTGCAAGCTCGTCGAATTCAGGATCCTGGAAGACCTCGGCGATTCCAACACGCTCCTTGAGCTTCTCAGTACGACGTCCAAACGCCTTCGCTAACCCGCTGCGGATGTCTGACTCCTTGCGAGTTTTGCTCGGGTTCACGATCTGATCGACAATATCTGCACGCTTCTTGGCGTCGTTAATGCGCGTCAACATGCTGATCGCGTCCTTGGCAGCTGTTTTAAGATCCTCATGATCGGGGTGATCCGCTGGAGTGGTCTCCAAAAGCTGCTGCAGCAACATTGGATACTTGGCCACTCGTTGCGTTGGCTTGACAAGCAGTGAATCAAGATCCCACGCTGCTGTGATGTCACTTGCATTCGCGTGACATTCGTCCAACCAACACTTGACAGTCATGATGTTCTGTATCGCCGACAGCCGCTGGTTGGCCGCGTCGTGGTTCCTCAGGTATGCTCCATAGACTTGCTCCATTTGCGCCAGGTTCATCAAGAAAGTGCGACCGATCGTGGTTGTACGGTCCTTTTCATCGTCCACGCCTTCCTGTTGGGATGTCTGACTCGTGCCATCACTTTGAGTAGTGGAGAAACTGCCACGCTTGTTAAGCCAACGATGCTGCTTTGGGGGCACATAGACTTGCGTTGCAGCTTTCCGCAACTCATCGTAGAAGCTCAGTGCGAAGCGTTCGATTTCATCACAGTTGCCAAACAGGACCTTCTTATCTTCAGCAGCCACGAGCTCCGGTGTGCATGTCGCTTTGTAGATGTCCTCGATAATCTTGAGATCTTGATGATAGGAGTTCTCGGTATCCAGCAGCTCTTTGATGATGTGACGACGCTTGAGAAGACGCTTTTGCTCTGGACCGGGCGACGTTGTCTTCGTCAGTCGGGATTGGCTGTCACCACACGTGTCAATTGAAGCCTGTCTTGTCGATTCTCCAGTAGCAAAAGAGGTCATCGATTGCGAACCCGGAAGCTGCATCGCCATTCGTTGACTGTCGATTGACGGCCGCGACGACTCTGACGCGCCCCAATTGGTCTTACGATATTGCGGTGATAGATCACTCGATTCTCGATCGGAATATGCTTTAGCAGAAGCCATGTCGGGGAGCGCAAATGGTATTCTTGATGCCGAGTCTGGCGGAACCGGAGGTGGCGCATACGACGGCAATGGAGGCGCTGAGGTCTGCAATGCCGAAGCTACCAGCGAAGATGGCGAAGTCAGTTCCGCAGCGAGATCACCAGCTGCTTGGATGTCTGCCATGTCCAGTGCACCAATTGTTGATATCCTCAGGCCGCCTTCACTAAGTCCAGATGCGAAAGTCGTGCTGACTGGGCCACTGCTTGATCGAGGTGTGTATCCAGCATCTTTTGGCGGTGGAAGTGGCTTGTCCTCTTCTTGGTGATGTCGAGTGAATGGGTCCTCGCCCATCTGCTGACGTGCCCAATCTTCATCTGCCTTACGAATCTTGGCTTGAAAATCATCTTCCTCGTGCGACGTATTCACATCGCTGCCGTACACGATCACATGACCTGGCTCGAAGTCATCCGCCATGGGCGGTGTGTCTGGTGTCACAGTCGGAACTTCGTACGTGCTCGCCTCCAGCAGCTGCTTGCCACTGACTCGCTCTTGCGGCACCCTGTTGCCCATGATGCTGTCAAGCAGACGCTCGATCATATGCGCATTCGAGCCACCATTGGCAGAGATGCGCTGCAAATCCACCATATTGTGGGTGTTCAGCTCTTCCAGCATCTCTTCGGTGACTGTGCCGGTCGTACGGTAGTACTCGAGCACGCTGGCAAACGTGCCTGTGTCATTTGCGTTGTGATTGTCTTCTCCATGTGCTTGCTCGTAGTTGAAAACGGTGGGCTTCAAGGTATCGTCACGGTTGGGGAGTCTACGCGGAGTTACCTGCGCAGGGTCATCAAGGAATGTCTCAGTCTCCTCCGTGGGGGATTCCATGTAGCCATTGGCTGTAAACGCTTCGTGGTTGTACTGTTGCACTGCTTGCGCATCGGTCTTGGAGTGGTCACCTTGTTGCGCATCTTCAAAGTGATGGTCGACATCATTGGACCAGTGCTCCGCATGTGCTGTGAGATTTGGGTCATCATCAAGCATGATTCGGATGGAACCTTGGTCGCCGTTCAAGCCATTCCCGCTGAGGGTCCACCCATCACCCAAGTCGCTGGGACTTCGATCAGCAGAAGCACTTTCATCTGCAAATTCTGTACCTGTCCGACTGGACGTTGAAGGGCTCCTTTCACGCATGCGCATGACATTGTCCAAGACACTCGGACTCTGCACCTCTTGCCCAGGCGCATCCTGCGTTACGTCAATCGCCGTGGGCTTCGATGGCAATTGATACGTCGCGGGTGCCAAAAACATATGCGGCTCTTCTGCTTCCTGTTTAGGGGCAGTTGTTGCTGGGTCCGCTGCGGGCCGGCCATGAACAGGACTCTCGTCCTCGAACATCGTCCGATCGGTGTGACCAGTAAGAGGCTCCGGACTCACCACACTTGGAGCCGCGAAGCCCGCAGTGTCAACGCTCAACGTTCGTGCATGGCTTTGGTGCTTTGCGGTCGTGTCGTCCGGCGCCGATCGCGACATTTCAAAGGTCCCACCTTTGCCTTGCCTTTGATCCCCGTCCCGCTGCGTGTCGGCATCTGCACCTCTTGTAGCTTGCCCATGGTCGTTGGAAGCCGATCTCGAAGGAGCACGCGAAGCAGCGCCTCTAGATCTGCTCCGTGATTGACTTCTCTTCAAGCTCTCGGACGACTCGGCAGACTTCAAGCTCTGTGATATTGCTCTCTGTATTCGTTCTCGTCTCTCCGCAAAATCCACGTTGTTCAGCTCTGGTATCGTCCGTCTCGATCGCTCACTCGGAGGATCATAGGGTTTGCCCAACCATTGCTCGCTCGGTCTTCTGCCATCTCTTGAGTTGTTCGAGTTTAGAGGACCGTGGAATCGCTCAGCCGCTCGTGCACGGCTGGCAGAAGTGGTCGCCGAGCTCACAGGCTGCCTGGGTCGAGATGAGCGCAGTGGAGGAGAAGTCTTTGGGACAGGCGCCACGATTTTGGCGGAGAGGGTTTGGCCTGATGGGGTGGACGGCATCGGAGGATGGTATCGACTTCGAGCGTTCGGGTTGCTGTTTTCTTTACCTTTCGAAGGGGTCGTCGGGCGGGTCCGACTCGGTGATTTGGCAGGTCGTCTTCGATCGGCGGGGTTGGACATTACTGACGGTGGGCGAGAATAGCCATTGGAAGAAGCACCCGAGTCGTCTGACATGCCACGATTGCTGACCGGTATTCTCGACGGCGGAGGTGAGTTCGTGTACCGAGCATGACGATCAACAGAATCGGGTGGTGTGGGATACAGCCCGGGCATCATCTGCGCGCTGAGGTTGGGCATACTGGGCATGACCTGAGGCCTCATCTGGTCCATGTCGCTTCGACTCCGCTTGTGGCTTAGCTTCTGTTTGGGTGGCTGTGTTAGGTATGGTGATGAGATGCCCTGATGGGACTGGCTGCGTCCATGGCCGAGTGCGATACTGCTCTCGCTGCCACGTCGCGGTGCTTTCTGGAAGGTCGGCAGTGGTCCATAGTTGCCCAGATCGAAGTTGCCATTCCACTTTCCATCCGCCGTGATCTCCCCAAACAGAGGCCTCGAGCCGGCATACTGATGTTTGCTGGGTGACATGGCGCGTTTGGGGCTGAAGGCGGCATGAGGCTGACTGCGCGATGTCTTCATGGTGCCAGTGCTGGTGCCGGAGGAGAATGAAGAGTTTGACAGCTCGAATGACGTCGATGGTGACTTTCGCGGCAGCCTGTTGTCGGGCATGCGTTTCTGCAGGCGTCTCGTCTCGCCCTCGCTGGTGCCGCCGCCTGTGGGAGAGCGCTGCGCGTTCCTGCTGGCCGTGGTCGGTCGTCTGTACCTGTCTCTGCTGGTGCTGAGTGCAGGTGGTTGCGATTGGGCTCCGGGTCCTGCCGCGGCACTCCGGTCGAACCTATTTCGCATATCTTTGACGGTGCCCGGCGTTGGAAGCAGTACCCGGTTGAGGGCGCTGCCTGAGGCGGAGCGCAGTTGTTTTGTTGCAGCGCGCGCGGCAGCATGACTGGCAGCAGCACTGAAAGGTCCAGTCTCTAGTGCTGGGGCCCCTGCTGCTGCTCCGCCTGCTGTAGCACCAAGTCCGTGGTATGGGTCAACATCAACATCGTCAGGCGCGGCCATGTAGAGGTCGGGTCCTGCCCCGTTCGGGCTCAGCAGCACGGGCGGCGTGTCTGAGCGGTGGTCCATCGCATGTCGTGGTGTGTGTCGCCGGTCATGGCATATCGAGTGGTGACTGGAGCGTGCCGTAAAGTTCCGGTCGGTGGTGATGGGCGCGGCTGCGAGTCTGCGGTGGTCTCGATGCCAGCAACACTCGCAGGCCTGTCAACGCTAAGCAGGCTGTCTCCACTGCCGCACTGCGTCCACTCTCGCCCGATTTCAGATTGCAGCGGGGATGTGCGACGCGAGAGCAGGAGAGCGGCCAATGCGCAGCAGCTGGTGACGCGGGCAGCGGTGGTGACAGCAGAAGAATGATCGAACGGCGGGTGTATGTAGGCGACACGAGGTGCGGTGGAAGGTCGCGATGTGAGATTCACGCTGCACGGCGGTGGTCGCAGGTAGGGCCCTGTCGACGTCGGCTCGCGATTCGTGCTAGAACGTTTGTGTGGCGGCCGCTGAGTGGCTCAGTAGGCCGGCCGTTCCTTCTTCACACAAACCTGGAAGTCGGACGGGATGGAAGAAGCCGCACGGTGTTCCTATTTTCGACGGCAAATCTACTAACTAACGAATTTCTCCTCTCAATAATGACTTAATGCCATCACTACACTACCCACGCCTCACTTCTCGGATCACTCGACCCAAGAAACACGTCCAAACAAACAGGTTCCCCTTCGTACGCTTCTTCCCGTTTGCTCATGCAGGCGGACGTAGCCTGCGCATAGCGTCAATGTACGCATGTTAGTGCCCAAAACCCGGATCGCAACCACGCAGCTCCGCGCCCAGAAAGTCGCATACACCAGACAACGGCCCTACGAGCCTATCTGTTGACAACGTGTGAGATTCTGCTGCCCTTGCATCGTACCTTGCAGTACCAATTATCTAGTCGGTTGGTGTGCCACCACACCTGCTTCGGGTCATCAATGACATCCACATCAGCGGCACATTTGCTCAGAAAGGATACTTGCGACTGTGAAGTGATTGGTTATGTGAGTGATTGATCAGGGACGCAACGCAAGGTGTGGTTCGAGTGGCTGAGTAGCCTGAGTTCGAACTTTCTCTAAGCTGATCGGTGTGTGAAACACTTGCCAATATGCCAATATGCCTAGCCGTGTCGCTTCCCATAGTCTATCGTCTATGCAATGGGGCCAGAATGTTGCACGCAAAGAAAGTTTCACTGCCTTTACGTGGCGTGGTGCGACTATGCACTTGTCAAATAAACCGCAAGGGACATCTGTCTCCTGCGCATGGTGGAGATCACAACAAACAGCTCTCTTTCACTTCACGCGCCGTTTGTTTTGCCAGCTTCGCCCTTCTCCATCTTGTCTAGCATATTCTCGATCTTCCGATGCTCGAAGTTGAACCGCGGATACAGGAACGGCCTCAGATCGTATCGATTGTCATCCGGCGTGTACGACTCCAAGTACAACCCAGGCGTCATGGTCGTCATCTTGTGTCGGTTGATGGCGTAGTAGTACATGAAGTTGCGCACTTTCGTGTAGATGTCGCGCGGCTGCATCTTGTCCTTCCACTCGACCACGAGACGCTCGAACATGCCCACGTAGCCGAGCTTGAACGTCTTGCGCAGACGTCCCAAGATCGATAGCTCGTCATATGTGAAGCCCATGTCGACCTCATCACTCTGAACGTAGGTCTCGGTGATGGGCTCGAGCTCCGCTGTTGGCACGGCGTCCAGAAACTGCTGCAAGATGGGAAGGTCGAAGTTGGTCTCTGCCCACTTGATGAAGCGCTTGAGGTCAGTCTTCGAGATGCCGCCAATGGGGTTGATGTCAGCTGAAGAACAGTCGTACTTGGTCAGGTAGCCACGAAGGCACTCATCGACGTTAGCGGAGCCGAGAATGAGGAGACCACCCGCGCCGCCACGAGAGGTGGGGATGAGCTGACCAAGTGCATATGCCAGAACCATTCGTGAGCGAGATTGGAAGTTCTGCAACGCCAGATTCTCTGCTTGCGATCCGCCGTGCACCTTGAACTTGGGCTCGAAGTTGAGAATGCCGGCCACCACTGAGTGCAGCGACTGAACCATCGGATCGATATTTGTGTCAATATGATGTGCTCCTATCGCTGCAGCGAGCTCCTTGGCACGACTCCGTGTCTCGATAGATGACTGCTGCTGCATGCCCATGAATACGGTGCTGAAGACTTTGTTGCAGAATTGTTGTGCAGAAAGAGCTGTTGGGTCGGAACCAGCAAGTCGCTCAGCGTCCTTGATCACGTCTTGGTTTCCCTTCGCGATCTCTGAAATGACCAGTCTGCACATGCTGAAAACGATGGTGGCAGTAGCACAGCTATCAATGCCACCACTGAGAGGTACCAGCAATCCGGCAGCGCTCGAACGTCGAAGATAATCCCACAGCCAACACGCTGGTCCCAGAGCAATCTCTTCCTCCGGCAGATGGTATCGCGGCTCTCTTGCGGGTGTTGGTGGCTCTGTGAAGTCCAATGTGCTTGAACAGAGGCTGAAAGGAACCTGGATTCTTTCGAGCTTGTGCAGCTCCGGGTTGTTCGCTTGCATGCCTCGACTTCTCGATGTCCGATATGGCCAGATCTCATCGAGGTCTACAACTGCAGTCTGTACTTCAACATCGCGCAACGAAAACTGCGCTCCCTGGGCTACCACCTGACCGGAGTTCATAATCAGTGCACAGCCATCGTAATACAGTCTGTCGCCATCGCAACCCTTCTGGTTCGAGTACATGTAGACTCCGCCAGTCTTTGCTGTGGCTTCTCTGATGAGGTTGACCCGAGTGTCGAGTTTGCGCAGCTCGTGATGGCTTCCACTTGAATTCAGGACAATCTCGATGCCAGCGAGAGAGTAGGATGAGTGTGGCGAGTCTGGCGTCCATAGCTCCTCACATGTTTCTGAAGCGAATGTCGCGTCTTCTGCCTCAAATAGCACCTCACCGATCCTCGTGGTCCGCTGTCCTTTCGGTAAAGACTGAATGACTTGGGGTAGACGATAGTCCTCAACTCTCTGCCTGGGCCATGGGGTGAAGTATCTCATCTCTCGGAAGTTGCCATCGTTGCAAAGATCGAGCTTCGGTCGCACAGCCAGCACCTCCCCATTGAGAGCGATAAGTCTTGCATTGTATGTGCAGCCTCGGTGCTGGACCGGTAATCCAAGGTCGATAACAATGTCCTGGCAGTCTTCGTGTGAGATGATGGCAGCAGCAATTTCCCAAGAGTGGACGTAGACATCATTCTCCAGCCAGTGATCTAGCAGTCCATAGCCAGGTATGCACAGTTCTGGTGTAAGTACCAGAGTCGCTCCTGAAGATGGGTGTCAGCTTTAGTTACAAGGCGACTGACAGTCTTGGAGGATGGTGAGGGTGGTGAAGCGAGCCGGCAGCGTTTCGAGCATTCGAGCACTCGGCTGTTGGTCGATGTATTGCTCGATGTCTGGTGATTTGTATCAGTACGTACCTGCTGCTTTCGCTTGACGGATCGCTTCGATGATGCGATCACGATTACCATCCTACATGTAAAACTCGGAGTCAGTCTAGCTGGAAAGGTGCTGCAGATCTGGAGTTCATCGACCCTTGTGAGGCGCTCGAAGACTTTTGCTTGGTGACCATACACAATCGCGCCTCGCTCCCAGGAGACAAGCAATCGCTGCTGCGTGACAGTATTGCTACCGTGGCGTCTGAGATGTGCTCGGGATGATGCGTCGGCAGCCAGTCCACCTTTTTTGCTGGGCGTCCTCATTGTTCAGATTCACTCACCCAATCGAGAACCCACTGGTTGAGCTGTGTTGTTGCGAGGATGCATTTGCGCGCCATGTTGGATGTGTTGCTGTGAAATCTGATATATTGAGTGGTTGGTGCAGGATCAATTGACCTTCAGGTTGGTAGTCACAGAGCTCGGCACGCTCCGCAGTCGCACATCTGAGCGGCTCAAAGCTCAATTCGACTTACATTCACCTTTGCGATAATCTTCACAAGTCAAGGTCAACGCCACAGATACGGATCCAGGTTGATGCAAGTTCTGAGCCGTTTGTTCGTCCCGACTCGGATGCTCGGGCGGCTGGCACCGAAAGGGACCACTCTTCATCGACGGCTATCAAAATTGCTGACTAGGGTGTCCCAAGCCCGCAATCTTTGGCAAAGTACAAATGATCAAATCTTGGGTGGTACAATTGCCCATTGCGTGGGTTGCCGTCTCGCAAGCAGACGCGATCAGATACGGACGATGAGGATTGTACGCATCACGAGCGGTACACGAAGCAGGATGTCGCGCAAGAGCAGCGCAGAAGCTCTGTGAAGTACAGTACGAGAGCTCGGCGAGCTAGACCCGCCAGTTCTTCCAGAGTTCGGGAGCTTGTTGTCAGTTGAAGAGCCGCATCCTGATGTGGCTAGACCGACGAGCGCCGCGGCAGATGTGCAGCATGATCATCTGCTTGCCAGCTTGTTTGGCGACTCTTGGCAACGTCGGCATGCAAGCACGTGTTGCTCGACGACGATGTGTTTTCGAAGCGTGAGATGATCTCTGTTGATGTGTCGATGGAAGATAAACTACGCGCCGTGCCATTGGCACTTTTGAGCGTCAACTGCGATGGATGTATGCCTTATCTGGCCAAGGATAACTCAGCTCGGTTCTGGGTGAAACTACAGCGGCTGCCCGTTGCCACAGCTGCAGGCAAGCAGGCAAGCAGGCGCAGGCAAGCTAGTGCAAGCACGGACACAGAATGTGGAAGGAAGCATGGATGCATAAAGAAGTGGCCTGCCACCACCGAAATCCGAAACCTGAAACCCGCTCCTCGCACAGCTCTTCCTCCTCGCACAGCATCTTGCCATCAACAACAAGCAGCCCACCCCAGCTCGAGATCCATTGCTGAAGAGTATTATCTGCAATCAACCAAAAGGTAAGTCTGACAAGCACAATGCCAATCACCAATCGACCACCCACCACCAAACGACCACCGACCATCGTCGTTGTTCCTTGCACTGACGCGGTCCGCGCCTTTTAGATCCATCCTCCCAGCAACCATTGTTTCATTCTCACCACCAGCAACCACCATGTTCCGCTCCACCCTGCTCGTCGCCGTGACGGCCCTCTCCATCGTCGTCAGCGCCCAGAACTACTCCACCTCCGGGCCACTCACCATCGACGTCAGCCAGATCGAGGTTCCACTCCGTCAGTCATGGTGCCGTGCGCAGACCAGCTCTTGTCCGCAGATCTGCGGTGGTCAAGCTCAGCCCAACACCTGCGACCAGGTAAGCACATCAATGCAATACTGAGAGGCTTTGACTCGAGCGTGATTACTGACCTCCGGCCTAGGAAACCCTCGAATACGTCTGCACCTGCACTGACGGCAGTACACCCAACATCACCAACTACGACCAGACCATCCCGTCCTTCATCTGCGCCCAATGGAAAGCGAACTGTGTCGCCAACCACCCCATGGATTTGCCTGGTCAGACCGGTTGCTTGTCTGTGACTTGCGGCAGTGAGAACGCTACCAGCGGCGACTCTACCGCAACCACATCCTCAGCCTCTGAGACCATGACTGCCACAAGCACCGGCTCTGCCAGCGAAGAGACTGGCTCCGAGTCTGCATCTGCTTCCGAGCCGGCTGCCTCCGCGACCGAATCGAGCGCAGCCATCGCCCTCAACATGGCTCAGCAGTACGGCACTGGCATCATGGGTGCAGGTCTCCTTGCAGTCTTTGGCCTCGCCTTGTAATGTGGAAATGGACGTCTGGTATAATTGCAGTAATGTTTGAAACGGCAGGCAGAAACATTGTGTAGGCGGAGCATACCCATGCCCTCTGTCAGCGCGGATGGGATTGAAGACATTGGAAGCTTCACGGTCCATGGTTTACGAGATAACGCAAGAGCATGCATGTAATAATCGGTTCTCCAGCGTTAAAGCGTTGGAAAGATTTGATACGCGTACAGAATAGCATCGCGCTCATGTAAGCGTTGATGTTTGAGCATACTTTCCCAGTCCCATGGTCCATCACCAGTGCATCTCCACTGTCACTGCAACAGTCGAGCTGTGTTTCAGTACCCTTTCTCGCGCACACTCATTACTGACGGTTTGCAGGTCCGGCAGGAATAACCATGTCAGCCACACTTGCCCTCCGCATGTTTGCGCGTTCGGTACCGGGGCTTGACATGCATGACTGCAGGCCAAGACGACAGGAACAGGGGGGACAAGTACATGTACCTTACAACATTTCAAGACACTGCACGACCTACTGCGGTAAAGTTGATATTTCGTTCATTGCATGCAATACTGATCGCTCGTAGTGTCAATGGCTCCACGGCCGTCTTCGCGTGCTCGACAGCACCGTTTTGCGGCCTTCCCAGACTTCTTCTGGGTTGTTGGCGGTTCGTGCTGCAGCCGGCGATGGTCTCCGTTAGATATCAATCAGGTGTCATGGCCTTCCTCCATCACAGCATCTGTCCTCTCTGGCTCCCCGTTCGGCACACCACTCTCCTCGCTCTCCTTGGCGTCCGACTTGGCGTCCGACTCCGGCACGGCATCCTCGTTCTCTTCTGCATTCTCGCTGGTCGCCTGCCTCTCCTGCTCCGCCTCGATGACAAGTGTGGCTCTTTGAGCCTCTCCGCCGGCGGGTCGTAAGCCTTGTAATGCTGCTTCAACGCCCCACGTGCCTCGTCCGAAAGCTTCTGGTCCTGCTCATTGGCCCCGATGGGCTGGTTTGCGCCTCTGACAAGACCCAAGGCTCCATGTCCAGCTGGTAGGGGGACGTAGCTTAGTCCGCGGGCCCGCGGTGTTGGTGTTGGTATTGGGAGCTGAAAGGGCTGTAGTTGCGGCGCTGGGAAGGCTACTGGTACTGCTGGTGAGGGGATAGCTGGTGTGATACCTCTACGGCTCACCCAGCCCTTGTAGGCCGCCTCGGACGCTTTTGAGCTAGGATTTCGAGTGGACTGGGTAGGCTGCCAATCTCGAGTGGTCGAGCCGGTGTCGTTCTTTATCACCGTTTGGAGGAGGTGATCATACTGCGCGTCGAAGTTGGAGCGTATGGCCTTCTTCTTGCGGGCGAGGGCTGTGCGGCTGGCGGAGGGTGTGGAGGATTGTGATGTTGGTGTGGACGGTGGGGAGCTCGAAGCGGTAGGTGGTGGTGGTGGGGGGTCCATGGTTTGGTGTTGTTTGCTATGTGTTTTCGGGAAGTTCCGAGAAATATAAGGAGGCAGGCATGTGACAATTGCGTTTGTCACATGTCAAGTCGAGGGCTTGTGGCCAATAAAGACCCTGGTCGAGGCCCTGTGCGCTAAGAGGTGTTTTGCTTGTGATTGTGGTTCTCACATGCGCATGCTCGAGAAATGAAGGTTTGCGCTTCTCGATCACGAGTGAATGAAGCCCTACAATGCACGACGCGCTCTCTTTGCAGTCGAGTCTCGAGTCAAGGGCTATTTCGGCGCTTGCGGAGTACGCTTTGGATGGTTATTGGACCCTAGGATCGATACGTAGTATGGGCGCGCTTCAGCAAGGCTCATGATTGCATGTGCCAGTCGAGCGTGACTCTCACATGCTACTAGCCTCACTTCAACGATCTACACAAGCTATCAGTGACGAGTGAATGTGCAAATGCAGTGCTCGACGCGCCTCTCTGGCGGCAATTTTCCAGTGTGATAGCAAAGTTTTGGTAGTGAACCGCGCTCTGGCACCCTTTTGCAGTTCTCTTCGGGTGGTAGCATGGCGCGATAATCCGACATGTGCTCCCTATAAAGTCATCATCCTTATCAGAAGTGTTACTTTCATATGCCGCAACATTATCCACATCAAGCCAAGATAATTAACGTACGACTCCGTTCTTCATGTGAACGGCTGAACCCTTCTGTGCTAGACGCGGCGTCTGCGATGTTCAACTCCATAAATCTGTGAGCTCCATGCCCATGGGTTGGTTTCTGGACCTTCAATGACTTTTCGTCGAAGCAGAAACATCGCGCGATGTTCAGATATATACGCATACAGATGTCTTCACTTGGGTCGAGAATTCCGCCTTCACATGCTAATCGAGCAATCACAAGTGGCTGCACATGCTCCGCCGCTTTCCTTTCGTAATACACGACACGTGATAGTGCAAATGAACACATGCCAGTAATGCTCGACGCGATGCTCGTCCTTCGCTCCGACCGCTAGCTCTGTACCTATCGAATACACTCCAGACCTTCATCGCTTGGCCGCCCGAGTAGAAGCACAGCGCAGCGCAGTGTTATGAACATGCAACGTCAGTAAGTATACGTGATGCTCGAAGCGTTTCGCGGAAATTGCCTCCACTAGAAATCGTCAGCTCTGCTTCTCAGATGCACTCTGTTGCTTTCGACAGATCTGACGGAGGTCGGGGACGCTGACGCTGATGCTGATGCTGTCCATACATATCTTGCTATCATATGATCCTGAGCAAAGCCTACTTTCCATGAGCGAAGATGCTCCCCATAACACACTCTTATGATGTCGTTGTGAGCCTCTGATTTGAGCTATCGCCGAAGACACTTCGTCCAGTGTCAGTCTCTGCATCTGTCGTGGCGTCGACATGCTCCAGGCCGTTGCGGTCAATGAAAGACCGCATCGGCTGCACCTCCTCTGCAGTATTGCCCTGCGATGCCGTCCTGTTGTCGTCGACATCGTCGAGCTCTTCAACCGTACTTTCTCCTCCATCCTCGTCTGGTCCACGCTCCGTGGCTTGCTTCAGCTCATCATCAAGAGCCGTCATCCTCACAATAAACTCCTTCTGCAAATCCTTCAACCAGTTCCTCAGCGTCTCATCATCCATCGACCCATTCTTGGCATGCTTAAGATGCTCCTTCAGATTTAGCAGCAGCTTCCTCCTTCTCGCCTTGATTACACCGATTGAGTCCCGCTTCTTCTTCTGCATCGCCTTCTCTAGAGTCATCGAAACAAGCTCAGCATGTTCGATGATATCTCGCGGCAGTGGCACCACCCTCGCAAGCTTGAGGCCGTAGTGCTCTTCTTGCACTATACCAGCCGCAACGCGATACAGCATCTCCATACGGTCTTGCTCGCTCATGTCGACTGCAAGATGTAGGCTTACGACTCCAGCGCGTTCGGACATGATGTGCGCCAGATCGCGAAAGTGTGTGACGAACCAGACGAGTGCTTTGCTTTCGACCAATGCCTCGGCTATGGCGATAGCAATGGCAATGCCATCACGAGTACTTGTGCCTCGACCCAACTCGTCGATGATGACCATGCTTGACGGATCAATGTTACGCAGGATGAAGGCTGTCTCCCGCATTTCCGCTGCGAAGGAAGAGACATTGGCTTCGATACTGTCATCCAGCGAGATCCGTGCGAAAAATTGCCGGATGATTGGGAACGCTGCGTATTGGGCTGGCACGAAGCTACCAACCTGTGCCATAATGGTCATGAGCGCGATTGAACGGATGTAGGTGCTCTTGCCACTCATGTTGCAGCCGGTGATGACCTGGAAGCGGGTCTGCTCGGTGGCGTACACATCGTTTGGGATGAACTTGGTGTTGTGAATCTTCTCGCGGATAGGATGACGACCAGCTCGAATGGCGAGTGATTCGCCGATCATGGGTCGTACGTAATTCTGAATTGAGACAAGATGGGCAAAGCCAGTGAGCATGTCGAGCATAGCGATACTCTCGCAGATCCGGAAGAGGCTGAACATGTGCTCTCGGACGCTTTCGATCAAGTCTCTGACAGACTGATCGCTCATGAGGAGGACTTCGTTGTGAGCGTCACCGATCTTCTGGCTCAGTTTTACGAGGGTCATGGTCTGGCACTCAATGATGTCTTTCTTGCGGTACACGTTGACGAAGATGGCAGGTAGATTGCGGTCTTGGAGCTCGTCTGCTGATAGCCGGAGATAGAATTGGCGCACGTTGTCGAACTTGGTCTGCAGAGGCAAGTTGTGTTCCTCAGCAAGGTCACTGATATGCTGCAAAGCATCGGTCATTGACTCCTTATACGTCTGACGAGCCACATCGAGCAAACCGTTGACACCAGACTTGACGGCATACGTGCGCTGGTTGCGAAAGTCCAGAGGTTGCTTGGCGTAGGTTGTATCTTCGTTGATCGTGTTGTTGATAAGCTCCTGGACGGTAACTGTGTTCTCCGATGCACAATTGGTCTGGATGGTCAGTAGCATCGGAGAACGTGCACCCGTCAGTGCCTCCCAGACAGGCTTCACCAATAGAACAGCGTGCTTGAGCATAATGACATTGTTGATGCTTTGCTGCACGTCTGGCAGACTCTCCTGGATCGGGACAAGAATGAGCTGAGTCAAAATCTTGTCCAGGTCAAGGAATGGTTTCAGGCCCGCCCGAACAGAGAAGAACAACTGTTCTTTAGTGCTGAGTTCTTCAACCGCATCGTATCGGCCGGCCAGCGTTTCTGCATCCGTGTTTGGCTGCAGGATGTTGCTTCGGAGCATACGCATGCCCATGGGCGTCTGTGTCTCGTTTAGGAGTCCAAAGAGGCAGTCACGAGACTTCGGCATTTGTAGATTCTGCACAAGCTCCAGTGACTTGATCGTGGATAGGTCAATCATCATAGAGCCGTCAGCTGGCTCATACTTGATGCGAAGGGAATGCAGAGGGAATGTTTTCGCCATCCCCAGCTCAGTATACTTGAGTGCTGCAGCAAAGCAGCACACTGCGAAGTAGTTGCCAGTGACGGCAGTCTTGATCGACTCGACATCTTCATGAAAAGCGAGTTGTTCAATGTATTCAAGACCAGTCCCTTCGTTCCAATACTTCCGATCCAGGAGTGTGATCTGGCTCTCGATGTCATCCCCATTTAGCACTTCTTCCTCAAGCACCGAGAACAATTTCGACTTCGGATGGGCAGCCGACTGCACCATACAGATGTGCGATGGATTGTACACGATGAGCTTGTGCACCGTCTTGACATAGGTCTGCGTGTCGTTCAGCTGGCTCAGGACAGCTTCACCGGTGTCGAGATTGATGAACGCAAGACCGACCGAGGGTGAGACACCTCGCGATTCGGCAACAGCGCAAGCGATCTCTTGGTTCTCGACGGCAAGCGTGGAGTAGCCAGTGCGTGGTCTTGCTGTAGCGGCGGTGCCTGGTCTGCCAGTACTTCGCCGGCCAGTGCGAGGGCGCGACACTGATGCTGTCGTGGTATCATTGTATCCGTAAAGACGATTTGACGTGCTGGTGCTGGCAGTGGTGGGACGTGTCTCGTATGAAGTCTTTTGATACGATGTTCTTTGATTGCCCGTGGCGGTCGTCAGGTAGGAGGTGGTTGTTTGTTGGTTTGTAGCCGACCCTGTCGTGTGCGACGTTGACGGTCGGCGGCGACGTGGATCCATTGTGACCGTCCTCTTGCAAAGGTGTTGAGAAGTTGGAACGTAGCAGATGAAGTCAAGACAAGCTCCAGGCAGCCAGCTTCACGCTTTGGCAAGTTCAATGATCGCGCCTTCCCCGATGCTCAACTAACTCCTGAAGGTGGAAGGCACGCTGTTTCGCTGCACTTCTACATCGCGATTCCAACTCTGATCTGCTGTCTTTACACGCACGGCGTCAAGTACGACCCGTCGTTCTAATTTCTCCAGATCCTCACTGCCTTGTCCTGGCCACCGCTGCCCACTCGCTCACCATCCGGCGCCCAGTCAACCGCGAACACTTCATCTTGATGTCCAGGTAGATTCTCAGCCAGCTTGCCTGTCCTCACATCCCACGTTTTGAGCGTTGCATCCTTACTACCACTCACTAACAATCTGCTATCGGGCGAGAACGCGCACTGGTAGACTGGTCCAACGTGTCCTCTCAACGTATTCAAGAACTTGCCATCCTTCGCCTGCCATAACTTCACATGATTGTCGAAGCCCGCACTGGCGATCAGAACACCATCTCCACTAAACGTGACGTGATTGATCTGCTTCTGATGCCCAACCATGCGATGTATGGGTTTCGTGCTCTTCGATGGCTCCCACAGGTACATGGTCATGTCGTCGGATGCGCTGACAAGTCGTTCAATCCCCCCGGAGGTGGCCAGAGCAATGTCATATCGTTGCTTCGCTTTCTTTCTCTTCTCCTCGACCGTTTCTGGCGCCTCTTTACGACCTTTGTGGTCGAAGTATCCTGTTCGAAGGACGAAGTCTGTTGACAGTGCCAAATGGTTCACCCAATGTGCGTGAGCGTTCAGGTTGTGCACCAGTGTACCCTTTACTGCATCCCAGACCTTCACTGTTCGATCTCGCGACGCAGTGTAGATGTAACCCGCTCCTCCCCATTTCACGCAAGTCACACAATCTTTGTGGCCGGTCAGTGCCATATCTGTATGCCCATGAACAGCATCCCATATCCGCACAGTCGCGTCCTTCGATGCGCTTGCCAATCGTGGTCGACCTTGCTCTCTTGAGTGATATGGCTCCCAGGAAATGCTTGTGATCCATTTCGTATGACCTTTCAGCGGCCCTCCTAGTGGCGTTCCCTTGACAGGGTCCCATAATCTCACTGTGTTGTCCATGCCACCCGTTGCTAGTATACCCTCATCGGGACTCCACGCTACTGCCAACACCCAACCTGTATGCCCCTTCAACGTATGTTGTGGTGTACCTGTATCACAATCCCAGATTCTCGCCGTCTTATCACCACCACCAGTCGCCAATCTCGAACTCGTGCCGGGCGAGAACGATGTTGCAAGAATGCTCTCTCCATGACCACTTATACTCGCCGAACATCTTGTCACTGGCTTGACCTTGAAGACCGCCTCGGCTCTACATGGTACGTCTAGTGTGCCTTCTGTGTTGCTTCTGCCATCCAAGTACCTCGCGATGATCTCTTTCTGGTCGAATTCGCCGCTGCCTTCGAACGGATCGTAGAATCGGTAGGGTAGTCGGTCGCTTGGATCCGTCTTTCCCAGTAGACTATTGAGTAGTAGCGAAAGCTTTGCTGGCGAGAGATCGCTAAGTGAGACGGCCACAGCAGGACCTTGTGCATCGCCGCTATCTGCATCTCGAAACTGAATTCGTTGCGTTCCCTGCGGTATTTCAGGCGGAGGTGTAATGGCTTCGCGCGCGCGTGCTGCAGCTGCAGTCTTTTGGCGCTTCGATGGTGGAGGGAGGACGGTCGCCATGGCTGTATGTACGTCTGCTCTGCTGTGTTGAGGTCAACAATAGGTCTTGCCATCGACATTTTCGAGACTGAACGAATCTTGCAAGGATAACTTATCGATATCGCTTAGCGGCAGCCTGATTTGACGCATGGAAGGAGAGGTCACGATCTCTTTCTCTTTGTCGTTGAACATACTGCATCGAATGTCACGTCTTCTGCAAGTTGACATACAGATCTTGCACCAATATTTATCGAGAATGCTCTGAAAAACGGCATTGTCATCGGACCACGGTTCGCTGAGATGACTCTGCAATGTCAAGCAGGAGAGCAAGGACCTAGTACCACCAAGACATTACGACCGTTCATGACCCATACTCGAGAATGTGTTCTACTTCTTATCTAACCTCTCTTTCTCATCGTCCACAATCTCCGGAATCACCTCCTCAAGGGTTGGCCTATGCGGCTTCCAGCCCAGGACACTGCTAGCACGCTCGCCTTTACCTCTAGAATTGAGACCCCAAGACACCGCCTGGAAGTCCGCCACCTGAAAGGCCTCGTCCTTCGACAACGGCTGGTCCTTCCAATCTTTGGAAATGTAGCCCTTCTTTGCCGCCGCCTTTGCGACCTGCCTTGACACCTCGCCCCACACAAATTCGCCATTGACTGCAAGGTAGTACCCTTTCGCACCCCAAATTTCCTGATCCAGCTTCTTCGCAATGGCAGCTTCGACGAGTAAGACCCAGAGATCCGAAAGATCATGGACGTGGACTTGGTTCCAGCGCGCTTTACCCTCGCCGACAATTGGAGCATAGCCCTTTTGCAGAACCAATTTCGCGAGTTCATACGCCTGGCGACTTCGGCTACTGACAGGACCTCGTCCGCGTCCATAGATCGTGGGAGGTGCAACGAGCGCAGTCTTGACATTCTCAGCGTTCTTCGTTCCGGCTTCAAGGACGATCTTATCGACGTTGCGGTGGAACGCCTCGTCAGGCAAGGTAGTAAGTTCTTCTACTCCACTCCAATCGTTGAAGATCTTCTCGTTCCACTCTCCCAGTTTCTCATCCCTCGTGTCGAAATATGTCAGGATTCCAGTTCCGCCTGTGTGCAGCCAGAAGCCAGGGCGTTCCTTCGAATGGCCCGTCGCTAACCCTTCAGCGATAGCTTTTGCGGCGCCTTCGTGGTCTGAGGCGTCAGCGGTGTGGAGAACTATGTCGGCTTTGGCGGCTTCATCGCTGATGATCTGCGAGTCATCGAGACCGCCAATGACAACTCGTAGGTCTGGATATGCTTTCTTGACGGGAGCGGCTTTCTCTTCAGAGCGGATGAGGGCCGAGTACTCGTAGTCTGAGTGGGCTTTGTTCAAAGCGTATAGGGCGTCGCCACCGATGTAGCCTGTTACGCCAGTGATAAAGATCTTGGGAGCCATGGTAGTGGTTTGTTGGAGCGCGGTGGATGTAAAACTGAAGCAATGGAGATCAAGTTATACTCATGTATGGAGCTTATGTGGCCGGAGAATGCTTTCGAATCATGCTTTCGGACAGACCTCCGACTCTGGACTGCCGCCAATGGTGCTTAACAATCCGAGTGACGTTATTTGGATGTCGAAGGCATTGTGGTGGAGGCTCCACGTCATGAAGAAGGCGATGGAAAAGCGTTTATCCACTCCATTACTCCACCCTCCACTGTGCTTCAGCATTGTAGGCGATCCGGAGGCAACATCGAGATGAATGGTTTTTGGACTTTAGAGGCAGACGGTCATCTGTAGGTAGCGGAGCCTGTTGGCCTGCTCGAGCGTCGCCGTGCCACTCGCCATCTGCCAGACTGCCATCTGTAAGCTGGAAATCAGACCGATAGAGCGCTTTGCCTCAGCGCCGCATGTACAACTCTCGGCAAGAGTGACGGAATTCAAGTAGGTCTTCAGATTGGACCAAGATGGGATGTCTTGCCGAAGCAGCCAAGCCTTTCCTTTACCAAAACGCTATGCCATGCCACGCTATAAACATTACCAAGAACTTCCGAGGGTCCACTCTCTCTTATCTCAATCGACAAATCTGCAGAATGTCATGCCTCGCAAAGAACGATCGATTCTTCTTCCCAAATATATCTGCGCGGAATGAGTTAGCACAATATCTTTCATCTCTCCAGGACATTCTGCACTTACACATCAAAATCGTCAACAAACAAATCACGACCTGCACACTACTGATCCACATGAACACCGGCTTGATTCCGGCCTTCACCAACCAGTCCAACCCGCTGAATGTCAGGCCGAACGAGAAGATGTTCTTGAAGATCAGCAGACACGTGAAGCCCTCCACAGCAAGATCCCGATGCGCGTCCACGATGTATAGAGCTGATGCAACAGCTCCCAGCACCATGCTCATCACTTCCAGAGCGAAGAAAAAGTCCGGCCAGAACCATCCAAACTTCCTAGTGTCGTCTGCCGTGATTCCGAATCCGTAGAGCCCGGCACAGCCAATGATGAGCATGGGTATGACGATGACCATCCTGAACTCTGGCTCGTAGATGCCCCCATTCCTCCTCGTCAGCCACCTCGCGGACCAGTCGGACATTAAACCGGCGAGAGCGAAGCCCAATACCGCCCCGATGAAAGCGCCGGTGTACATGTACCCAGTCTCGACTTCATTGAAGAAAAGTGGGGGACCAAGCATGATTGCGGCGAGGACGATTCCAATTAGGACTGTCCAACCAATGATGGCGCCTTGAATGAGGCAGGCCCAGAGGATTCCCGGATGGAAGAAGAGTGGGAAGGGTCGGAGAACGAGTTTGAAGAACGATTCGTCTGTTTTGCGGCCGTTGAAGGGCATCAGTGCCTCCCTGCTTCTCCAGCTATACGCGGGAATGGTGTTGTGGGGCGCAGAGCCGGCTTCGTGGTTGTGTTGGTACGTGTCCGTGTCCATGGGTTTGTCGAACGAGGTCGGGTTCTGCTCTTCGAGAGATGGGGACACTTTCCATTCCTGGCTGTCGGAATTCTCGCCCATACGGGCCCAGGACGTATCGGTGTTGTACGACGAATCGCGAGTATAGGCTGTTTCCGGGCAAAAGAAGATAACCAGAGGCAGGAGCGCTGCGCTGAAGATGGCGATGAAATAGAACGTCCATTGCCAGCCCATGGTGTGTGTCATCTTGCCCACGATGACCGGTGTGAAGAACGCTCCACCGAACAAGCTCAAGTTGCTCAATGCCATTCTCTTACCGCGCTCATGGACGAAGTATAGATCTCCAACACTTGCGTTGACAAGCGCTTCGAAGGGCGCCAGAGCAACACCTTGGAAGAAGCGCGCTGCCATGAGGGAGTTGTAGTTGTGGCCGCTGGCACCACCCCATACTGAGCTGATCACGATCAGGATCGTTCCGCCGATGTATAAATGCCTCTTGCCCCAGATTCGTCCACTTGCAACGAAGATAAAGCCTGCTAGGCCCACGCCGAGGAGATGATATCCTGTCAGTAAGGCGATATCGGTGAAAGGTTTACGAAAGTAGAGCGTCAATGTCAGAGTGTTGGCAGCGAGAAGAGGCGAGAGTGTCGATGCGATAAGGGACAGGATGCAAAGGATGCCGCAGATCAAGTCGCGTCGCCATAGTGGCCAGTTCTGGGCAATGCATCAGCATACGTTCATTACACCGTTCATGCCTGTGTTTGGCTTGCATACCAAGGGGTCTTTTGGATCATCGCTGGGCTGTGGCACCAAGATGGTTCCATCCTTGGCTTTCTTGACGTTGTGTCCTCGCGCTGCGCTCGCAAGAGGATCGAGGTCTTCAAGTGTCGCCGTTCCTGCATTGTGCAACGATTAGCGTGCGCTCCACTGTGTCTCCGCTCCGTGTGGGTATTGGTGGTCCTACCAGGGACGTGCGATAACTTGTGGTCGTTCAAGACTCCCAAACCCATTGTTTCAATATATGCTCACCACAAACATACGGGAACGAAGGATGCAACGACTGGGCTGCTCTTGGAAGCCGAAGGAACATGAAACATGCGCAGCTGGAAAGTCACTCCACCTGAGTCTGGTCCAGCTGAACGGCAAGATCCCGCCGCCCCAACATGATCGACGCGTAGCACAAGGGTCTCGGCAATCTGCTTGGGAGCGAATCAGAACATCCTGATCTCCAAAGTATGCCGTGTCAACATCCTGGTACTTCACCTCAACTTCTTGTTGTGACATTACCTGGGTCTTATCATCGCTAGAGCACCTGTGGTCGCTCATGTTACCAGATGCGCTCATCCATCCCCGCTGGACAACATCACCCCCGTCCATTCTCCTCGGAACCGTGCTATCGAGGCACATCAGGTAGATGCAACGTCAGCAGCCAACGAGTTACAACAGCTCCCTGGTCGATTGCTATTAGTGTCTCACACCGCAGCATGCCCCTGACATACAGCGTCTGTCCGCAGCGGAAGGTTATCTTTTTGGTGCTTTTAGTGCCCGTACCAGGATTTCGCGAATGTGATTTGCTGCAATCCCTGCTTCCGCCTGCTATGGTTAAACAAAATAACCTTCCGCTGCGACAAGACGCTGTATGTCTCGTGGCAATGCCGGCATCACTGGCGTATGCCAAAAGTTTGAATGATCTTTTGTGCTGGTTGTCTTCGATTTGTGCAGCAGGTGTGATCTTGGCCTTGCGCAGTGGCGGTTTGGCTGTCTGGCTGGGAATACATTGAGGACTGGCACGTGACTGGCAAGATGAGCTTCCGGATGCTGATCCTCGAAGCATGTAAAAACTTTCAGTCGCGCATGATGCCACCGTATGGCTTGGTAGCTTGAAGTCGTTCCAGTATTGATGCTCTCTACGAAAACGATGGAAACTTCAAAATAGCTAGTGAGGTATGTGCAGAGCAGATGTGAGTGCGAGGGAGTCGTTTCTCAGGTTTACACGTTCCCCCAACGAGACCATGTGTACGTGTCGGACTGGTCAAGTAAGTGGAAGATCAGCGGCAAGGCCGGGGCAAATCTGGCACGGACTGGAGACATTACCTCAACGAACACTCTGTCTTCTGCCTCGTGTACTGCAGCTTCGATCGGAACGGCCAGAGCAATGCGACTTGATGAACGGGAGTAGTAGCAACTCTGTCACTTGTTGTAGAGCCATGTCCATCAGCTGGAACGTTCCGGCGCCACTGAGCGGTAGCCATACTCTGGGTTTGGTCAGAACATACGACCTGTTGGCATTTGCTAGACCTACTCACTCTTCACGATGGTCTGCCAGGTGTGATCTTGGATCGGCAAGGGCAATTTCACGTGCCTGACGTCCTTGCCGGTAGTGACTTCAGTCCACTTCATCCAGCCTTTCGGATAGACATAGGTCGGCCTACGCTGTCCCGTCGGCCACAGGACTGCGTTGAAGAGATTGTGTAGTCGAAAGTATTCGGTTGGGTGGCTGCGATACTCTATCTCGAAGTACTGACTCACGTAGTCCCAGATAGCCTGTGGGTGATGGGCTTCTTTGATGGACGGCTGGCATATTAGCATCCGCTTCCAGCTAGCCCCTACCCGCTGCAAGATCGACCACTCCTCGCTGCCAATCTTTGACTTTTGGCGTTCGCAGATCAGGTCAAGGAACGGATTGTTGAAGACGAGCGAAGCAAAGCCATTGTATTTGTTTGCAGACCAGAATCCGTTCTTGCCGTTGTCGATGTACAGCACGAGAGGACCAGGGAGTGGCCGTAGGAACAGCGCTTGCTGCAGGCGCTCCGACTTCTCGATGATAGTGAGCCATCGCTTGCTGACGCGCATGGCATTGACCAGCAGATCTCGGGGAGGTACCAGCAAGAGCATAGCCTCCATGATTTTATTGTACTCAATGTCCTGACCTGAAATCGAAACATTCGCAGCAGGTCTCGCATGGTTCTGCTTCTTTTTTCTTCCTCTCGTCATGGTTTGAGCCTGGCCGTAAAGCAACTCGTGCTGCAGAGCCTCAAGAGTGCGTTTTGCGTGAGCCGGGAACGGGTTTCCTTTCCTTTTGCATCTTCTGCGCATCTTCTTGAGTCGACGGACAGTGCGGCGCAGCTTGCGTTCATGCCGCGCCTTGATGTGCATTGCCGCTGCATGATCTGTTGTCGTGTGTTCCGAAGGCATGGTAGGCGAGCAGCTGCGTGCTATATCCATGGTGCGTTCAGTCTGACGCGTCTGGTGTCAAAATGAAGTGCAGCAGTTCATGCCTTCCCATCGTGAAAGTCATAGCAACAACCCTGTCCCGTCTGCGCAAGCCAGCGAACTCTCCTGTCTCGACTTCACTTCATGCTCAGCAGCGGCACCCCGCCACACGTCTCTTTCGCCTTCGTAGACACGCGCTCCTCTATAGTACGATGCCGTTCAACTTCTGTAGCCTCCTTCGCACATTCTCTCGCAGCTTCAGCTGAGCCAAGCTATTCAATCGCCTCATCGTCCACTGTCGTCGACAGACGATGCCACTGCACATACTACACCATACCACCAGACTCGACGGCTGAGACGCTGGCTGAAGCTCCATAGTCCACCTTGCTGTGGCTTGTTCGGTCCTTACCGGGGTTCTGAGCATCAGGCAGCTCGTCCCCAGTGATGATGGCCAGCTGGAACGTTGAAATTGCTCGTCCATTACGCCTTCAGCCCCATCACCGCTTCGTATGGCTCTGTGGTGACAACGACTCTAGAGTTGCGCTTGTCGTACTGGATGGCCTGGAAGCTACTGTCGTAGCTGGTAGGTGAGGTCGAACAGGTAGTAGAGGTTGGGCCGTGAATGCCATTGGTCATTGTGGTGCCGCACTGGAAGCCTGGGAACACTGTGTTAGTGTACTTCAGGTAGATAGCAGAGCAGCGCACGTGAGGTGCCGTCGAGAGTGTTTTGCTGCATGTAGAGGTCACAGAGCGGTGACGCAGATCTCGTCCCAAGGCGACAGCGATGTACCACCTCGTTTACCATCGAGCTACGCATTTTCAACGGTTCGGATGTAGACTGGGTCTGTAAGCTGCCCCGCCGTTGTGCAGAAGTGATAAAGTAAGCGATCATACCGAAATGGAACGTTTTGAACATTGGAAACAGCTCTTACTATGTACAAACGCCTTGCCGACTGTGGTCTTTTCCGTCGCCTGTTGTGCTAGCGCCACTACTAAGACATCCCAAGTTGCTGCAACAATCTATGCAAAAGCCATGCTCTTCTTAATCTCTGCAATTGCAAGTGCAGGGTTGAGACCCTTCGGGCACGTCCTGCTGCAGTTCAGGATCGTGTGGCATCGGTAAAGGCTCATGCTGTTGTTCAAAGCGTCCTTGCGCTGGAGGGTCTTCTCGTCACGCGAATCGGCGATCCATCGGTACGACTGCAGCAGGACGGCTGGACCAAGGTACTCCTCGCTGTTCCACCAGTATGAAGGGCAAGATGTGCTGCAGCATGCGCAGAGAATGCACTCGTACAGACCGTCGAGCTTGCGTCTGTCCTCCTTTGACTGGCGGACCTCCTTGCCATCTGCTGGTGCTGTATCCCTCTGCAGGTATGGCTTGATCGACTTGTATTGCTTGTAGAATTGTGTAAGATCGGGCACGAGGTCCTTGACGACGTATGTGTGCGGTAGTGGGTAGATCCTCGACTCTGTTTTGGTATCTGTGGGAATACGGCCTGATAGAATGTGAGTGGGTGGCGTCGAAATATGCAAACAAAGGTGTCTCTACTCACATAAACATGCCAATGTGTTCACACCATCGATGTTCATCGCACAGCTGCCGCAGATACCCTCTCTGCAACTCCTTCGGAATGTCAAGGTTGGGTCCACCTCGTTCTTGATCCTGATCAGCGCGTCCAGCATCATTGGTCCGGTCTTGTTCAGGTCCAGTGTGTACGACTGCATCTTTGGCTTGCTCGCGGGCTCATCTGGGTTCCATCTGTAGATCTGGAATGTCTTGATGCGCGAGTTCTCGTCTGCCTTGGGCTCGTGTGCAGTGCCGGTCTTGTTTGCTGGTATGGGTGGTCGGGAAGCCGAGGTGGCCTCTGCTACGGCGGAAATGGGCTCCTTGGTGTGCTCAATTGTGGTGGCCATGCCTCGTCGGAAGACCTGAGGCGCAAAGCGCCGTGTTGCAAGTCTCAATGCCATGCTGTGATGTGGTATGTGCGTCTGGAGACTGGTGTGTAGAGGGGCGACTGGGTGTGTGTATATGGAGGAAGGAAGTCGAAGATGTCACTCCCTCGCCTCGCTCACGTTTCTGTCGGCTATGGAAGTAGCCAATCAGCTGAGCTTTTATTACACTGCATTATTTCCCTGTTGTTTCCGCCTCGGCTGATACCGCGGCTTTCAATTCTCGTCGAAAATCTTCTTCCGCCGAACTTCCACAGTAACACAATCCAACACCGCGACCATCAGCGACTCCAGGCTACACACGGCGTTGTTCCATCACCAGCAACATGTGTTCATAAGAGAGCAGGTCCAATGTGCCACGCGATGGACAGATCTCGAAACCGAAACTCAATCTGAGTGGCGGCAGCTTGCACTTTCCTCGGCGAGGTACTTCTCTACCTGCATGTGACCCTTCGCTGCTTCCTGTTGCGGCAAATCTCAACCTCTGCTGGTCTGCGGCAAGTCTAGACCTGGCGAGCACACAACATATCCTGTGGCAAGCACGAGTGACCAACGGCTGCTGCTATAACTTCATGAAGCAGATCATCAACACCATCATCCGGCTCAGCTTAGTCAACCAAAGAACACTCTTCCGGCCTCAGATCGTCCTGAAGCCTTTGAGGGCCGGCCGCGACCTGACGACAATGGCCGCTGGAACTCTCAGGCGTCCTATACACCTCATCTTGGACTATGATGGCACGCTCACAGTCAAGGACACTATGGCGGTCCTGGGCAACCTTCCAAAGCAGCCACGCCTGACTTGGAAGGAGATCGAGGAAGCATACCTGAAAGACTACCAGAGCTACAAGATGGACCACTTCGGCTGGATCCATTACAATGATAAAGAGTACAGCGAGTGGCTTTCGCGTCGTAAGGAGGTCGAGCAAAAGAGTGCCAAGCGCGTTCAAGACGCATGCTTCTTTCGAGGCGTCAAACAAGCAGACGTGGAGCAAAGTATCATTGACTCGCTGCATAATGGCGACTTGCAGTTTCGCTCTGGCTGGCTCGACTTGTTCGCTCTCTTCCTTGCAGACTATGACCCTGCCACTGGTATGTCAGATGGAAGCAAGATCAGCATCCTCAGTGTCAACTGGAGTGAGACTGCCATTCGTCGTTCACTGTGGGAAGCAGCACGCCAAAGTGATCATCCACAAAAAGATATCATCTGCTTGTACGTCAACGACATGGAGATTAGAGCCAACGAGATCGAAGGCCTAGCATCACCCAATGGTTCTTCTGGTCGAGTGTGCCGCCCTCTGCCATCATCCGACATTCGCACAAGTGGCGACAAGCTCGTGCACTTGAATCAGATGCGGAGTGACCAAGCTACGCAACCTCAGCACAACAACGGCTCGATCATCTACGTGGGCGACTCATCTACCGACTTTGAGAGCTTGTGTGCAGCTGACCTGGGGATCTGGCTGTACGACGTGGACGAATCTGAATACAAGGACACGTTTGTGGAAGTATTCAAGCCCTTGCAAATGATCCCGCCCGTGCCAATCCGCGAGGTGACAAAAGTGGCTTCGAGGGACGAGCCAACATGGACTCTGTTGCTGGCTTGGGATCGAGACTTTTATGGCGTGGTCAAGCTTTTCTCCGATGCCTGAGCATTGCTGGTGATCCACTGCAACATGAGGCTTGCATGAAGCACGAGCACTCAGTCAAGAGCGCTGACACCGGGTGCACCATGCAACGACTCATCTGTCAAAGTAAGTCTATCGTCCTCCGCCCCCCCCTACCCTCTGCATGATGAACACACCATACGTTACACCCAGCTCACTCAGATGCTACGGCACGTGCTGTGAACGCGTAAGCAAAGCCCTGATCAACAACTTACACACCTCACACCACCTTTCAAGACCGCCACATGCCCATACTGACTTGAAGCAAAGACAGGTCACTTCAGGGAATGGATGATTGTAGGTGAAGATTCCATTGCTTCGCTTGCCCAAAGTTCTACGCTAACGACTCTCCATCGAGCGCCACAGCATACCCGCCCAATCATGCCGCCACCGCGACCGGTGCGATCTCCTGATCTCTACTTGGGGGAGACTTTCCGATGGTCAACATCGTTGCTTTCAACGACTTCATCCAAGTCTTGTAATCCTCTGCTTCTTGCCAATAGCCGCGGAGCTGCAAGATCTTTGGCAGCACCGAAAACACTGTCCGGAGGGTCATCGCGTGAGGCTGTAGCTCATCCTGGACGATCCGAAGGTCATTGCAGAATTGTCCGATCCCATCTCTCCCGCCAGTCCATCGCGCCACACCTCTTGGGTCGTTACGAGCCATCATCCGAATCTGGACGTAGGCGGCAAGTTTGAGGGCTTCCTTCATCACAGCAATGTCTTCTGTCGCGCTTGTCGCCAGGAATCGTTGCAGTCGTGGACGAGCGACAACCGCGTTGATCCATGTTGCCTTTTCCAAGAAGCTCGTACAGATATGAGACGTGCCTCTTGTGGGTCGCAGGCCCGATGTGTTCTTCGTAGTGACGCCCGTCAATCGCAGGGACCGTAAGTTCGGCAACTTCGGCAGCACGCTCTGCAAGTACGTCTCCCAGGCAGTCCGAACACCTCCCTCGACTGGCAACGGACACGATATCGATGTGATCCACAATCTCTTGAAGCTTTCCATTCTCGCAATTTCGACAGAGTACAAGAATGCTGACATTTGAGCACCGGGCATGTTTAGTCGTGATGGACAACCGCCGCAGCTCAGAGTCGCCGTGCGGAGGAATGGACGTAGGGCTGCAGCGTACCATGCCCCTGAGATCGTGAGTCTGGGATGTCCGACCTGCTGCCAGGGCAAGACTACTCTATAATCGACCAGGTCGTAAAGGCTGTAGATATCGTCTATGGTGAAGGTGTACTCGAAAATGCGTTCGAGGATCTCTGCCGGTAGGTCGAGGAGGTTGATGCTTGCTCTTATAGCTGGAACGATGGTCGTATCTGGCTCTGTCAATGGTGTTAGGCCATCGCTAGGGTGCGACATTATTACGTGGAACTTCAGAGATGAAGGGCCAGCGGACGTGGTGAATATAACGCCATTTTCGACAATGGTGCCAAGGGTCAGGTATACTTCCAGATGAATACGACACGGAACAGACCACTGTGGACCGTCGACTTAGCCTAGCTGCAGCGTGCGCAACAGAGAGGCTGTTTGGTGTCTCTGTCCGCTCCAGACGCAAGAACTCACTTCACTGACGCATGCTGAGACAAGGATTCTGAAATATCTGCTTGTATGCAGTTCAAGTGAGACAATCAGTAGAGCAAGCAGGAGGTGACTCACTTCAAGCACGTGGATCTATGTCGACTGGTTGCGCTTATTTAGCTCGTAAGCACTTCTCTTGCAAGCATAGGCACTCGCAACAGGATGTCTTCCACCAAGATAGACCCGAGACTCACCAACGTCACCACCATGAATTGGCTGACTATGAAGAGTTGGCTAGACGGCAAGATTGACAATCTAGACGTCAAAGTCTCACATGTCAGGGTAAACATCGCTTCGGCTCATCTTGCAGCTGACTATATCTTTGAGCGGCTGAAGACGATAGAGCTTGAGCTGGACAAATCAACGGAGGAAGCAGACGACAAAGGTATCTACATCCACGATGCCTTGCAAGGAATGCAAAACGACGTCAAGCATTTGGATCCGGATGAACTCATTCTGCTGGAAGACTGGGAAGCTGGAGAGTATGTCACAACGCCGCTGGAACAGATTCGAGCTATGCAAAAGGTGAAGATCGAGATCGACCGGAGAATCAAGGACGCAGTGGACCAGAAGGCAAAAGCGGAGAAGGCGGAAGCTGAAAAGGCAGAGGCGGAGAAGGCAGAAGCCGAGATGGCACAGAAAGAGGTAGGGAAAAGTTCAAATACGGAGAGATCAGAAGTAGGGGCAGAGGAGAGTCCAGAGACAGACAAAGCGAAGAAGAGGTCGAGGACCAGGCGACGCAGGAACCCTTGACTGGACGACAATGAGATACGGCTTGTCCTGTTGCCATGGACCTTGAAGGCTTCTCGAAGCACTCAGTATCCGCCGCGGTGGTCTACGCCCGCCTTTAGAGTACCATATTCACGGTGCTGCTTAACTACGTACGTACTTCGACCTATACTGTAAACGTCAGGTATACGTACATTCGATACTACCCGTGAAACTTCCACTCACCTAAGTCCAGCCCGCATGAGCTTTCCACCTTAAGCTGACTCGCAAAGATCTCGTAATCATACGAATCTTGTCCAACTCTGTGGCAACTATGAGGAGCACAGACATTGCCTCGTCTGACGATGGCTCATCACGATACACGTCGAACTTGATATTGTTCAGCATGATGTGCAAAGACTTCTGTGCGGTGCGGTATGGCAGTCCATGACGCTTGCAATCATCACATGTTGACTGCAACTCTTTAAGTAGATCAGCACGCTGCTCACATGCGTCTGATATACAAGTGGCCTCTGTGAAACTCGTACTTCCATTTCTCCTTGTCCTGCGACTCCTGCCCCGGCAGGGCAAAGCGGCGTAACAGTCGAAGGTCATCCTCGTACAAGACTTTCCGAAGCCACCGCCTGAGGATTGTCATATAGGGAGGTGCTTTGTGCTGTGGCGGTATGTCCTTACTCGTGGGTGGTTTGACCATCGCTCGTGGTTGGTGATCAAAGCTTGTGATCGTGCTCGTCGGCGTTGGTGGAACGTGCTTGATGTGGTCGTGCTCAGAACTGGGGTATGGCTGTCGTGTGTGATTGTCGGGTGCGGTCGATAGACTTGAAAAAGGAACTCATGTTATATGTTTCTCACATAAACTTGTTCACCAGAGCACGACACTCGTCTTTGTGGAATCTTCACTGGCGCAACACTGTGAGCCGTGCCGCTAGTTGCCGCACCAAGTATTCCAAGGCATATGGCGAATGAAACGCCACTTCGCGTTGTCAAGTACTTCACTAAAGTGCTCTCATACCAAGGAATGTAGCCTCGCTCTGGTGAAGATGAATACTGATCAAGCGCTTAGCGTCAAGGTTGGTGCAAAATAACGCGCTTCCGAGCAGCGAGACGAAGCTCCCTCTGGTCCAGAAACTCGACGTCTGATTAGAGGCGGTGACCAACTTCATGGTCAGCACTCACACGATTCAAATGCCAGTAGAGCTGGAACGTACATTTCCGTGTACATACCGCCCCTGGTGTACGTACAACGTGCTATACAGTAAAAGTCAGCTCAAAGAAGGTTCTCAACACCCGTGGCCATGGCTTAGCTCGATCTGTCAGTCTTTGCGGTGTCGAGTCCAACGTATACAGCTGATAGTACTGCCGAGATGTGAGGGTAGTATCGAATCGATTCTGGTTTCGATGTCTTTCTACTGTAGTGACCTGTGATGAAAGTCAGCGGCCACTTATCGCAATTGATGAAAAGGGAGCTCACAACTCTTGCGCCGCTTGTCGCTGCCACTTATGTCGCCTTTGAGGTGCCGCTGGCGCTGAGCTCCTCTGTGGCGCAGTCTCCAAAAATCCTCCTTCGCGCAATCTTGCTGTCGGATTTTGCCGCGAATGAGTCTTGTCCTTTCATCTCATCGATCCGCCGTGGAACGGAACCAGTGTCAAAGTCCAGCCTTGTCCTGCTCTGCTCTGCTCTGCTCTGCTCTGCCCTGCAATGTTCATGCTCTGTCTGCCTTCGCCCGCCTCTCACACCACGAACCTGAAGTTCTGTGTCTGAATCACCCACTGCCTTCCTTCACCAGACTTACCCAGGTCCTTGTTCGCCACCAACACGAGGTGATCGGCAAAGCCTCGCATGGGACCATCTTTACGCTCAAACAGCCGTACATAACCGCTGACCTGACCAGTATCCATCAGTCCACAATGTTCTCCACTTAGAGATCCGCATCTTTCATACCTGCACCGAGATGCTCACGTTCCTCTCAGCCTCCTTCTTCGTGCTCTTCTTTGCGCCATCCACGCATTCGTTCAAGATGTGGGCGTTCAAGCTCTGCACCTCAAGGAAGAAGTATGGCATTTTGTCGAACTCTTTCTGGAACTCTGCGCCGCTGAAGAAAGCTTCCCCATTCCAGCAGATGAAAGGAAGGTTCCTCTTTGCGTCGGCCTCGTCTTTTTCGGCTGCGCAGTAGTAGGTGGACACTGTCGCGCGAGAATTGTGCAGGGCGGCGTAGAAGTTGTCGACGAAGGACTCGGCGGTTTCGGTGGCAACCTTAGTGAGGTCTGCCTCGGATAGCTTGACGGTCTTGTCGGCTGCCATGTCGGCTGCAGCACGCTAGTGTGCAGGTGAAGCAAGGAGTGAAATGTTGCAGCTAACATGTGATGCGCCGCTGCAGCTTCCGCCAAGCAGTCGGAATCAAGTCCGCCGCGATTTCCCCACTCGAGCATTTTGCATTGGCTTCGAACTTTTGGCAGGAACGAAGAGCAGTCCACCGCCAGACAACAGCAGAGTCGACCATCGCCCAACATGCCAAAGGAAATCAACGACATCAAGGCCTTCCTCGAGGTGTCTCGCCGCAAGGATGCTTCCTGTACGTCGGCCACCCATTGCGCACACCGGCGCAAGGTGCAGACACGGCGCAAACAGAATACTGACATATGATACTACAGCCGCCAGGATAAAGAAGAACAAGGCCACAGGCCAGACCAAGTTCAAGGTCCGATGCCAGCGATATCTCTACACCCTCACCCTCAAGGACTCGGACAAGGCCGACAAGCTGAAGCAGTCACTCCCACCTGGTACACTCCCATTCCCGCCACCTCTCCCTACCCTCCTTCCTCTTGCTGATACGCTTCATCCCAGGCCTCACCGTCACCGAGACCCCAAAGAAGAACGCCAAGGGCAAGCACACCGCCAAGACCTCATAGACGACCCAACGAAAGCATGATCAAAGAGCACGGCGTTTGGAGACAAGGGACAACTGCATGGGCTTGTGAGGGTATCATGGTACGACTCTGGCAATCCTGTATGGGAGAGCTAGTGGAGACTTTACTTAGTAGCACTATGTCATGAGTAATGGCAATGCGAATGGATGTCTCGTTGCGTGCCCGACTATGTCTACCTGAACGTGAAGAGCTTGTGAAGAACAACGAGGTGACTAATGAGGTGAGTGGGCATGTTCTGGTCGTCGTGTGGTGATGTTTGATACCAATCTTCCCGATTATGGGCTCGCGGGGCGAGCAGTCTTTATGCTGCGGCAAAAGAAGTGTTTACCACCCGGGATGATGTCTCCCAAATCAGCAGAAAGTCATGGACTGCGCCATCCGAGCGAACACGATCGTCGAAGGTCCCAAAGCCCATGTACTCCGTCTATCGTAAATCAGCATCAGTAGGTCAGCTGCCTCCGATTCCTTTACTCCTTTGGTAGCCACAACTCCCTGCGGCACATCCGGTCCTATTCCGATTGTGACGTTGATATGATGATCAACGTGCAGTATCAGCATGACATGTAAGTACAATCCCTTTTACTCTCCTAACATCAATTGAGGTAAGCAACAATCGCATTGCAACAGCTCTCACCACCAGTCATGTCTTCACAAACTATCAAACACCACCTCACCCTGGACCCAACCCACCACCAACCTCCCACCCGCGACGAGACCGCAGAAAGCAGCCAAGCAGACCTTCCACCACCAACACCCAAACTCTCCCACCAACATCCAACCAAATCCCACGGCAAAGAAAACGCCAGCCTCTACTTCATCGGCACCGCAACCACTCTCCTCCAATGGCAAGGCATCCGAATCCTAACAGACCCCAACTTCCTCCACGCCGGCGAGCACGTCCACCTCGGCCCCGGCGTGACTGGCACTCGCGTCACAAATCCTGCCGTCGATCTCCATGCTCTGCCGCATATTGATGCGGTGTTGCTGAGTCATTACCACGCCGACCACTTTGATGAACTGGTGGAGAAATCGCTGCGAAGGGATCTGCCGATTGTTACGACGCCGCATGCGAAGGAGCATTTGGCAGATAAGAAATCTGGCGAGGAGAAGTTCACGCAGGTTCATGATTTGAATACGTTTGAGAATGCTCTCCTCGATATCAAGACCGAGGGCGTGGCCTCGCCGGACCGCATCCCAGCCATCAAAGTCACAGCAATGCCAGGGAAACATGTCCCTCCTGGTCCCCTGAACGTTGCGAACGATATTCTCGGTGCGGTCCCACCGACGAATGGCTGGATGTTGGAATTGGGGAGTAAGCCTGCGATGAGTACGGTCGCCTCCGATTTTCGCTCGGGTTATAGAGTTTACATATCTGGCGACACACTCCTCGTCGACGACCTCAAGGAGATCCCTAAGCGTTACGCTGGACTCGAAATAGATCTCATGCTCATCCATCTCGGTGGTACGACGATTCCAGGCCCGAAAGTGCCGCTGTTGATGGTGACTATGGATGCTGTGCAGGGGGTGAAACTGATGCAATTGATCAAGCCGGATGTGACGATTCCAGTGCATTATGATGATTACGATGTGTTCTTGAGTCCGTTGGAGGATTTCAAGAAGGCGGTTACGAAGGCGGGGTTTGATGATAGAGTGGTTTATTTGGATCGGGCGGAGGAGTATAGATTCCACGTGAGAGAGGGAGAGGATGTTGAGGGCATGTTGAGGGGAGGACGCTGAGCTCCTGAGATCAATTAGAGATCTGATGGAGCCAGTCTGATCAACAAGCAAGTCATTCTCCAAGGTTTGCAATCAAGCCTTGTCACAAGCAAGCAAGTTGGAAGCCTATAGCTTAGTCAGTATTTTCAAACAATCAAGCGGTGTTTTCTCCTTCGTTTACAAGCCTTGTGAGCATGTCTGTGTCGTTTTACAAGGTGTTGTTAATGATATTCAAGGTCATGTCGATCTAAGAAGGTGGAATTCTAGGAAGTGCGGACCTATCTCCAAGCTAATCGGATCACGTACCGACGGTCACGTGCTTTCCCGCTTCAGTTTTCCCGACTTCTCAATTCCGACGCGTCTATCTCAACCTCTAAGCATCAACTTCACGACCTCACTACACCATAACATAGACTCGTAGCAAGTTGAAACTGGCAGTGTGCTTTCAACCGTACTAGATACTGAAGATCTGTTCGCGCCGACTATCGAGATTAACGCCGTGAGCAACAAAGCCGACATATCCAAGGTGCTAGGGAAGAGAAAGTACGACTTGCTTGACCAGCCAGATTGGACGCGACTGAAGGCCTATTGCCGTACCTCACAAGACCGCAACTACTCATCATTCATTTGGAACTACGGCTGGCCTATTGAGGACAAAGATAGGCTCGAATGCTAGCTCTGTAAGCTATGCCACAGCGCTAGTAGAAAAGAGAAGGGCATCTATAAGACCAACGTCTCTACGACTAGTGCTTCGAACTATATAAAGACGAAGCACCACATCGATAGTAACGGTGTCATTCAACCGAAAGAGAAGAAGAGGAAGGGCTTGGATCAATATTACAGTGGGCAGCAGATTAATAACGAGCGTGCTATCGAATTCAATAAGGACGAGTTAAGGTCCAGACAGTGCGCTTCAGACGACTACTTGTCTACCTTCAAGAGCGCTATAAGTCCTATCTACCGTGTCAAGTCACTACCGGCTCAACAATCGATAGAATCTACGATAAGACACTAGGCTATATCACGGAAGAATTGGCCTTATCATTAAGCAAGATCAGCTACAGCTTCGACTTGTAGACTTCGAAGAATAAGCTCGTACTACTTAGGCTCGTTGCTCACTTTATTAATAAGGACGGTAAAGCTACGAAGATGCTACTCGTATTGCTACGATAGCGAGGTCGTCATTCTAGATACAATATCTCCGAGACTATTAGCAACACGCTTGTCCACTACGGCGTAGAGCATAAGATCGGTTACTTTATTACTGATAACGCTAGTAACAACCCGAAGGCAATAGGCTTTATGTCTACCGAGTACGGACTCGATAAGAAGTGGTACTAGCTTCGCTATACTGGTCATACCTTTAACCTTACTATATAAGCTACGCTCTTCGGCAAGCACGTAGGCGATATCACGTAGGGCTTCGAAGACGAGCTTGTCGCTATTGAATCGGTTAAAGAGGCCAATCTACTGCTATAGCGAACGCGAGGGCCTATCGGTAAGCTTCACTACGTACTATATTTCATTGACTCGTCACCTTAGCGCCTAGAGCTATTAGATCAACTACAACTTGACCTTATGACTCTAACGAAGCCGGACAGCGCTTAAGACATATACGGCATTATCTACGCTATCGAGACATACTAGAACAGCTATGTCGATAGTGCCGAGAGAGCCGCGTACCTAATGCTAGCTATCGACGAGTTTATACGCCGAGAAGTCGACAGCTAGCATAACTACCTACGCCGCTATATAGAGCGCGGTATAGAGCCTAGTCGTAAACCTCCTTCGATCGTACGCGATGCCCTCACCGCTGACGATTAGACTGTCATTAAGCGATATATCGAGATCCTTCGGCCGTTAAAGGACGTAACGATGACTCTATAAGGTGATGCCGGCGGCAACTTCGGTATAATCTAGTAGGTACTGCCTACTTTCGCTCGCGTAATACAATACTTCGAAGAGTAGCGAGAGAGGTATCTACTTTAGCCACTACGGCGTGCACTACCGCGGTCTCGAATGACGGCTAATATAACACTTGAACGAGTGTCGGATAAGGAGCTCGAGCTGCCCTTAACCGTAGAGGGTCACTTCTCTACAGCGATCAACCTTGCTTAGCAGAAGATAAGTAAATACTTTATGCGATTAGACGACACGCCTATGTACGTAGCAGCAGTCGTATTACACCTAAGAATGAAGTGGCGTTAGCTTGAGTATAACGAAAGCGATGGCTGCTTCGGTCCTACTAATACGTGGATTATAGGCCGTAAGAAAGAGGTAACGAAGCTCTGGCTAACCTACAAGCCAGTCACGATCAAGAAGAAGCAGCCGCAACAGTCCTTACACCTTGCCGTCGATAAGGGCTTCGTCGAAGATTACGAGAGCGACGAAGATTACGCTCAACGAGGCCTCGATAAGATGGAGCAGTACATACGCCTACCGCGGTGCCCTGAAGCTGAGCTTGCTATTACTGATTCACCTGGCAAGTATTGGGTTGATAAGCTACCGCAATGGCCCAATCTAGCACGAATGGCGCTCGATATCTACTGCTGCCCTACAATGAGTGATGAGCCGGAGCGACAGTTTAGTCAAGCAGGTAATATTCTTACACCGAAGCGGAGGCACATAGCAGCAAGCACTATCAACAACCTAATGACCTTGAAAAGCTGGTGCAAGCAAGGGGTGATAACGATTGAGTAAGAGCTGTTCAATAGGGTGAGAACTCCGGCAACAACACCTCCGACAGCAACACCAGCAACGACGACGATATAGGTCTTGGCACGTCACAAGTTGAGCAACCAAGGCAAGTCAGATGCTGTGTATTCACTTGCAAGGCAGGTCACGAGCTAGCAGGGTACAAACAATCAAGTCATTCACCTCATTTTTGACTCGTTTGTTTGTTGATCAGTCTGGATGGAGCCAAGAGTAGTGCATGTTACATCAGGTTTGGCTGGAGCGCAGCAGCAGCCAAAGACGTGCAGAGCGGTGATATCTTCCCCTGACGGTGTCCAAAAGACACTTTCGGCTTCGGTACAGCTGAATGTCCCTGCTATCCTGCGAATCGGGTACAGTCAATCGTCTAGATAGCTCCAACCTTCTTCAGCCACTCCTTGCTCGCATGCACCAGATCTTGCTCCTGAACCTCAAACTCCTCCCAATCCGGCAACTCAAACCATGGCATCTGATACTCATCAATCGCAATGAGGGTATGATACTTCAAGCCTCTGTCATACTTAGCATATTCGTGGTAGCTGTAAGGGCAGCCACAGCCAAGACCATCGCGATCCGCATCCGGCCGACCGTGGAAGTCCATAGCCTCGGAATAGTACCCTCCATGCCCGATGAAGTGTGTGACGGCGTCGCAGACCAGCTCGGTGGATCTGATCTTCAGTCCGATCGCAATGTAAGACTCTGGCTCGTAGACAACGTCTTACCACATCTTGGGATGCTCTGAAAGCAGCACCTCGATCGCTGATGCGATGCAGGGCAGGAAGTCGTAGTACTCGGCCAGAGCGATGACATTGGCCACGTCCACCACGACGGTCCCTATGGGACTGTCGCTCAAGTCAACCACCATTTGATGCAGGAGCGCGAATGCGATCTTGTGTGCGCGTATTGAATTCTCGCGCTCGACGGAAGTGGTAACCCCCTTGACCGTGCGACACCAGCCTTCGCTGCGATCAGTCCGGCGCTCATTCAACGTGGGGACCCCGCTGGCAAGGCTCGAGTGGCAGAAAGTATTTATGTAGATCGGTTCGGTCGAAATGATACCCCGGTCGTCGCGAGACGTTTCCTCTGTGGGCCACTCCATCGATTTGTCCTGTCGCCATGTCAGCATTGCGAAGGCTAGACTCATAGTCGCGACCGGGGCTTACCTCGTCCGAAATCGTGAAAGCCGCGTCGTCGTAGAGCAGTCGGTATGTGTAGATGGGCAGATTGGTCCCGGCGTTCGTGGTGACGGTCGTGGCCACCTTGGCTTTCTGCCAGTCCTTGCTAAAGCGCGACCTCAACCGCTGCGAGGCCGCGGCAAGGACCTTGCTGTGCACGACCAGAACGTCCTCGGGCTCGTGCGACAGATGGATGACCATGTCGCCGCCCTCGAGCTGAACAAGAGCCAGTGGTAGTTCGAGTGTGATCGCACCACTACATATGTCAGTAGGTTGGGACGTCTGCGGAGTGCGCTGGTACGTACAGGTGCTCGAGTACTGGATCTTGTGTACTTGTCGCCATGAATTCTGGTGTGGAGCACTTGTGTGAGTGTGTCGCAGACTCGAGGCAGTACGAGTAGCGATTTCTCGGGTGGTGCAAGAAGTTCGTGTGTGTGTGTGTGTCGGAAGCTCAAGTAGCTTTTGAAGAGTAGAGCGCGTCTTGATAACACGTCAGTGCGGTCAAAGCCGAGAGCGCTTCATTCATCAACTTACGAGTCCGTGCACGCCATTGTATAGAGTTTCGAAGCAGGGTATAGTCGGTAAATGAAAGAACCTGGGGACAGCGGCCACGACAGGATCCTTTGGACAAGTCTGTTCAGGAAGTGTAAGTGTGTTAATGCCATGGATCTGTGCTCCTGCGCCGCCAATTCACGCCCACGAAGAAGCGATGAAAGTGCCTCGACCTTGCGCGCCATGGTTCCCTCATCGTTCCTTACTGTGGTGTGATCATACTGGACGCAAGCACCTTGCTGAAAATTTCTCAGCAGCGTACATTTCAATCGCGAAACTCGCGCCTCATCTTAACAGCGAGACATGTTTCCTTCAGCTCACGGTTTTTGTGGACCTTTGTAACACTGGACAGCCATTGCTGTAGTGCAAGGGTTGTTGACAAAGTTGATTGCTGCTTGGCACTGTAACGACCGCTCTTTGCAAACCAGGCGTGCTAGAGTGAACAATGTGGAGATGCGAATAGGATCCTACGACGCGCGAGTGCTTCGCGTTGATCGCTATATTTGCGCATCGCTTGAGCACGCCGGCAGGCTTAAGCAACGATGTTTGCAGTGAAAGGTCTGAAGACGACGTCGCGCTTGGCGGTAACGAGCTTTATCCTCAGCCCTTGCTATACCGGTATCGCATGTCTCCGCTTCGTCTTTACTCTTAATTGTCTTGATTGCGGCAGTGTCGATGGCGCTTTTGCCGTTCGTCTCCGTCCTTCACCGTTACGTTGTCGGCCCAGTTGGGCAGACGGGGCAGACGGGGCAGACTCTCGCTGTTGCGGAAGCAACACTCATGTCTCTCAGAGGAGTCCGCTCGGGATAAGGCTATGACCACGTGTCGTCATGCGTATTCGTCAACGTCAACAATATGTTTGAAAGGATGCCGTGAGTGGTCTGTGTCGTTGTATTGTTGCAAAGTATGTCTACGATGAGGTTGCGTTGCCGGCGTTCGCCAAGGTGATGGTAGCTCATAGCCTCGTACCCAGTCCGAGGGCCGTGAAAGTGGAGGTGGAACCAAGCTTGTCAGCGTGAGGGAACTTCACCTGTAACTGCTCCTTCCTCTTCCTCTTTTTGACTTGCTCATCACCCTCTCGCTGCGATACTGATGCCACGGGTGAGGCTCAAAGATGCAGTGCCAGAGCTATGACGGCCGTGAAGGCAGTGAATAAGACCACGCGTGCATGCGCTTGACTGCGATGCACTCTGCAACCACGTAGGCTGCACGCTCGCTCACGAGGGTACACCTCTTGCCAGTGCCAATTGGCGACTGGCTCACCGCGATCAAGCTGCGATACGACGACGATGCAGGACACGTGTAGACGGGTGGAACGACGCGGTGCCGGGCGCCGAGAGAAGAGCAAAGCGAAATAGAAGACCAACAGGCGGTGAGCCGGACGGTGAAAAAGGCGGATGGGCGGAATATGGTCGCCGTTGAGGTGAGATGCTTCATTGTGGTATGGGTCTGCCTCTCAAAGATGCAGCACCGCCATACCGATACTGGCGGGTCGCGGACAGCAACGGCAGGTGCTCATGGGGAGAAGGTATCAGGACAATGCAGCTGACTGTGCAGATGGCGAATATCTCTGGGTGGTTGCGGTTGCTGAGCCAGCACGCATCAAGACCTCGAAGACTTCGCGCTCAAATTTGTGGCAGCTGCTGCCTGAAGCCTGCCTGAACCTCGACTTCCTCCCTCGAACGCACCGGCACCTCGACACCACCACCTACAACCACCGAAACACTCTCACGACCCATCATCAACACTTCACCAACCTCCTCTCGATCATCCCAACCCCCCTCGACCTCCACAGCACCCACAGCACCCTCGCCGCCCTCACCATCGGCTTTGCCGAGGCACAATCCCTCTCAGAACTGAAGCTATATAACACAAAATTCCCATCCCGTGACCATAGAATCCCACAGAGCATTGGAAGATAGCCACAAAGACACCACAACATTGTGAACTCACCAACTGACACGCTTGCGCCTTGAGACACAGCGCCTTCAAGTAGTCAGATTGTGTGTACGACATACACATTGTTCCTCCAGCAACCTTCTCAATCGCGGCGTGAAAACAAACCACGAGACACTTGGGAATTTGATAGGGCTTGCACTCAATATTGGTGTGAGTCGAATTTTTGCATTTTCTTCGGGACGGGGTTCGAGTCCCGCGCAGGAGGACTTGGGGAATGGTGAGGAGGGTGAGTGAGAGTGAGTCGAGGAGGATCGGGAGAGTGGATGTATTTTGGGTCATGTTTTTCTCCTGGGTGCCTCTCTTCTTTTCGGCCTGCCCATGGGTTCGACTCCCAATGGTCGACATAGAACGTGTTCCCAAAGCCGAGCCCCTTTTTGGCGACAATCCACACACATTTTCAAGACACAACCACAGGTAGCTCTCTATGAATCTCAAAAGTGCCAGCGCATATCACACTTCAAGCCCTCTCTAGTTACACAATGTCGTCCACATCATGCAACTACCTACCTATCTCCAGACGAAGCAGGATCTGTCCATTCGAACGCTGTCCATTCGAACGGCTCACCAGAATGCAGATTTGCCAGCACACAACGAGCTACGGAATCAAAGCTAGCCCCAGTCGTTGCTGCCCATCTCACGCTACAAATCACCATGATACTCGCCCCCGACATTTATCTGGCACCCTCACGCGCGAAGCTGGTCCGCCCCTCGCTCACGGCCACCGCCACCTCCATCAACACAGCATGAGGCACCAGCATCAAAGCTTGCCAATCTAGCGCAACTGCCACCATTGCTTCACCACACGATTGAGGCGTACCTCCCGCTTCTCCCATACTATGGCACTCAAGCAGCCTAGCAAACATCTTCCAGATACATTTCACGATACGTCCATGATCGCGTTCTGTACATAATCCTATACGTATCCTACCGCGGCAATTTGAACATGTTGAGGATGATTGATAATACGTATCCTTGAAGGTAACCTGTTGCCCTTACTTACTTCCCACCCACCGACGAGAACACTGCCGTGCTACGGAGCTGCCCATCGGCTGTCTTTCGCGAGATGGCAGAGTCAGGAGTCTGGATACAGAGCTGGTGGTCGGTGGCACAATCAACGGAGAGAAAGAGCACGGTGGTCAAGACGATGATAAATGTGGTCATCTAGTCCCTCAGAACGATTAGAGTTTCATATCGCCCTCCTCGCAGCATTGAGAGGCCTTGCGCAGCATATACCTCCACTACGTACTTCGCTATTCACACTCGCGGTCATACAGGCATCATCGATGATAAGCTATACCTCAACCTTCAAACCACACGTATGCACATAAACACCTCCCTTCTATCGCCCTCAAAGCCTCGCGCGAACCGGCCTACTCTCACGCCCACACGACAGCAGTAGTCAGTCACACCGCCTATACACCACAAAAGCAACGCCTTCGCCCAAGCTCCATGCGTCGCAATCATAAGTCCTTACTCATTATGCGGCTCAATCAGCTCCGGAATATCCTCCGGCTTCTTGTTGCCCTCCAGCACATCGAACACAGCCGTGAACAATGGGAACTTCTTCTCCATGCCCTGCGCCTTCAAAAAGCTGTGTACCTCGTACGCCGTGCTTGTTCCCTGTAATTTCTGCCCGTTCAGCTCCCGCTCCTCGATCTCGTTGATCGATTTGCCCTCTTTGATGGACATCTTCGCGCATCGGAAGTTCCTGCCGCCGGAACAGGATGTGATCATGTCAGCGACACCACACGACTCTTCGGTAATCGTCTCGCGCTTAAACGTCTTGGAGTAGAACGCTTCGCCGAATTGAATTGTCTCGAGGATTCCAACACGCATGATCGCGGCCTTTGCATTGTCGCCCCAGCCTAGACCGTCGACCCAGCCGGCTGCGAGGGCGACCACGTTCTTGAGTGCGCCGCCGAGGGAAACACCAGCGACGTCGTCAACCATGCGGACGTGGAAGTAGGGGCGATGGAAGAGTTTCTTGATGTTTGCGTGGTTTAGGGGTGGGTACTCTGCTGGTAGGGCCATGAGGTTCTGCTTCTTGCCCTTGGGTGTGGTGGCCACGCTGTTGAGGTCTTGGAGGGTTGCGGATGAGCCGTGGGGTGAGCCAGCGGGTGTTCCCTCGGGTGTGGGTTGTCTGGAGTCCATGTGTGGAGGGTCGTAGGCGACTGTTGTTTCGCACCATTTTTCGAGGGCGATTTCGGATGCGATGTTGGCGCCGCTGAGGGCGCCGACGTAGATGCCGAGTTTTTGGCCGATGCTGTCGGAGAAGAGATCGCAGCCTTGGTCTGAGACTTCGACGCCTTTGATGCAGCTGATTCCGCGGGCGTAGGGGAGGTGCTTGCCCTTGATATTGTCGCAGATGCGGCCGATGAACTGGTGGGGAAGGTTGAAGATGAGGATCGTGGCATGCTTGACTGCGTCTACGACGTCTGGGTTGGCGATGATGTTCTCCGGGAGCTGTATTCCGGGCAGATACTTGACGTTCTCGTGTAGGCCATTGACGAGCTGTGTCAACTTCTGTGGCTTCTTGCATAGCTCCGAGCCTGGGTCGAAGTGTTTGCTGTCCTTGGGAATCTGCACTTCCTCCTCGAATACCCACATCTGCACCTCTGCGTCGAAGATGTCCTTGTTCTCCTTCACATTCTCTGCAATCACCTTGGCGATTGTGGTGCCCCAGTTGCCTGATCCCACCACGCACACCTTGTGCTTCTTCGAGTGTACTGCGAGACTCGCCATTTGGTTCGGTGTATGGGCGTGGTGTTCTTGGTGGATTCGACGAAGCTGCCGCCTTTGTAGGTCGCTCTCTCCAGCTGATCGTCTCAAGCTCGCTGTCCTCGTCGATATATAGCTCGGTGTTTTGCTTGTGTTTCTCAAACAAAAGCTTTGTGCCGAGGGAGGCTTGCTGTAAAGCCGACAGGAAGCAATTCCTGCAGAACAATCGACGTTGATGGATCTATGAGTGAAGCATGACTTCAAGGTGATGTGTAACCGTCTGGCTAGTGACATATAGTTCTAGCTCCACGACGAACTTTTTGGTTGAAGATAGCCTGGACAAGGTGAGCTGCAGGTGCTCCAGCCAGACCCAGAACAGCTCAACACCGGCTCCTGGCACGCGCACATCCAAATGACGCAGCTCTTGCATTCATGTCCACCAGATCAGCACCAGGAACAAGACATCAATTGATCCACTACGGCACAGCACGGGGACGATCACACGGTCCGCAGACGGATATCTGTCACGGAAATACTGATTGTGAGAGTGCTTCTCATTGACCTCGCTAGACCTATAGCTCTCACGCTACCTCTAACGTACAGCCGAGAGACTTTCCTCCTATCCAATCTGATATGACGCTCGCTCGCTCGCTCACTGCAAAGCATAAAAGGGCTCCGCCGCTTTGATAGTAGTCGCTAGTGGTATCGTATGTAGTTGCGCCATCCCATCCCTTTGCATCCAATCTTCATTGGTATCGTCTTGCTTCCTGCTTCCTTTGCAACAGCTCCGTAGATGCGCCTGTGTCCTTCGTATGTGAGAGCAAAGTCATCCACATGCGCCAGCCGAGATATCCTTCCCTTCCCTTCCCAGGTAGATCCTGCGCCATCCTGTCTGCGCCCGTGGTCCCCGCCTTCCCGTGTAAACAAAACGCCATTTGGCCAACGCCTGCTGAAAAAACCATTGAGTCGTGTTGACTCTTCTAAACATTCTGATAAGTAACGCCCATTTTGTGGTGCTCATGCACTGTTATGTCGTGCGTAAGGAGCTCGTGCCGAAAAGTATAGACGCCCGCTTGTAAGCAAAGTGCGATGTGGTTGTGGTGTGCTATGTCGCTTCAAGGTCATCGCGGCGACGCGTTCGCGATCGTAGGTGATGCTGCGACTGGTGATGGGTTTCCAGCCTTGGGAGTCGATGTGCCGCTTATGGAAGAGCGCCTAGCAACGTTTTGCTGCGCGATAAGAATCTTCCTTCGAAGTGCGTTGAGGCGAGACTTGGTGCTATCGATGACTGCGATCGTGTTAGTGTCGAGAATGCCAATGCAGCGATTTCACTCACGCTTGATGACAGTCTGCCTATCCTCCGTCTCCATGCCATTGATGACCTCGTCTGCCGGCTTCTCCTTCTTAGCGCTCGGCTTGCGCATCAACGGATCGTCGTCGTTCTCCAGCACAGCTTCGAAAAGCATGATGGCGGTCCTATAGCTCAGCTCGCAGTCTGGAAGATCCTCCCCAACAAGTTCGTTCACAGCTGCTGAACGGCTCATCTCTACCGCGCGATCGAACATAAGCCTCTCTGCTGTAATGCCGCTGGTGATTCGGATGTGCTCAGCCGAAGTAGTGATAGTACCAGAGTGCTCTGCTTGATTGTTTGGATGTCCAGGATGATCTTCAGGGAGTTGTCTCTGTGCATGTTGAAGTTTGCGGCCCACCACTTCAGACTTCTCGAGACATTCGTTGAAGCGCGTACGACACCACTTCACCACATTGAGTATGCGCGTACCCACAGCAGACGAGCTGCCAGAGTAAGAGGTCGGATCTGAAGTGACGCCGTCGCCCCTGCCCTGCTTCGACCACCACTGTCCAGCGAGATCGATAGTCTTCGACAGAATTGCCAGTGCTTTCACATACAGAACAAGCGCCTCTTCAGCAACGCCAACCACGGCTACAGCGGTCATGTCATCATCTTCTCCGGGCCGCTCTTGGGCTTCAATCTGTTGAATGCCGAGGGCATCCTGTGATGAAGGCGTTGCTGGCAGCAATTGCCGGTACTTGACCTCTGCAAAGCCAAAGATGACGTCGCTACGATGAGCGGCTTCCTCCATGATTCGGACAATCTTAGTCTCTTCATCCATAGGAGCTTTGATCTCGTTGGCGTCCCAGATCGTAAGGGCCCCTGCTGTCGGATAAGCTGGAAAGGCGCCGTACCCACGCGGCGGGGAAGGACCACCCATGCCAAATGGAGGAGAACTGCCCAACGCTCCAAACAGACGCGCGTTGGCAGCATTGAGTGCCTTTGTAAGCATGTTTGTTGCAGATTGCGGCGATGGAGCGTAGCGTCTCTCAAAGGAACCAGCACGCGCATGGCCGCCAGGAGCTCTGGTGGTCACTTGCTGCATGGCGCGAGAAGGACTTGCTGGGGTGGCTCCAGTCTGTGAGGTAGGCTGCCCTTGGGTCGTGGCTCGCCTCACCATTTGCCCCTGCTTGGCCGAGGAGCCATATGTATTCTGTGCAGCATCGAGCTCATCCGCGAAGGCATTGACCTCCACTGCACGTTTCTCGATCACAACATATTCCTTCTCGAATGTGAGATCCTGCTGAGTCTGCTCCCGTTCCTTGCGCGCTGCGCGCTCGCTTTTGACCTTCTCGTCGTATGTCGGTTCCCGGACCAACGGCGGACCAGCAAGTGGCGATGAGCGACTAGCTCGGCGCTGTATAGGTGGCGCTGGAGCCAGTGGCTGCTGTTGCTGGTGCAGCTCCTGGCGTCCCGGTGCCGTTATGTGAGCCACGATGCTCGGCCTACGCTGCTCGCGCTGACTTGGCTGTCTCTTCATTCCTGCAGTTGCAGCATCAGCTTGGCCTTGACTGCCCGAAGATGACTTTCGTCGAATCATGTCCTTCGCTCGCTGCTGATTTATGTCTTGCTCTGATGACTTCCTTGATGATGTCCGTCGTGGCAGCTCCTGCGATGGCCTCTTCTGCTGTAGTTGCTGCTCCGGAGCTGGTCGAAGAGCGGCGGATGTCTCCTCTATGATCGTAGCCTTACGTGGGGTCTCGTCTACGATAGTCATCTTCCGGCCCAACTCCTCAACCTCGGGAACAGATCTCGGGGCAATTGTTTCTTGCGGCCTATCCTCGTTGACCAGACCGGGAATCTCACCAACTACCACTACATCATCGAAAAGATCTTCGTAGGTCATGCGTTCCAATGGGCTCTTCTTTAGCAGTGCTCGAATCAAATCTTTCATGCCGCGGCTGATGGTCATGTTCTTGTTGTCGAAGATGATCTGGTCGTTGGCTTTCTCAATCTTCCGCAAAAGGTCGACATGGTTCTGTGCCCGGAACGGGGGTTTGCCCACGATCATCTCATGTAAGACAGTACCAGTAGACCAGAGATCAGCGCGTGCATCGTACTTCTCATAACGAAGAATTTCCGGTGCCATGTAGAGGGGAGAGCCACAGAGTGTTTCCGCCATGGAAGTCGATGGAAGATGTCGTGCAAAGCCAAAGTCAGCAAGTTTGAGCATCGGAAGAGAAGCCACACCGACAGCAGGTATCAGGGAGTCTGCGCTCGCGGCCAGTGGCACATCCTCTGGCTTCTGCTTTGACATGTATGTTGGTGCTGGGTTCAGTAAGAGATTCTGTGGCTTGATGTCTCGATGTATCAGGTTTTTAGACCGCAGGTACTTCAGTGCGCTGGCCACTTGCTTGAGAAAATGTCGTGCCAGGACCTCGTTCAGTCCTCCATGCTCAGGGTTCGGGTACTTCTTGAAGATGTCTGCTGTCTCGGGAAAGTTCGGCAGAGTGTGGCGCTTCTTCATAAACTGTGCCAGGTCCGATAGTTGACAGTACTCCATGACAAGGTAGATGTAGTTGGGCTTCTCCACACATTTGAACAGCTGCACGATGTGTGGATGTCGTAGGCCCTTGAGGATGTCGATTTCGCTGCCCAAATTCTCCTTCAACTTCTTAGACAATTTGGCCATCTGGACAGCTTTGACAGCGGCATAGGATCGTTTCTCCTGTTCACATGGTCAGTAAGCCGTTGCAGCATCGATACGACCGGATGCAGCTCTTGTCGCAGCACATCATCGGGAATAGGCTGGAGTGTCAAGACGACATACCCGATGCTGCGCGAGGTAGACAGTAGCGAAGCTGCCTTTGCCTATCTCCTTTCCTCTCTTGAACTCATCGATGCTCAGGTCCGGCTCGGCCTCTGGCATCGGTGGGGGCCGCTTCGACGATGACGGCGCATGTCGTGGCGGGGCCGCCATGATTGCGGTGTGGAAGAGCGTGTCGCAGTCAATCAGAGACCTCCTCTTCTCGTATGCCTAAGTGTCGTTCTCGGAAGTCGGTCTGCAGTTGGGATGCATGGGCACCCAAGGTCGACGCGATGCGATGCGGGCGACGGATAGGGTGTTGGTTGTCAGGGTCCCGTTGCTCGGCGGGCTATGCGAGGTGCATGAGCACAGGCAGGCAGGTAGTGAATGATGCGGGCGGAGCGGTGCACGGGGCGATGAGGGTGGTGCTCGTGATGGGCGAGACACGCGAGAGTGTCTCTGGTGTGTTGCCGCTGTGACAGTTGATGTCGTGACTCGAACCAGTGACGCTACGATAGGGCGGCGGAAGGGTCGCTGTGGGGTTGAAGGAGTGTCTATTTGCGGGTTATTACACGTGCGGCGCGGGCGCAGAGAGCAATATGAAAGCAATGAAGGGGGGAAGTGTGCGGCGATGGCGAATGGCAGGCAGGCAGGCGGTGTTGTTGAATGGTGATGAGGTCGTAGGACGGGCATGGGCAGTGGAGCGATGGTGGAAGTGTTGCGCGACCTGCCTGGACGACGAGCTCAAGGTGCTCACCTGCAGCTAGTCGCTGATCCCTGGCCAAATGACCGCTAGCGGCAGGCGATAAGAAGAGACGCGCTGAGATACCGGCTGCTTGACCGTCGAGCCAAAGTACCTCGACCTGCACAATCTACTGCGCCGCATGTACTGTACAGTGTACTTGGCCAGTCATTTCCCGTAGCGGGCTATGATGGCAATGGCAAACAGAATCTCGACATTCACCTTGCACACCTTGCGTGCTCGGCGTCCTCTATTGTGCACGACTGCCTACAGTACTCCGCCTCCGCGTTGAAACACCACGACTACGACTACAGTAGCCCACGTTCGCATCCTCGGTACCTGACCAAAGTACATGACCACCCAGATCACGCGTGATCGTGTCATTCGCAGCCATTTCTACGTGCCTGTCGTGCCTGTCTCCCTCACCGTTCATCATCGTCGCGCGGCTGACAACATCTCCGCGGTTCGCCAGAAGTTCCGCCGCTGCGACAAAGAACGGGTCTGCTAGAACATCGTCCTGTACTTTGGTCCCTCTGAAACCTGCGCTCGCCATCAACACGCGTGCAGCTGTGTTGTCCGAGACCGCTCCCATCTGCAATCTGCAAGCCCATGCGGCTGGCCTGAAATCCCGGGCATAGAACCTATCTCCAAACTGTATCTACAACCTACCAGAAGCTAGCTTGCTGCACAACTAACTCCACGACGCGATAAGCAGTGCAACCTGTGCAACCAGACCGCGTGTGCTTGCCTGAGGGAGGTGTGGCAGGCGGCGAGATCTGATTCGCAATGTGCCTATCAATTGCCAGCGTTTCTCCATTCTCTGGCGCCTTTCACCTGCACCCCGGATTGTCCACCAGGTCGCCAAGATGCAGCCGCCTTGACGACAACAGCCAACCACACCTTGAAGGACACACTGCGATGGTACCAAGCGCTAAACGATATCTCAACACGACCTGATGCTGCGATAAGCTAGCTACTCTTCCCCACCGGTGAGCACTGCGGCTGCCTGTTTTGGCAAGGCAACGCAGTTCCTGGAATCAACCAGGCGCCTGCCTCCTATCAGCTCCACTATCGGCTTCACAGTCATCTTCACCTTCATCAGCGTCAGTATTGAGAGTGTCGCGTGCTGCATCTATAGCATGGGAATGTCTCCATTCGACGACATCGCGACATTGAGGTGCTTGACGGTGGTACAGTCACATACATAGCTTCAAAGGCCCGGCCAACAAACATAAGTAGCCCTCGCACGAACAACCACGCCTGATTCACGAATGCGAGCACATCGATCAGCACTACACCGCGCCACCATACGAGCACAGTGATATGTACCACCTCCATCTCATCTTCAGCTTCCTCCCAGACGTGACGTGCAAACAGAGCTTTCGCCGCACGGCCCTAGGACCCACTCACGCAACATGGCGTGCCTTCCTCAAGAGATAGCAACTATGCAAATAGCCTTCTGTGACATCCGGACCGCAGCGTCTGCGCTTACACAGATCGGCCAGTATCCGTGGCGGATTTCTACGTAGCACCAGAACCCCGCCCCGTAATGGCTCAGACCAGGCGCAGCCTACACTGAGGCATATATGTGATTCTGGCTGGAGTCGTCCAGACTGCAGGATCGTTGCACGAGCTTGCTTGCTGCAGTAGATTGGAGTAGGCAGGGGTCTGCCCATGCATGACTTCAAATGGGCTGCCTTGATCTTCCCTTCTCAGGCCTTTGCAGTGCCTTGAAGCAGGCGCAGCCCTTCATCTACGGCGCGGGGTTCTCAATGCCACGGGTGGTTGTGCAATCGCATGGACATGCTTGCTGTCGCATAGGTCCTGTGCACGCAGGCTGTTGACCTGATCGGAGGCAGCAATACCTCGATCTGCCTCTCCCATCTCATCAGGCATGGGATCCCGAGGCGTCCAATCCCACATCTTCTCCCCGTCCGCCCTCTCAACCCCCCGAACATCCCCTCGCCGCATTTCCCACTCCCTGCATATACCTCCCATACTCCTCACTCCCCACCCCACACCTCTCCGTCGCATCAAGGTGCGCAAACACCATCGCCGGCACCATCAGCATCCGATCCACAAATCTGCCCTTCTTCATATTCTGCTCAGCAACACTGAAGAAGCCCCTAAGAGTCGCTAGAATTACAGCTCTGCTGTCTTCTGGAGAGTAAGCATCGATGCCATTCCCCAGGCACTGTTGTCGCTGCGGTAAAGTTCGTGCGATTGATGGAGGAGTGCGTGCTGGGCTTGGGGACGGAAGGGGGGGTCGTCGAGGAGGAGGAGGAGGGGCGCGAATGGATCCGTGGGGGATGGGTTTTGGAGGGCGTAAGTGAGGTCGTTGAGATGTTGTTTTGAGAGGCGGAGGGTTGTGGCTCGGGAGAGGTAGAAGGCTGGGTCTTTGATTGTTGCAAAGGGGCGGTGGAGGGCGGTGATGTAGGTTGTGTGGATGAAGGAGAGGAATTTAGTTCCGAAAGTGACTGCTCCCAAGGTCGGGGAGGTGGTGGTTGAGACGGGAGCCATTGTTTCGTTAAGGTCGGAACTCAGGGAGAGAACGGTGTCGAAGCGGAGGTGTTTCCCCGTGTTGAGTGCCTGGACGATCTTTTGGCGAGTGGGTAAGGAAGCTCTGAGGATGTGCTGGATGTCTTCGACGGTATCGATGGCATTTGGCTGCGTACTTCTCATCTCTGGCTGGGTTGTGGCCGTCGCGCAAGGTGGCATACCAGCTGCGAGACACGCGTTCAGGTCAAGCTCATTGATACACCACCATAGAGTTCTCGAAGCTGCATCTTCAGCGTGATGTACTCCCAGCGCCAACAGTCGCAGACCTTCCATGCTGAGCTGCCCAGCCTCAATCATTGAGGTAAGGCACGAAGATGCCATCTCTCGCCATCGAGGTGTTGCTGTCCCGAACGCAGACGCTTCTCCCGACAGGTATGTAGCCGAGGCCATGGCCTGCACTAGCAAGGACTTCATGACGAAAAGTTTGGAAGCTTTCGCAGGATCAGCGAGCAGGGTAGATGTGTCGTCCTCGAAGGCTTCTCGATCAAGAATCGGGTAGACTGTATCAAAAGTCTCCAGGTATCGCACGATTAAACCGCACGCTGTAGAAATGGGTGGCAGATAATCAAACATCCTGTCGGGCAATCCTGCTACCGACGTCTCCGATGTGCCAGACTCGTGTGTGGGCACGTTCGACGATCCATTACCGAACTGACTGATCGCGTTCTCGGTCAGACTGATCCCGGCGTATGTCATCAGTCTATCGAATGCTTGTAATGACCAAGATACGTGTGTGCGGCCGCGCATTGAACTTTGCTCAGGTACCCAGTCATGAGTTGCGAATTGCGATCGAGCGACTTGACTAGGTTCTGCACGAGGCGGAGGAGCCTGGTCCGGTGTTCGTTGCTGTGTACTACTGGCGGAGTCTGCGATGTCGAAGTGACTCACGCTGGCTTGGGTTTGATGGTTGTGGTTGGAGTTCTTGGTAACATGCTGTAAGGTCCTCGTTTCTGGCTCAACTTGCTGTTTTGACGGAAGTCCGTCGAATCTGCACTCGTCCCGGCAGCCATGCTTGATGCATTGGGCACATGGTAGACTTTTGTCGCATTTGACTTTACGACGATGGCATACAGCACAGGAAATCTGAGGTCGAGGTCCCTTGTGTTTGCGCCGTGTGATGGGTTCGGTCATGTTCTGGCTTGTAGGGTCGTCCTGTGTGGGCGAGAGAAGATGAAAGTGTTGCCGGCGAGTTCGCCGAGATGTACGAAAAACATCGCCGAGCATCCGATCTGACGTTTGTCAGCAACTCTTCGTTGACCGCGTTTATGTTCGCACGACCACAAAGAACGTGCTCTGCACGCGAGAAGCTGACTTGATCTCATGGCTAGTCGCCAATTATATGGTACCAGATGGAGTTCACTAACGTCAACGTCCATATCAAACCTCATGAGGACGGCCCCCATCGCTGTCTTCGAAGGCCGATGCTTCCAATATCCCATGGCTTTCGAATGTGTCCGAAAGGTTTTCATCATAGACATCCGCCGGACATTGAGACTTGATGCAGACTATGTAGGGACTTGGCGCAATGATGCTCCAACTTCGCATCATTGACGGCCTGATGTCGACTCCAGTGCTATCGCATCCAGTTCGTCCTGAGGGAAGCTATAATTGAGAGCAGAGTTGACGATGAGGGCAGGCTGTTCGCAGGTTGATCTGGTACACGCGGCGCACGAACGACAATGACTGTCCTCAGAGCGGAGGCTAGA